>NW_016690274.1:298767-394668 GCF_001604755.1 Lepidothrix coronata | reverse complement strand
ATTACACTGTCTGAATGTCCGCTGAATGCTAAATTGTACATTTTTTTCTACTCTCATTCTCTTTCATCCAAACTCTAGTTCTCAAAGCAATTAGAAAATTTGATATTTCATTTTCCATCACAAAATACTATTTGGTCCAGTATATGTTGATCAAAATTATGATATTACATTTGATAATGTTTGTTTACACTGATATTTTATACTCAAAACATGTTATATTTTTGTAATTTTGAATTTTTATTTTTCTCTTTGAAAAGAAAAATTATCAGGAATTACATTAAAATAGTCAAACCCAAATGCTTATATTTTATATAATTAAAGCAGTTTAGCTTTCTTAGGAAAATTTGGAGTTGAGTTTCATTAAAATTGTTTCCTAACCCTGTTTTGAATATAAAACATTCCACAATCTGAATTTTTTTGCAATGCTGTTTAGGTGCAAAGAGTAACTAATAGTTTGGTATGTTTGTTAAATATGACACTTCTCACTAAATGTGGCACCTATAGTCATATGCCTGGTGAAGACTTCATAATTGTGACTCTGTGTTTGTTTATTACTTTTGGCTTTTATCCATGAATTTTACAAATACTTTATTTTTTTTTTATGTGAAAAGTGCATGCAAGAACTCAAGATAGGAGGTTATTTGTGCCCAGTGTCAATTACATTCCTGTTGATATTGAACTGGTCTTAGAATTTCTGCCTAAAATTTTCTTTCTTTAGAAGAATGGACTGAAGGTGAGCTGGTTTGTACCTTATCTACTCCTTGCCCAATGGGCAGTGAATGATGTGAATCTGACAATCAATTGACCTGACCAATGATAAGCTTGGGATAATGATTTAAGGAACCTGTCTTGGTTTTGGCTGGGATGGAGTTAATTTTCTTACTAGTAGGTGCTACAGTGCTGTGTTTTGGATTTGGGATGAGAATGCCAATAACATACTGATGGTTTAGCTGCTGAGCAGCAGTTACACTAAGTCTAGGACTTTTCAGCTTCTTATAAGTGACTTGCCAGCAAGTAGGCTGGGAGTGCACAAGAAGCTGGGAGGGGATACGATAGGACAGCTGACTCCAACTGACAAAAGGGGTGGATATTCCATAGCATACGGTGTCATGCTGAACAATAAAACTGGGGGGGAGCTGGCTGGAGAGGGGTGGAAGCCTGCTGCTCACAAACTAGCTGGGCATCAGTCAGCAGGCAGTGAGCAATTGCATCACTTGTTTTATATATTCTTTTATCATTATTATTTTTTTACCCTTCCTTTTCTGTTCTATTAAACTGTCTTTATCTCAACCCACTAATTTTACCCTCTTTTTTGGTTCTCGTCCCCATCCACTGAGAGGGAGTGACCATGTCGCTGGCTATGTGGTGTTTAGCTGCCTGCTGGGATAAACTGCAACAACAGTTTAGGAGTTAAGACTGATTCTAAGAATTTTTCAACATATTAATTTGAACATAAAATCATTTTTTTGCCCTGGAGAATTAAAATTGGAAAGATGCAGCCACCCTGTATTTGTGGATGCCAGGGTAAAAACTGTTTTTCTTCATAGGTCCTCTATGAGCCAGAATGTCATTGTGAGAGGAAGAACTCGAGTTTTATGAATTTTCATTAGCCTCCTACTTACCAAGCCCCTACCTGCTAAGGGATGATGGGTGATGGAGTCAGACTGCAGGGGAAGTGGACTGTGCAGGGGCACAGGAAAGGTGCATATGTAGTGAAGGGGCACATGCAGTTTCATTTTTACATATAATTATTTCAAGTCTTACTCTTTGGACAGAGAGGATTGCCTTAGATTCAAGGTTGCCTTGTAATTGGGCAAATAATATGCAGCTGATAAGCTTAAATTAGTTGTACAAATGAATACCCCATCTGCGTATCCACCATGAGTGCTCCACCAAGCCTTAGAGAAAACTGGGCAAATCTCATTGACTCCCTGCAACGGAAGGAGGTCTGTTTGCATCTGGTCTAAAGAAGGTGCCTCAAAGAGACTGAGTTGAACTAAATACAATAATTTTAAAAAATAGCCTCAAGGTGACAAAGGGATAAGGTGGAGGCCGTGCAGGAAGAGTTTGACCTTTCTTTTATGTGTATTAAGCTGCAGGTCTCTTCAATGACAGGGCAGAAAAGCTGTGAATTCCTTGCATGTGTTCTTAAACATGAATGGATAAATCGAGAAGGGTAAAAGGGCCCAAGTTGCACTGTTTTCTGGAGGTTTGTTTTTTAATGATTTGGCAGCTTTATCTTTCTGAGTAAGAAGTAATGATGCAAGCAAATATAATCTATTATGGCAATCTGTGGTGCATTTGTATCTACCTGTAGATTTGTTTCCCTATTTGCTGTATGTTTATGGTGTGCCTTCTAGAGATCTGACGTGGAAACCAGTCATCTCACAGGTTTGGCAGGAATAATGGGAAAGGACAAATTTGTAGTATGGCGGAAGAGTGTTAAAAACAACTAGGTAACAGGAACAAGACAAGAAGACAAAGTGTCTCTTGAGGGGAAAATTGAGGGAGGGTCCTAACCAGCACAGCAACATCCCCTGAATGAGCAGGGGCAGTAAAACACAGGCAGCATTTGGCCCCTGTTGAAGTTCTTAGGGCTTAAAATATTTGGCTGATGGAGTAGCTGTTCTAGCCAGATGCTCTTACAAAGGTATGGTTTCAATGTAAAAGCTAGAATTGTGCATATATTTAATTAACGGGTAGTATTTCCAAGGTTGACAGTGTGTGCACCCTTTAATCTTTTCTTCCATGCCTTTCATAAATATATTGTGAAAAACTTGCCATAGATTTATTTTTCTCAGATTAAAAATGGCATTTGCAACTTACTTTTTAAAACCACTGTCTTCTCATGGGAAATTCTGAAAACATTTTCTATAGAAATAATTCTATTTCTAGAGCATATATTTTTTTTATCACTTTTCCCTATTGATTACCAGAGATATTTGCATAAAAATACGCACATAGGAATTTATCATGTGCTGCTGCTTTTTTCTGACTTGAAATAAAAATCCCTGTGGAAAAAATGTACTCCTAAGCAACAGAGATTTTCATAGGAGTATTTCATTTTAAATAAAAACAATCAGAGAAAAAAATACCCTGAAAATATTACTTGCTACTTTTGGAAAATAGTTTTTAGTAATGCTTTCCACAAAGCTTTTAATACAATAATCGTGCTTTTAAAGCTCTCTCCTAATTTACTTGCAACCAGCATAGTTTAATACAGAAAAAATAATGGCATGTCCCATATTAGTATTGTTGTGTTCAGAAATTCTTGCTCTACTTGCGAAGATGGTCTTGCAATTAAATTTTTGTCCTACATCTAATGCTGGTGAAAAGAGTAATTTTGGAAAACTGCCCATGCTGGGTAGAAAAATAGAGCTATGTTTTATGAATATTTTCCCATGATATATTTTTAGTATTCTCATGTCATCTGTAAAGGCAATTCATTAAGTCCATGTACAGTAATTTTCTTTTCTGAGTGTCTTTCTAGGTATTTCACCTTTGTTTCTTTAATAATGACTGAGCACAATAGAAGACTCCTAACTAGTCAAGTTATTTTCAAATCCTTTTTCCTTTTCCCCTTTTACAAGTGTTGGTATTTTTTTTATTCTTATCCTAAACAGCAAGATCCTTATTCATAGTCCTAGACACATAAGGACAAAACAAATCTAGAAAACATTCCATCTTGAAGATTTCTAAGACTTTAAAAGGAGGGCTAGACCATATAGGACTTCTAGCTTCATGTAACCTGGCTGACTTTGGATTGGCAAGGATTCTGCTGGCTGACACATTCTGCAATGACAGTTTAAGGAACTGTTTCTTCTCTTCTCCACCCAAGCTCCTGTGTGATTTCTCTGCCAGCCCACCCTCAGGGCTGCTTCAGGGGCAGCCTGCAGGCACAATTAGAGGACAAAGTGTAAACGTCGCCTTCTGACAGTGTGCAGGATGGAGGAATTAACACTGGTTTGGCACAACTTCTCCAGTGAACTTCCATTGATTAGAAATGAAAGCTGAATCAATATGACACTCCCTAACTATCACAGGCGTGGTGAAGTTTTGATCTTTGTAGAAACTTCATGTGTCTTTGGGAAAGTCTAAAGACTAGAGCACACCACAAAATAAATAACATATCCTAAGAAAGGTACTTCTAAAAAAAAAAAAACAACAAAAAAACCAAACTTATAATTACAAGCAAGCCCTCTTCAAGTTTACTTCTAGGCTCCAGAAATCTGAAGAGCAATTGGAGATCATTTCACTGTATAATATCAGGTGGCACCTTTAAAAGCTTACGAGAATGATACAGATAGGGAACATCAGTATTTTCCTCGGTTTAAAATTTTTACTTAAAAAAACCCCTTTTAAGTTATTTACTGGTTTATGGTCTATTATGGTAAGTTCAAAAAGTAAGTTTTTCTTTATTTCTTTTATGGTACGAAATTAATGTATTAGATTTGGATACTAACAGACTAATCAAGACGTTTCATGTAAAGATTAGAGATACATGCCAACATAAATTCAATAAGCTTAAGGCAGAGGTACATAGCAGGGGGCTTATCCTCTGACTGTCTTTGAAAGTAGTCTCCAACAAAGAGGGTAAACCAGCCATGTTGACCTACTAAGGGATAGTCACTCTGGAATGCATCACTGCCAACAGAACCTGTACCAGAACCATTTCTTGTGTTTGCTCTGCAATGTTGGCACTCATATTCAGCTCATCCCTGCTTTAAAACAACTGATTACAACATTACCCTGCTCCCAACTGTTTGATGTGCAGGCAAAAAAAGTACAGAAAGCGAGGAGAAAGGAAAATCCATCTGAGCTTCATCCAAAAGCTCAGAGTGATGGTTCATGCTCCCCAGCTGTATTGTAGCTAATGAAACTGAACTACATCTGCTCCTTGAACTAATAAAAATGTCTGCTGTGCCTCTCATTTCACTCCCTAATGGCTCTGAGGAAGATGATAGCCCATGGATACTTCTTGGTGTGCACCCCAGCTGAAAACAGCAACTGGGATTTCCTTACTTCCTTCCAAGGAATCACTTGTACGCCGGAAGAAATTGCTCCCTAGTATGCTGATGTAACTTTAAAAAAGATGATTGAGATTATTAAATGAACTTTTCTATATTGTAGAAAAATATTATAAAACTCTCAACACAGGAGAACAGTACAGGAACTCTTATTTTTAAAGAATTCTAAAAAGAACATTGATTCTCTTAGTTCCACTTACTATTAAATTAAGCAGAAGTTTTTTATATGATTATTAATTATACCTAAAAAAAGTGTAATTACATTTTGTAATTAGATTAGTGATACAAAAACCTTAATCTGGCAATTTTTTTCTAAAAGGACAATACGTAATCTTTTTCAATTCAAGTGAGTGATAGTGGGCATCTTTGTGTCTTTTTCTTCAGTTTAAGACCAGTGTAAAGTATGTATAAATAATATATGACCTCATATATTGTTTTTAATCATAACCTCAACAGGGTATGTTTGGTGAATTAGTAAATTAAATGACTTCATCCAATTTTTTAAGATTCTGGAAAATGAAAGTAGTATATTTAGTCCTACATATGATACAAATATTGATACTACTGAGGCAGTTTTTGTACTCTATGGCAGCTAAAAACAAATAAAACCTGGAGTATTGAAATTCTGCAAGACACCTTATGGAATTTCTTGGTACTCCGCACAACAGTCCACCACATCTCTGAAAGTAAGATGTCCACAAGAGGTTTCCCCTCAGATTTTTTTTTTTTTCACAGCCCTGAAGTCAGTCATACACTGGGCACAGGACTAACTTTGCCTGAGTTCAATCATATAGAGTGATCTTTAATCTCTGTAAGTGCTTAATATAAATTCAAAAGTTTAAAAATACAAAGGTGTTTGTATTTTTGTGAAACTATTACATAATTCTCTAATGGCTAAAGTCAAATGGGAAAGAACACACCTGTGGGTTTTGCTGCTCTACATGTATATTAGAAGGTTTTGTCCAGTGATATCAACAGATTTTGTAATCATTGAATGATCTCTGTCATCATACATTGTGATAAAAACCACATAGTAATTTTCCTAATGAATTAGCAGTATACAAGGTGCAGAGTCAAATTACAAAGATGCATTACTGACTTTGCTGATTTCTGGTGCCATTTGCACAGTTTAGCACCCTACTTTCCAGCCACAGTACTTTGTCTGGTTTGGGTACTGAGTTACTCAAAACCCACTATACTATGATAGCTTCAAACTTGGTGACTTTTGAAATAAAAAACAGAAGGAAACCTTTTATTTCACAGTTTAGCTTCATTATGAAGTGGTTAGAGAAAATTTGTAGTTAATGATGGTCCAAATACATGATTTAAATTCTTAACGTAAAAGAACAAGTCTAGCTAATGAGTTTTCACCTAGAAAAAGAGAAAAGTATTTACTCAAAGCTGGAGTTAGAAAGTTATTTCTATCAGTATAAAAGATCATAAATCTGTCTCACAACCTTTCAGCAATTTAGATGTGTAATTGGGCCTTCAAGACACACTTTGCGTTGACATGTGTAATATTAAATTACTATCATTGTGATTTATATACCTAGCTAGTAGTTCTGCAAGCTACTAAGTATAAACATTGAATTTAAAGGCATGCCCCTACACATACTGATTGAAATTCTGTTAACTTTATCATTGACTCAAGCAGAGCAAAGTTATCACCCAGTGATTTTCAACTTGCCATGAAGGTATCAGGGCTTTCAGAGAAAATCAAATTACTTAAAACTAGTGAAGAAATTGCAGACAAACCAGCAACTATTTCACTATCCATTATAAAAAAATGGCAATAAAGAAAAGGAAAAATGTAAGAAGCAACATTTTTAAGCCTCTTAATTTCTGAATTGTGAATTCTTTAAAGAAAATAGGCAACCTTAGTAAGATTAAAAGGTACTTGAGAGCATCTCCTGAAATCTAATAGTTAAGTTATTCAATTGCATTCTGTTTCACAGAGTAAATCTGGTAGATAAGGCTATGCCTGTGTTCTTTCTGCTTCATACTATGTGTCATAAGTTATGCTTTGTCTCTGGCATTTCTGGATTCCAAAGGGTAATGTATCATTAGATTAAATTATGTCCTCCTGAGATAAATAGAAAAAATATTAGTTAAGAAACCCAAAACAATAAAAGATACACATCTAACTATAATACTGCCTTTATTGCAGTATGGAAACATTGATTGCAACACTACAATCAAGAGCTTATTCCTGAGCACTTTTGTAATTTGTATGCTTTTTTTGTTTAATATTATGGTGATATTAATCTTTATAACCATCTAACTGAATCTGAATTGGTTTGGATTACATTCAAATACTTAATTTTAAATTACTTCTATTAGTGCTATTTGGCTGAATGGACATAATAGTTGTTCTGATGTCAACTTACCTGAAATGAGAGGCGGGAACTTGATAGAATTTGTCCAGGCAGTCATTTCCCCCCCCTCCGCCAGTATGTTGAAATGTGATAGTTGGAAATGCTTCCTAGTAGCAGAAGTACTTTGGGAATTTCCACAGGGACACTGCTCTGTCTGAGAAATATCTAGGATGTGTGGTTCTTGAGAAATGCTCCAGGAGCTGATTGTATTGTCTGGAAAGGTTTGGGAATGCTAAAATGAGGTTCAGATGTGCTTCCCATCTGGAGGGAGAAGAGGAGGAAGGAATGGAAGCTAGGACTGTTGTTAGCAGAACTGTTCACCAGTTTGAGAAGGAAATATTTTCAAACTGGGGCTGCAGTGTAAAGTGGCAGATTGGACTAGATGACCTTCAAACTTCCCTTCCAACCTAAACTATTCCATGATTCTCTGAAAATGAGCCCCTCAGCTTTAGTTTGCAAGTCAGATGCCATGATTTATTTGAGAACTAGAAATAATTTTTTTATGTGGGAGCCTCCAAGACCTTTTCCGTCATGCAAGTGAAGCCATTATAAAGGAAAACTACATACCGAGGGAGGAAAGGTACAAAACACCAAGAGGTATCTGCTTTGCTTTCCATCAGCCTCACTGCCTTTAGCTGTTCACCCTAAGTGAAATCAGTTCTTTTGGGAAATTATTAACAATGTCAGACTTTGTTGTCCTCAGAATGATGTAAGAAAAGGAGTACAAACATACAGCACTGCAGACAGCTGCATTGACAGGTAGAATTGCTCAGAGTTTCTCAGAAATTACTAAAAACCATTACAGGTTTCTTGAAAGGTGCAGATCAGGAGAATAATGATCTATCTAGCACCACTTTGCCAGACTTGTACTTCCTCTGAGTTGTAATGTGTAGCCTGTAATGGAGGCATCAGCCTGTGTTACATCATGCCCAAAGGAGAAGGAATCCAGAGGGTGTATCACTGTTGTTGGAAGATGCACATTCTACAAACTGGAAAAGTTAATATTTGCTAAGATAAGCTTTCCCTACAAATAAGTCTATGTAAATTGGAATTAAATGGTTAATTTTGCTGATAATGTGTCTGCTATAAACTTTAAGTCTATTTGTTTAAAGGGCAACTGATTACAGAATCACGTCTGGCTTGTACCACATGCTTCAAATTAAGAGTAAGATCAGTGCCAAATATTGTTTGGAAGTGATTTTAAATTTCTGTATCACTGATCCCTGGGGAAAAAAAAAAAAAAAGACTCTGGTACATGCAGTTTAACTTCAGTGGCAAGGAGCACTTTTGTGAATAAGCTTGAGATTCCTTGCTGCCTGAAAAAAAAAATCTGTCTTTAAGGCTCTGTCTTTATACATGCAGTCATTTAGAAATAAACATTTTACCTCTCAAGTGTCTTGAGAACAAAAGATCAAGAACCAAGGCTCTACACAGGGGGTTTCAGAAGAGAGAAATTATTTCATCTGCTTATCCCACCTCAAAAGTACATCCTCTCAGACACCAGGTTATGACTGAGAATCTTGCAGAGCTTTATGGAGAGCTTTATTCTGGCTTCTTACTTACTTTTTTAAAGCATTTCTGGACAGGAATTACAATAGATGAGGCATTAAAAATAATTTGTAATACTTGTAAATTGAGCCACAACCTCTACCTTCTCCCCCTCTATCTTCATCCCTGTTACAGACATGTGTATGAACCTCCCCCATGTAGGAATAGATCTCTTGTTTCTACTGGCAATGCGGAAAGAGTTGACACTGCTTCCTCTTGCTCAGCCATTCTCCTCTCTACTTAAAAAACGAAGGAGAGGAACTGAATACACGTATTTCTCACTGGTGACCTACATATATTTCACTACTTATATATCATCTTATCTTCCACTTGGTGACTTCTGCTTCAGTAATGACCACTCTATAAACTTTAGATTCATTGATACCAACTGCATTCCCAGCCTTTTATTAATAAAAAATCATTTGCTTAAACTGAGGCTACAGTGTACCTCTAACACATACTTTGGCTGATTTGTGAAAATGTCACCATTACTTTATAGTATAAATGGTGTTGTTTTCTTTGCTAGGATTTAAAATTAATATGAACAATTCAAATCTAATACCTTATCAACTAGTCCAATCTGTAAAATAATTATAAATTGCGTTGGCAAAATTTTCACATTCACGGAACAGATTTCAGACCATATGTCTGTTGTGATGCAACTGAGAATTCATCCTTAGTTCTCAGACAAGGTATGTTTAAAATTACTGTGTCATATGGCTTTGTGTGTTAGGCATTTCCATAACAACATTATCACACCATCATTTCAGATGCTTTCAGTCATAGGTCAAATTTATCTACTGACCATACATTCACAGCAAGATATTTAGGTGCAAGGATTGCAAGCTGGAAGCCTACATTTCTGCAAATATTCTGTGTGGAAAAATGTGCAAAAAACCACCCAAAAACCACCAAACCAAAAAAACCCAACCAAACAATTTCTGTCAAAAATCTTGGTGCTTCTAAATAAGGACCATGCAGAGAAGAAGGATGTTGGGATTGACCCCAGAAAATGGACCACTGAAGTAGCTGAGCAATAGTAATTTAACTCAATTTTGTTGCTCCACCGGGGAAAGTAATTCCTGTACTTAAACAATGTAGTTATGAACTTTATAAGCATACAAAGAAGGGTGAAATATTTTGGTTTACTAAACCAATCTACTGCAGGATTAGTAAAGATAGGACAGATTTCCATTGGCAGAAAAGCTACTAGGGTCTCTGCTAGAGTCTTTAAGGAGAGCAGCATTCTTGAGAAATCTTTGAAATAATAAAAATAATTTCTTACTGTGGAGAGATGTTCAGATTTCACTGAAACCTGTGGGTAAATACCTTGCAGGTCACTTTTGCTGGGGAAGAGGAAATGCATCTTTCCCATTGTTTTCACTTCCTTTGTGTTTTGTGGGATATGGTAGTAAACTCTTCTGCTCCAAAATAGCCTAATTGGTTTAGATTTTCAGAGCTCCTGCATTTTTCCAGTCCTAATTCTATTGCAAGAAAAAGTGAGACCTGTGAGATAATTCTATGGTGTTGCAACCAAGCTTTGGGCACCTGTTTGTAGAGGCACTACATGGTCAGGTCTTGTGCAATGCGAATTTCAGCCGACTTGGATGTGGATTTCTGTGACCTTAATTTTCCTGGCAGCTGGAAGAAATCTGATTCTGATAGCTAGCAGTCTGATCTTTCTTCTTCTGAAGCTCCTAGTGACGCTGTCAATTTTATCAAATGCAGATCACATCCTAGAACTTAAATCATTAGCCATAATTTTTTGGCATTTAATTTTATATATTCTTGTGTGCAGTACACTGTAAAATGTTTAATGTTAAAACGAATTTCTGTGTTCATCCAATGAAAAAGGAAAGGATTTTACTGCTGCCTATTTCTGATTTTTGACATTTTTCTATAATCCTATTTATCTAAGATTTGCTTCATAGTTGTTTCTAAATACATGTATTTGGAATGCCATAAAAACTAGTTATCATCAGCTCACTAACAAAGGTAAAAGAATACTTTTATATTTTTCCTGTTAATTATTAGCAATTCATAGTCATTTTACTAGCATACATTTTACTTAAACAGTACAGCTATTACTGGGTAAATGTACTCAAAATAACCACATTTGAAAACTGGTAATTTCTTAGCACTTAATAACTGCTTTGCTTGATCACTGAAAAGGAGCTAAAAGTAAGATGTTCTAAGCTCTATTTTTAGTTGCAGCTTCATAGCTTTTTTATTTATTCACTAAGAGTTTTTTCCAGTAGTTTCTGAAGTATGGTATTTTGTCTGAGTGTTCAATTAGAGATGCTCCATGTGTTCTGGTGCTAACAATCCCAAGAAGTCCCTAGTACCTCAGTGAGGTAGACTCATGCATGTAACTGGAAAAACTATAGAAGTAAAATTCACTTTTGCAGTGAGCTGATGGAAAGCAGGGGGTTTTCAGTCCATCTGTTTAAAGTGTATGTGTAAGTCTATTGGTTACTTTTACTATTTGTTTTACTTTAAAGATTTATTCTGACATCTCTCCACAGAGCTTTCTAGATATGTCTGAAAATTATTTCTGCCCTTTTTTTAGAAATAGATTGATTACCCAAATTTTCTCTGTAGCACAGAGAATTTCTGTTAGAACAGAACATGTTAAAAGTGGGCTTATTTGGTTACATATGGCTGTCTGTCAAGGAACTGTAGCCTTTTTTTATTCTGGAAATTTTTACTAAGATAACACTTCAAATAACATCAATAACTTCAATAACTTCGAATCTGTATACAGTGCAGGCCTCCTTGTATCACTTGCACAGTGGCACAAAAGAGAGGCAAAATGTCACTAGAGCCACTTGTGCAGAAAAAATCTAGCATTGGCTTCCCTGCAGCCACTCTCCCTTGCTGACTGTGAGACAGCAACAAATTTGGGCTTGGGATACCTATTCTGCAGGGTTCCTTTTCAGTTCTCCCCTAAGAGAGGAAATTTTATACTCAAGAGTCTTTTTTTTCATTGAGCAGTAACACCTAATGGTGTCAAGTACATTAGAACAGTAATTTTCTTGTGAGGACTGGTGTGAAGGAAAAAAAAGAAGTGTCTTCAAAGCACTTTAGGTCACTAAAGCCTTTGGGAGTTGATGGAAGTTCGGGGGCTTGATATCTGAAGATATTTGAAGATCTAGGGATTAGTTTATAAGTGAATGGCCTGTGACTACAAATTACCATATGCATTCCAACATTTACAGAGACTGTGGATACAAGCAAAAAGTTTTGTAACTTTAAAGGAAAAGTTTACTAACTCCACCTTATTTAGTGAAGGGTATTGCTATTTGTTTTGACATATCTCCAGGAAATATGATGAGATAACTTCTACTGATATGGACTACAGGACTCTTGTAGCTCTTCATTTTAAGTTGAACAGATGCATGAGCTTAGAACCAACCTTTCAAGATTTTTGATTTTTTTCCTGGAATTTAAATTAAAGAAGTTTAGTAAACAAATTATGCTCCCCAAACTCATACGGGCCAAATGTTAAGAATTTTGGACATCAGCTGGGTGGTGATTCAATGTATAGACATATTTAGCAATCTAGAGCCACAAGCAATTCTACTAAAAAGGGAATATTTAAAGAAACGTCTAAGAATAGTTTCAACACTCATATAGAAACATTCTGTCATGCAGGTACTCATCCAAAGGTTGGCAGACATTCAATTCAGTACCAGAGGAATCCTGAGGAGGAAAAAATACCATGATGCCACCCACCCACTTAATAATGTGTTGTTTTTGCTGTATAATTTGCTGTAAGCACTTTGAGGCTGAGAATGTTCCCACAGAAGTTAGGACAGGAATGATGCCCCCCCTCCCATTGTTTGAGAAGTGATTAGGGTTGTCTAAGCAAAGTACAGTGCTGCTAACAACTCTTACTGAAAGGGTTTTTAATGTTAACAGAGTTCCCAAAGTCTAATTTTTTTACATTTAATTCCGAAATATTTATCTGTGCTATTTTTGCACCTCATGTTACTACATTGCTGATGTGCAGGATGTATGCAGGCACAGCGTAGATTTATATTCTCTGACTTGGTTCAGCTGCATTCAGTGTACAGTGAAGGGTGGAGGATGCAAATCGCCCTTTCCTGCTGTGACCACAACCCCGAAACAAGCCATCACTCCATTGCTTCACCCAGCTGTGGAGCTTTCTTCTGGAAACATGCGCCTCAGGGGGCTGTGGAAGGAGCCCTCACAGCCACCAGCTACAGCTGGCTGCTTGCTGCTCTCTGCACGAGCTGGGCAGGCAGCTAGAACAAGTGCCAGAAATGGTTCCGTGGAGCCCAATTTTGGATCCATAAATTAAAAGCACTTAATGTGAACTGGTCCCCTCAGATATAAACCACAAATTGTTAGCAGAGCCTCATCCATTTTCAGCCATCCTCAGAAATCAAAAGCTTTTGTCTTCTGGTAGGCAGCCTTTAACTCTGAAAGTGTCCTGAATACTGATTTCATGGGAAATATGAGATCAAGGAGCTTGATTAATATTAAGATGAAATCTAATTTGAACTTGCTATAAATCAGGAAAAAGAAGGGTTAAATCAGTTTACTGTTGGTACAGCAACAGAGAAACTGGGATGTTCTACCCAGCATTTTATAGCAGGGAAACAATTTTTCTGTGGAAATAGCTTAATTAGCCCCTTTTTTTACCTTAGAAGCTTTCATAAATGGTTGCACTTCTTGTATTACAGTTCATATTCCAAGACGAGCTAAATCTTTTTTGCATTTTACAGCAATACCAAAAACTCAACATTCAAGTTACAATGCCTAACCCTGTTAAGTCCCCATTAACTAAGATGAAAAATTGACAGTGTATAGCTAATGTATTTGTTGAGTACTGCCTTTATATTGTTTTTCACATTTCAAAGCACAGTCGGTCAGTCCTTTGTATTGACTGAAATTATTAATAGAATTGCAATCAGAAGAAAATCAGATGTAATTGGGGATATAAGGCTGAAATAAATTAAATATACAGCAATGTCCTAAAATGAGTTTCAAATGCTGGTATTGAACTCAATAAAAGGCAGGATATTTTGAGTGGAGCAAAAATCAATTTATTTGGGGATTAATAATTGCAGATCACAGGTTGAATATCATATTGCTCCAAAATTGTTGACAAGTCAGAAATGAGTCCATATGTGCTTTTCTTATTTTCTCATTTTCTGCGATGAATTTTTTCCTCTCACAGTATTGCTAAAAAGATTTTTTTAACGTTCAAAAGCCTTAACATTAGAGGTTTGAAAACATTTATTTTGAAAACATTTTATTTTTCAAATTTATAATTAGTATTTGCATGTACTTATGTACATTTTGTCTTACAGAAAAAGTAGCAGTGACTTCAAAAACTAATGTTAAGTTTCAGGATGCAACAACTGGCGAAACTTAATTCCAATCCAAACAGATTTTTCCAGTTTAATATGTCTCAATTTGTAGCCTTGTATTGTTTTAAAATATTTATTGTATTAGCTCTTATTTAAGCTCCACTAGCAGTTGATGAAAGCTTTTACTCTCACTAATTTTTTGTTTCAAGTGCCAGTTGCAATTCAGCTAACATTTTGAAAAATGAATAACATGGTCCTATATAAGATGAGATAGTAGTGAATCAGATAATATAAATCTGTGAGTTTCTATACATTTTAACATATTATCGTGAATTATTCAGTATAATAATTAATCTTTTAGCATATTCTTTATCTTGCTTTTTGCGTATAAGAAGTATCTTCTACAATTGCAACAGTGCCTTCTCCAGCTTGGCTTTCAGAGAGAGGTTCTGCAATACTTTGAAAACAAACATGAAAGCAAATGTTTTAGTGAAAAAATGGTTGGAGAATATCTACAATGAGTTAGCTATGGAAGGCACCATTTACTTTGTGCCATGATATTTTTAGGTCTAGAATTAGAATTTGTTTGTGTAGAGTGGAACTGTCTGCCAACAAAATGCTTTGTACAGAAAAGCATTAACGGGACACGTCAAGTGTTTAAGTGAATTTGTATTTTGAATAGTTAAAACTTCCATTAATTCATGACTCAATGTGTAAATCTGTATCAGATGAGCTAAAAGGGCAAGAATGTTTTAATTTTCTCACAGGTTTGCATTCCTTTATTAGAATTTAATTTGCATTGTGGTGAAAATTACTTATCCTAGCTCATCTTCCTAAGAACTGTTATGTATTTTAATGCCATTGAAATAAAAAAGCATTTATTGCCAGCAGAAGACTACTTGAAAATCTCATAACTTTGTTGTAGTTTGCTCACATGTAAGTCATATTTCATAGAGAGAATGATGTTAAGGGAAAGATACCTCTGAAAATATAAAGTATTCAAAAATTAGCAAGTACAGGTTTTGCCATGCAGTCAAAATCCTTTTTTATCTACCTTCTGATAGCCATCATATATGCACTCTGTGATAGAACCACAATTACATCTAGCTTTTCTGGGCTTTTATCCTGTGCTGTAACAGAAGGTGCTTTTTTTCCTACTGTAAAACATTCTTCCTTTAATCACAGTACATTCTGCACACTTAATGAGG
Organism: Lepidothrix coronata; assembly: GCF_001604755.1. Classification (NCBI taxonomy): domain Eukaryota; kingdom Metazoa; phylum Chordata; class Aves; order Passeriformes; family Pipridae; genus Lepidothrix; species Lepidothrix coronata. The sequence goes on along the minus strand of NW_016690274.1, from coordinate 379,171 downwards.
TAGGGGTATGTTATCATGTCATTAAAGACTATATCATAATATATAATAAATGGGAACTGATTCAAGACTGCATCACCTTTGATGTGCTTGAATTTGCAACTGTAATTTTCTTCTTTTTGTGTGTTATGTAAATATAGAACCAAGTTCTGTTATATGCAACTATATTGAAATCATGTAGATCACTACCTGATTTACTCAGGCCGTCTACTTCCATGGTTCTTCATAGACTTCAGAATTTCATAGGTTTGTAAATTGATTAACTGTATATAGTTACTTACCCCCAAAATTTTTTGATGGGTGACCGTCTGCCTATATTTACCTGTAGTGCATTTTTTTTATAGCTTTGTGTCAGCCTTTAGAAAATATAATTATTTCAAGATAAACAATGGTACTAGTATTATACTGAATTGTCCATGATGTTTGATCAATTGTCCATAATGTAAGATCAATTCCTTTGTGGCCCTAAGGGAAAAAGAAGCTTAATTAGAATGATAGACAGATTTTGGCACTGGTAGAATCATAATTTACTATAGTGAGTCTTGAAGATTACCTTGAAGATAGTGTGTAGGCAGTCAGGGAACTAGTTTGATGCAGAAAGGGTACACCCACAGGCACATGGGGCAACTACATCTTACTCTAACCTTCAGGGAAAACCAGCTCAAATTTAGGTTACTAATCTTGTGTTGAACCTTGACCATCATGCATAAGGATTGCTTTTCAAATGTATTTACGTTATGGTTGCTACCTTATAAAAATTGAACTCACAGGCACACAAAAAAAAAATGGAGAGGAATGAAAGGAGACAAGGAGAATTTGTTTAATAAGTAGAAGTGATCCTTTGTTGTTCTCATATAAACCATTATTTCTCTCCTTGTCAAAATGCCAAAATGTGCAGAACAAGAAAATGCATGCACACGGGGTCTCTTCTTCTTCACTCCAGTCATAAGTCTTCAAGAATCAGCTTTCCCGGCCAACTGAAAAACAGTTACAGCATTAAGAGGGGAGAAAATCCTGAGTTCAGGGATCAAAAGACTTCTAGCAACATGTTAGAATCTAGAACAGTGAATTATTCAGACCCAAAAAAGTTGAAGTACTGGACGTAGAGGTACTGAGAACAGTGTTAGTAAAACAACAATGCTACAAAAGAACCTCTCAAATCCTTGCATTCCTTATATCTAATCAGTATTTTTACTATAGATAAAAAGTTATATACCAGTTATTAAACATACCAGTTATTAAAAGAAGTTGTCATACTTTCACTGTCTCCATTTAGCTATTTTCTTTTGAAATTTTTAAACCACTGTTTAGCTCCGTATTGTTTTCAACTCTAAAATTACATCAATAAACAATATACCAAAATACCTCAGTCACTCTCATTTTATTTCATCCCATCTTCCATTTCCAGACTTTTCACTTGCGTTATTTCCAGTCCTCCAGTTTGTCCACAGTATAGCTTTGATGCTCTAATTACAGTAATAGTTTTATTTCTGAATCTGTGTTGTCAAAAGTGAGCACCTGTGCATACTTGTGTTCGTTTGACGTGTTGATCTGAATATAGGAGGTACAGTGACAATTTGATTGCTTATTTGGCATCAAGTTCTGATTAAAAATGGACAGTGGACTCCTGTCATTTTGGGCAGGAGATTAATACAAATTCTCCAGTCAAAGAACTTCATTCCCATATTAGTGGAAAACAGCTATGTCACGCAAACCTGTCTAATGATGCATGATCCTCAGAAGGTAGATTCATAGTATTTCCCTCTCCTGCTTTGACAGGCACAGCTGTAGTCTGTTCATCTCCAGAAATAGCTCTGCCAGTGCATGCATCACTTTCCTGATGCTTGACATACCAACCTGTACGTTTATCTGTTGTCTGATGCACATGAGTGCCCACAGACACCTTTCCTTCTCCTCCCTCCAGGAGGAGGGTGTCCTGGGGGAGCCACCTACCTTCTCTCTTTCTCCCATAGGAAAAGTTGCCTAAGTTCTCCAGGCTGAATTGTCTGGTGAAGTTCAGGACACAATAAACTGAGCTGGATGTCATTTCAGTACTGTAGTGGAAGCAATCTCTCCAATGGACTGAAACAGTTCAGGAAAAATATTTTTAAAAAGTGGAAGCATTATTCCCAAATTGAATTTATCATTGAGAATGTTGGCAGCACTTCTATGTGTGGTGTAGATATAATACTTGAATGACGTTAAAGTAGCTCCATGGCATTTCAAGAAACAGTTTTAAGTAATACTAATTAACTTCAAAAAAAAGAAGGAGTAAAAAGTGTTTTTTATTTAGTTTTTAGATAAGTACTGTCTCAAATTAAATGAATCATGAAAAATTTAAATTGTTAGAGTGCCACTCCTATAATTTGATCACTGTTTAATTTAATTTTTTGTTTTATTTAATCAGAGCCACAGGAACCAGCTCATTTGTACTGTAAATTACACAACTTCTGCCCTTTATTTCATATATGGTTGTTCACTTCTGGCAGATAAGATTGGATTATCTAATCATTGGCTATATGAAATTGCCATTTAATCAATAGGGAAGGTCAAACAAAATTTCTCAATGTGATCCTGAAGCACAGTATCTTAGGATATTGGAAGCTGGTGAAATCCAACTAAACCTTTATAAGTTTGCGACATTTTTATTTACTGTGGGATCATTATTACTGTAACAAATGTCTATCTTTATCTTCTCTTGCCACTTACGGTTTGATGGCCAAAGTTACGGATTTGGTTACTGATGATTTGATGGAGTTAGCTCTTTTGCTCATCAGTCTTTGGTTGTTGCTTGAGACAAGAGATATGAGTTTTATTCTACCTGTTCTGTAAATATGTAGTTAGGGGATAGACATCTTCAGTCGCTGAAATATGTCACTGTGAATATAAAGCTAATTTTTTACTGTTTAAAAAACATATCCACACTTTTTACTTTTCAGTCTGCAGTTAGTGACAAACTGGTGGAATATGCTTCATCCTTATTGCTCTATCAGTGTCATGTAAGCCAAGCAACAATACAGTGTCCTGCACTCTGCCTTTTGAATTGTGTTTGTCCTAGGATTAAGCTTTTGCTCCTCTGTTACTCAGTAGATATGTTTGACTTTTTTCAGGATGACTGTTGTTGTTCTCAGGTTATGCTCTGGTTAATGACCAGACTAATGATCTCCTCTAACTTCTATCACACGCCCATTGCTTTGCCAAATGTTTGAAATGCATGTTGTGATGTTTAGTTTGAATGGGTTCTGCTGTGTGCACCGCTCACTCTGATGGCATTTATTTCATACCCTTTTCATCAACACAAATCCACATATACTCCCAGATAAGTGACTGTTGGTAGTCCTTTTTATTTCAGCTCTTCTCAGCTGTTTTTTTTTAATAACTAACATTTTATACAGTATATTTGTTTGTAAGTAGATCCACTGAACACAACATTGGCACAGACAGGTGAATAGATGTCTGAAAGCTTAATTATTACAACAAACACATCTGGCTACCCATGCAGAGGATTTTGCTGGCCTGTACCGACAGAGGAGAAGCTTTAGTGATTACTGGTAGGGAAATATATTGTTTGGAGAAGAGTCTGTTTCTGGCACATATATTGTTCAGTAGAGTGAAGGATTAGGAATAAAGACTGCTGGTTGTTTTTTGACAGTAAATGTAAGAGACACAAGTTTAACAGCTGGGCTGAGCAGAAAATACCTGTATCTGCTCTTGTTTGAAATTTTCTGGAGAAGGGTTTGCTGTTCCATGACAACCCAAGATCCTTATGCATCCTGCAACTCTTTGCAGAGGTATGTGAAGAAGGAACTGAAATGGATCATAATGACAATGCTGAGAAAGTTTTACACAAGCAGTTCTTGCTGAGGCTTCATGTGCCTTATTCGGAATTTTCTGTGTAAACCAATGCTCTGAGGGCAGCAGATTATATGAGTCAGAGGAGCAGGACCATCCTGCAGAAGAGAAAGCTGATGACAACAGACCAACAATGATAATGATAGGCAATGACAGCTGGATCATAGCAAGTATGTGTTCTGCTCCATGGCTATCCTTGGGAGACCTCCGTATCAGAAACTCTCTCCAAATTTTTGGCTAAAATGGCAGTTAACAGCAATAGCAGAAGGATTTTGATTTGCCTTCAGACAACAACTGAGGCTTCTCCTGGCACAGGAATTGCTACTCCCACCTCTACGGGCCTCACAAAGTGATCAAGGTCTGTAGGAGTGTGTGGAGTTAAGCCAAATGGCAATGGAATATGATTACAGGAAGACAAATCATGGGAGGCAGAGATGCATGTTTCTTGTTTCAACTCTCATAACATCCTGCCTTAGCTCCCCATTCACAAAAGCAGATCTTTTACTAACTCCCTATGTTCCTCTTACTCCAGGAAGTTGTTTTCTCATTTGTATGTGTTTTAACTGGTAGGAACTATGTTAGTAACTAAATGTGTCCATTCCTAAATCATGGGCAAATACAGGAAAATATTCCAGTTTTCCTTTCCAAATTAATTATACTCCAAAGTGGTTAAATATAAATAATTATCTGCTGACATCACATGCAATCAGAAACCTGCTGTGCTCATTCTGGACCAAGTTCAACCACAACACAATCTTTGACCTGAAGGAATTAAACATTTATTGCTTTTGTAGCAATTTTTTCTTCAGCTGCTTTTCCTAATGTGAATTTTGTTCATTTGTTTGTTTCTGGAGCACTGTCTTCAGAGTACATGACAAGACAAAGAAAGAACAAAACATTTTTTTTTTTTTTAAATATTGTGACATATATCACATTACTAAAGTCACTTTGCTAAAATTTGTGTGTCTCATTTATTTTAGGGGTAATTTTACTGGGTTCTCGTCAATAGAACTGTAAAACTACCACACCAAAAAAATTCAATGAACTCCATACAGTCTTCAAGTGATAAAAAGAGACTGAAAAAACACAAGTGTGTATTTTCTACAAAAGTTTAAAAGATGAACCAACAGGTCAAAATCAAGTTGCAAACCTCTCAAGAATAATAAGACAGTAAACTTGATGTTGCATGATATTTGACATACAGCAAATGACTATTTACATTTTATCCCAAAACATTTACCTGAGAAAAGGTCATGGTGTTAAATTTGGAGACATTTACAGCAATTGCCAAATGTTTACTATCTACATGAATGTCATGCTTCTTAGTCAAAAGAAGGTTGATGTGCTAAATGTCAATTATTTCAAGTTGTTTGATGGCAGCACAGATTGCCAAGCAATATAAAAAGAGGTTTAATAAATACTATATACACTGTTAACCATTAATCTTGCCTAACTCTAGAGGTTAGAATTTCACATAGAGAGGATTTATGACAAGCAACTGTGCAGGACATTAAAACACAATTATTGCTGCCTCGGATGAAGGCATTATCATTAAGTTGTGGAAGCAGTACCTTGTTTTCTTCTGATGTTGCTGTCAAAACTTGGGAAAGCATCAGGGACAATTAAATTACTTTGGGAAATCATTGCATTAGCTTCTTCTTGCAATATTTTGTCCTTTTTAGAATAAGCAATGAAAGGACTAGTCAGTACCCTTTGCAAGAAATCTAGAAATTCAAACAATATCTCCTATTGAACTGTGAGCAAATTTTTTGCTAGGACCTCCTGTTCTTGGAGCTAACCCAGAAGTTAGACCTATAGGAATAGAGATTAAGCACATCAAAATTTTATGTCTATTAAGGAAATGTAAGCTATGCATGTCTAATAACTTACTCATCCACCTATTCCAGAGCAAATATTACTATAAAATATTGCCCAGAGGGGAGTACTTGGTCAACTCAGAACTGGAAACTTCTTGAAAAGATCTGTGAAACAAAGCAATTGTGATTTCAGCATTAGAGTCTTATGCCTATATATGGAGTAAACTTCAGAATATTTAATTGACCTGCTACACAAGTCTGAAGTTCCGGATAAATGATGAAAGCATCATTTCAGGAAGGTTGGACAGAGTATTTAAAATATATTTCTTTGGAAAAATTTGGTTCTTTTATTAAAAAAGTCACATGGTAGTTGTAACATCCTCTGTGATAGCATAACTCTTGCAGTGGTAACTTTGTTTTCCATCTTTCTTTGAGTCATGGTTTTTCACATTTTGGTCTGACAGTTTCTGTGGAAATCATCTTGTTGCAGGTGATAACCACAAACACTCCAAAGCTCTTTCAGACACCTGTTTCCAAGATAAGCTTTCAAACATTCTTACAGGCCTCCTATACAAGTAATATGATGTCTCTTTGGGTATATCTGAACTTTTGACTGATGAAATCTAGATTTCTTAGGTAGATAGATCTTCCTAGTCTGATTTGAAAAAAATCTGATCTAAAATATTGGCTGTTCAATTTTATCTGGAAAGTCTTTGTCTCTTTATCTAAATGTATGTACTGTACGTACTCATATACACTACATCTGTACATAATAATTGTAGATCATCAGTTCACTTGTGTAACCTTGAGACTGCAGCCTTTTTTTTTTTTAAAGCTGTAAATTGTTTATTGCTTCAAATGCTTAATCTAAATCTTGTATCTTACCTTTCTTACATTTTCTTTTTCCTGGAAATGTAATCTAGTTGTCAATAACTGAGCACAATATTCAGTGGTAGTGCTCTGCGATGAATTAGGAATATTCTGTAAGATACAATTGGCAAAGCCAAAAAGAAAATAAACGTCTGACCTCCTTTCTGAGTTCTTGAACATGCCTCAAATTCACAAACCTTGTGAGAGACCCCACTATTTATGCCTCTGGAGAGAATGTTTTTAGTCTGTTAGAAGATAGAACAACCAATAGCCACTGTGATTGTAGCACCAAGGCTAAACAAATTCAGAGAAGCAATGTTTACCTAAAAATTTATATTCTCTCTTTTACCATTAAATTATTGAGCAGGTATCAAATAGCAATATTTCAACTATTCATTAAGTTATTTCACTTACTAGAAAGATGGCTGTAGGCAAATAAGTGTCATTTGTATTAAACTGTGAACATCTTTATGATGAACATCTTATGTGAACTGCTTAGACCACAGAATCTTTATTCATACAGGAAACACAGTAAAATTACTCAGTATTGACCACAGAACAATTCTGACAACAAGGGGGATGGTTTCCTCTTTCTTACCTCCCTGTCTTCTGGTAGATGAACTTAAAAGTCTTGTTTACTTGTTGATATTATAATGAGTATGAACCTTTCCATAAGAGTTGAAAACATTTCCATCCTCCCCACCCTCAACAGCCAAGCCCTTTAGCACAGGGAACCTACAACTAGGAGGGCAAAAACATATTTTTCTACAGGCCTGAAAAAAGACTATTTCACTGTGTACACTGGTGGCCATAACTATACTAACTAATAATCAACAGGAATCAGAGTCTCTTCCTTGGCCCTTGGGGCAAGTGCATTTCCTAGATTACATCTGTTCAGATAAACTCCTTCCTCCCTGCTCCAAATCAGATGCTTTCTCCCATACTGCTTACTGGATCATTTCCTAGCCTGAGCTATCCAGCAGTTCAGGGCAGACCTGGGAATATGGTATCTGGCTCAGCCACAATCATGATACAGTCTGCTTAAAATTATACTCAGAACATTCACATGGCAGTACACAAGCTTTAGCCCTATACTTCAACTTACTGTAATACATGAAGTCTGTATGTTCTCTTTTCTCTTCTACTGAATGCCTTCTCTACTCCATTTCTAAACAGTATAAGCCCACTTCTCTTCTGTGGTGTGTCTTGTGTTAAATATTTTACAGCATTGTTTGCAGATTGAGTTTAGAATTGATTTACTCATTCTTTGCCACACATTTTGATAATCTGTAGATAACCAGGCTCCTTTTCCAAGGAGTTTCTTTCTTTACTTAAAAATGCTTTTTTTCATAGCTCAAGTCAGGACAGTATTTGAAAAGTCAATCTACAATTGGTGTAGTTGAAGCTGAACAGCTTTACCCATTTTAATTTATTCAGAGGACCTTTCTTAAATTTCCACTACAGTATTTGCAGTGGGAGGACTGTCAGAAGGTTAAATAAGACTAATCCAGGACAGCAAAGATAAATCAGATGCAGACAAGCAAATAATTTCCATGTCTGAGTTAAATCTCTGTTGCACATTTCATTGCATAAGCTATCACAGTGATAAGCTCACTGTAGGATGCTGAAAAGAAATCTTTGAGCTTCTGTGTTCGGTGAAATTGTTTATGGCTTTTCCCTAATTATATTAGCAAACACCTACATTAAAAGGTAGTAGATCAAAGCATTCAAGAGTGTGAAAATACAAGTCAGAATGCTCCACAGTGTCTTAACTCTACTGTCTTATTTATATGCATGAACACATGCTATTGTTTCTGAAGGTTGCCTTTCTTCTTGAGTGGGATTCCTTTCTGTGTAAAGGTTTTGGGTTTAGTATGTTTTATGAAAGTTATTAAGAGAAGACTGGACTTTAGGGAGACAAAAAACTGTTTTTTACCAAACTTAAACCTTTAAGAACTGTGGGATAAATAGAATACAGATTACTGACCCTTGACTTTAAAACCACTTTCTCTTGTTAATTGGAGTAGTAGACCTTATGATATGTTGACTTGTTAGAACTGGAATGTGTTTGGACTAAGTCAAGAGAAACAGGATGCAGGCCATCTATCAATAATCACAAAAAAATTTAAAAACTGTGAGTTCTAACGCAGGTAACAACATAGGTCTGCTTTTAAACAGATCATCTACATAATTCTATAGTCAATAGGTAAAAAGACACCCCTAAAATATGATCCTTCAAAAACAGAGCTCCACATCAGGTGAAATTAATTGCTCTTTACAACAATTCTTTCTATCAATCAGCTGTAAAGAGAGTGAATAGTGACTAGCTGTAGATTTGTAAATGTAGTGAGATAAATTTGCCTTCCATTTAAAGATTCACTAATAAGTGGGAAATAAATGTTCCATATTTATTATTTCCCTTGTGCTATTGCAGTTTAACAAAGGATATTGATATGTAACAAACCATCTGCACTGAATAAGGCAGCTTCTTTTGTGTGTGCCCTAAAGGAAGGAGAGAAATTACTGGTGCATGTGTTTAGGCACCAATGTACACTCCTTCAACAGTAACACATTACTGTTTCTATGAACTGCACAGTGCACTTGTTCAACCAGGAATTCAGACATCCTTCATAAATGCACTGGCAGTGTTTACAGCAACTTTCATTTAAAGTTAGCTAGGGGGCCTGGCTCCTCATGAAGGGAAACCAACAGGAATTCTGCCTCATGGCTCTCCCCATCTAGCAGAAGGATCTTCTCCCCCAGTCAGGGAGGCCAAGGAGCAGTTTGAAAAAGTATTCTGTTATCTCTTTTCCACATGCCTAATGTTTGGGAAGGTGTTGGTGCTATGTCCATCCGAGTTTATATTTTGTTAGTCCTTCCTCCTTGTTGCTCCCCCCCGACCCTCCATTTAAACTTACTGTTCCCTGTCCAGATGGACATGCACTAGAGAAGAAACTTCTTAACAGATACTCATAAACTAATTATGCAGACTAAGCCAAAGCAAATTGCTCATTTTTCAAGTGCTAACCTTTGTCAGAGGCACAGAAAAGCAAGAAGTTTCCTTCTTTAGAAGATGGGGGATTTTAATGCTGAGACCCTTTTGCTGTTTACCTTGCCAGGAATTGTACTGGTTCCTGGCAAGGTAAACGGCAAAAATATCTTGGCATTAAAATTCAGACTTAAAACAAACTTCAAAAGAAGCAAGGACTTCATGATTTGGCAGTTGCATTGTCTTGGTTTAAGGAACCCAGTAGAATGAAGATCCATTCAGGACAAAGAAACTAAACAAGCCATATATTAATGAGTTCTTTCAAAATTGCTCTCTTCTTTTACCTCAGCACAGTCATCTGCGCATATGCATGTGTGCATGCACATACAAGGGAGACATAAGGATCTTGCTGTCATTTCCTGAGCATCCCTTAAATCTACAGCATCCCTTAAATCTACATCTCCCTTCTAAATTAGGATTGAACAGTGCTGATGCTAATGCTCTTCTTACCCCAATGATAGAATATTTCTTCTATTTGTCCAACCACGTTTGGGAGTTAAACTTTCTCCATACATGGGGTTATTATGGCTCTTTATACTTTCCTAGGTACAGTTCTGATGGTGTCAAGAGTTGTGCCTGTAATGATTTAAAAAGAGCTCTTTCTCTACAGTCCTGGTGAATTGCTGCCAAAGGCTGTTGAGATCACGAATGTCCTACCACATGACATTTTTCATCTGCTCTATTTTTATTAGTTAGGATCAGAGATTTTGTTAAGCTATAGGTCTAACAGTCTGTGGTTGTTCTAGCTGGTTCAGGTACCATGGCAAGACACCAAAGATCATCCGGCATTTTTGTTATTATATTGTCTAGTGAAGAAAGAGCTTCACTGTTTAGACATTTATGATTTAATGGCATTTCTATCCTTTTCTATGTATCCAAGGGGTTTTGTTTGTTTGTTTGTCATGGTTTGCACAGCTTAGAGCATTGGACAACGCTGTCTGATGAAGTTTGCTGATTTATGTCTTCTGCTTATATATCAGTGTAAGTGAAGCCTGTGATTCAGTAAGTGTCTTTCTGTAGACTAACAAGCTCAGCTAAGACTCTTAACTACTCTCATTGCTCTGGCTTGTACTAGTTCAGGCTGTTAGTCATAGGCATGAAATCCCAATTCTTTACAACCCAATAGAGTTCCTTGATTACGTATGGTGAACCATTAGCTGAAACGAGCTCATCATGAAGAGCTAGTCTGATGTACATTGCCATGGTATGATTAATCCCAATGCTGAATAGCATGGTTCAATTGCTTCAGAAATGAATTTTCAACAACTAACTAGCAGTAATAGTTTCCGTTTGTTCAGACAGGTCAGTCTATGACCAGTTGTTGTCAGGTTCTGCTACATTCATTACAAACTACCTAAGGTCCCTTGCAGCTTTGCCCAGATATTTCACACAAATGAAATAGTCTATGAGTAGTTCTTCTGACGGTGCATTCATACTGCCAGTAAGTAGTTTGTCTTGTCCATCTTTTACCTAGCAACCTGCATAGGGATTTAAAGGCATTTTCTTTGGGGTCACTGTTTAATCTTACATTAATAATAGATTCTTTTAAACAGCAAACCTGCTTTTTATTTGAACATGCTTTACATGCCAAAAGAACCTGTTTGAGGGCAGAGCAAGGCTTTTTATTTTCTTCAAAGAGATTCAGTATTTTATTTCTTCCTGATTTTTTTTTTCTTACTGATTCCATCATTTATGCTTCTGAAAGGATAACCCCCTGCAATCATTCCAGCTGATGTAGGACTGGAGACCTACTATGCTGAATATACTTGCTGTGAAAATCTTGTTAATGATACCACTGAAAGTAGGGAAGCTCAATCTTTGGCTACATTGGTCCAGAATCTCTTGTTGCATCTCTATGTTCATCTTCCCTATGACCTTCCAAGACATCTTTTCCAATTCTAGATCTTCCTGTTGATAGCGGTCATCCTGGCTCCCATGCCATAATACTGTTTGAAAATAGACATTAAATCAGACAAAACCCAGGTATGCTTCTGAATTGCATCAGCCTTACACAGCTGGCAGTAGATTATAAATAAATTTAATTATTTTAGTTGATGATGTTATTCTTCCTTAACACATTAGGTCCAGGATTTTCATAGAGGCTTTTTGTACTCATAATTAATATTTCTTTTCTCTACTCTGTGGAGTATAGGTCTTATATTGCCTCCTAGTCTTTCAGATGAAAGTGATGTTAATGATATGGTATGAACACATGGCATAGAAATTTATCTTTTCACTGAGATGGATCTTATTGAGACAAATATGGCAATGGGTTTTATGGAATTTTATTCTGCTTTTCTTCTGAACCTATGAAGTCAGTCTTTCCTGAATGTCTGGATTTCAGTAGAAACATTCTATATTTAGTTTTAGTTATGTGCCATTAAGGACAAATCTCTCTGTATATATGTTGTTGTTGCCTTTTGAAGTCACATTTTTTGTCAACTCGCATTGCATAATTCCTTCAACCATTCTCCTGGTATATCCATTCTCCAGGTGGGCTCTTGGTTTATCGCACAACAATTTCAGTTTCACAGAAGAAGTTATTCAGAAGGCAATGGGCTCAGTTATCTCAAATAACCAGTGCAGATTTCTCTCTCATCTGTATCGGTCTGCAAATATCAGGAAAAGGGGAGAAAGGTATTGGAAATGAAACCATATTGGAAATGAAGACTTGTAAAAAACCAGTTTCATTAACATTTGCTCAGTTTTGTTCTCAGTAATGCAATTTGAAGTATATTATTGAAGTATGGGCAGTATGTTATTTTCTTTACAATTCTGATATCATGTTTAAACTGCCCACAGGAATGGAGATCCACACAGAGTAAATGAAACGAGCGTTTTGTTTAAGACTTCTCGAACACAATCTTCAGTCTCTGCCATTTGACGCTGCACATAATATCTCAGAATAATTTCCTGTGCATCTGCTAAGGTATAATAATGCATCAATTGTCTTACTTGCCTGTGCTTAATAGAATAGTTATAATGTTTCATTCAATAAAAGGGGAATCTTTATGAAGCTGAATGCACATGGACATGCTTGAGGATTTCAGTGAAAATAATTTTTAAAACCATCTGTATATACAGATTTTCAGATATGGAAATATATAAAGCAATTTACATTGAGGAGTATTATCTTGAAGCTCCATCAGTTCTTATATAGCAAAAGTGAACACTCCTCAAGTAAAATATGTCAAACTTCCCCTTAAAAACAAAATATGGTCTGTTTTTATAAGCTGCTGTTTAGGCCTTGATAGTTTTAATGAAACTTCGATTGTCTGAACTCCACTTGAATACACTGGTAAGCACGAATATAAAAATTTTTCTGTTTTATGTTAGAACAAAGGTCTGGGCCATCTTCCAAATCACAGGAAATATGTCCAGGGAACTGGGCCTGAAATTTAAACCTGAGCACCTAATATTAGGAGTAGATAAATGAAACACCAAAATCAATAGTTTTGTTTGCTTTCCTAGTAGTCACACACTGTATGTTCTCACTGGGAAACTTTTAGACTAAAAAGTGGTAGACCACAGCATCGTGCCAGAATGTGCTTATTCTTTTAGGCACCTACATTTGAACAAATTAGTCTATTTTTCTGTGATAATGAGTAATTCCCATTGCTACTAAGTAGGACACATTATAGTATATTTTGTGGAAATCTTTTAGAAACAACCTTAGTCCCTCCTATAGAGCTGTATAACAACTTGTTGCTAACAGTCAGTTGTTATTCTACAGCATATATGTAAAAGTTGCACAAGTTTTTTTAAGATGCAGTTTCTGTATAGATAATCAGTGAAATCCAAATGCTAGCAATTAGGATATCTTTTAGTTCAGCTTATAGCAACAAGATAGTAAGTTCCACACCTATAAGCCAAATTCCTGGCAAAGGTGATGTCCAGAATTCCATTCCAAATAAAGCAATCAAGCAATATTCCACCTCTGTTTACTCTCCAATCTTTAAAACTGATGGTTACACTGGCCAGATAGGTTTACTTAGAACAGTGAAAGACATTGAGAAAGTCCATCCAATTTCGTGATTTATTTGCTATTGATGCATAAAATAAGCTTATCTGTGAAATAGCCGTGTTGAAATTGCTATTCTCATGCATTTTTCATTGTTATTATTTGGCTAGACTGAGTCTTGAGGGTCAGATTAAAATTCATTCATCTGAAGCTGCACTGGTGACAGAAGATAGTCTCAAATTAGCTCTTCCAGTTAATATCTGTACCAGCATTTGTAAAACCATTAGTACTGAGAGTATTCTTATTGGGCAGTGCATGTTTTAACAGAAATTCTTTTAACCTTCTGTGCAATGAAAACTTAAAAAGCACTGGTTGATATTCTAGGCATTTAATTCAGGCTATGCCAGCACAACATTGTGGTCTTCACAAAGTCTTTTATTGCTGGTGATGAGAGGTCATTGCTTATTAGATAATCATATCCCTTCCCTGCAATACTGGTCATACACATTTAATACAATTATAATTCTTAACACTTATATAGAGCTTTTCTTCCAATTGCTTTAGAGACATTATGTAATTAAATTCTCAGCATTCTTGGGAAATAAGCTAACTCCTTATTACAAACAGGAATATTGGCCCAGAGGCAATAGCAGAATTTTCAAATATAGTCTTTAATTTTTAAGCTGGAAATTGGAGCTGAACACATCTGAAAATCAGGCTGTGTGGCACCAAGATTACCAGTCATTTTGAAATCTGTGGTATAAAATGTGCTACCATAGGTTACTGAGAAATTGAATTGAAAATCCAGTCTTGATTCTTCAGACTTAAAATGAGATACTGAAATCTTTCTTTCATGTAGATGGATTCTACAATCTGTATTGAGGCAAAATGCCAGCTGCCTTTTACTGAGTATACACAGGCACTGTAAAGCACATCCATCGTTTCCATCAGGAAACCGAAGGTTTTTGATAAATAGTCTTAATGCACAATCACGCCTAAGCTATAAGACAATTTATTCTGAACCTCACTGAATCTTTGCCTCACAGAGAGCATACTAGAGAACAGAAAGGAGGGGCAGCAGGAGAATAAGCTGATGCCCCACATATGGAGCAAGGCTGCTTCATAGGAAGAAAAGGAGGCAGCAGCTCTCTGGAAACCCAATCTTTTCCTCTGATCATTGTCCCTCAGCATCATCAGTTTTGATAGCAGCAGGCACAGGAGAAAGCACCTTTTGTGGGAGCACCAATACAAGGGTGGCATCTTCCTCCCCTTTCTCTAAGGAAAACTGATGAACAAAACTGAAACATTTCATGGGCCATGTTGAAAATACTGGCTGCCAGCTGAGCTGCACAGTGTCTCTTCTCACCCTCTTTCTGGTCTACTTGCTTCCATCACAGCCCATCAGTTCACAACACACATTCTACATTGCCTGACACTGTTGTTTCCAACTCCCTTATTCAACACCTGCCTCTCCCTGAGCCGTTGCTCCCCTTTGTTCTTCTCTTGCTTCTTCAATGTCCTTCTTGAGACCTTTACTATTATGTAAAAACAGTTTATATTTAAGCAACTAACACTATGCCAGTAGTCAAATGCCACCTCCATCCTCCTTGAATTTTCCTTAGATTTCAACATTATGGTAACTGACTTGAAATACTACCCTCCTTTTGTTTTCACAGCTCAGTCTGTTACTGTCTCATCTCTTACCTCTCAGTATTTATTTAGGTCTCTATTCAGAAAACTGATTAGATGCATTTTTGTTCAGGGCAAAAATGAATCATACATTCACATGCTTAAATAATGTATTAAATAAAGATGCCTTTTTGAGCCAGAACCAAACCAGTTGTTTGAATGTTCCTCTTTGCCATTCTTGCCTTTGGGATCAATAATCCATTGCCATGGGCAATACCTCCCAGTATTTCACCTTTAACAAAACTCCCTCTCTGCTCCCATCCTGCTTCCTTCTACCCAATGCAAGTGTCAGAGAGAGACTCACTCATGCATCTTTCTAGGTTTCCATTGCTGATTTAATCTTCTAATGGCCAGAATTGAACTGGGCCTTCTTCCTTGTTCCCTTCACTCTCCTCTGTGTTTTCATGGTCCTGTCACCCTGTGGGTGCTTCCTCAGTCTGGAGTTGTTACTTGCTGTATTTGAGATTATAATAAATCAGACAAGAAGATGTTCTTCGGTGCTGGTTATTGTGGGGCTGTTTATCATTTTACCATATTCTAGTGTTTCTGTATTGTATTACTCATTTCTATCTAGTGCTGTTCTGTATGCATATTTTAGGCAAAAAATAAGAATAAATATTCCCTGGCCTAAAACCTTATATTCCAAATTGAAGCATGTCATTAAATAAACTAACTTCTAAGCTCCACGTTGAGGGATGTAATGCAGTTACTATTGCAGGATTAGGAGTCTGCTTTGGTGATCCTGTATTTGCTCTGCTTCTGCTTTTTTTTTTTTTATTTCTGCTGAGTGTTTTAATACATATATATATGAAAAATTCATTCGGGAATAAGGATAGGCTATCAGTAATGGTACATGGAAAAAAACTAAATGTCAGGATTTTCAAATCCTGCTGAAATCAGGTAGTCACTCTGTTCCATTCAGAAGGCTTCAGAAGGCTCTCAAGACAGTGAGAGGTGTACCTTAGGACACAAGTGACTGAGGACAGAAAGTCTACTAATCAACTAAGCTAGACAGTTTCTCAGCAAATATAAAGGACATACAGTATTCAATTTTCAGAGGTGGTTAAATATGAATATTAGGATGTTATTGAAGAAATTAAATCCATGCTAGTAAATGAGCTTCTCTGTGAAAAAAACTATTTGGATCTGAAACAGCCCACACTAGGAGCCATAGGTGTGTGTAAGGCAGTTGGTGTTGCTTTGCCCAAGCTCAGGAGGAGCAGAAAGGGTGGAAGGACCCAGTGAGGTGACCAGGGAGCACATGGAAACTCATTATACACCACCACAGAATTTCTGCCAGGGCTTTTTTGGCTTTGCTTTCTGTGAGGCATCCAGTGTTTGTCTATCCAGCATAAAGCAGTGAGGTATAGGTATGGTTGGTGGACGTGCCCAGTACACACGGTCCATCTGCATGGGAGAGCACAGTGTCAAGCACACCAGTAGATTTGTGGTAGCTCAGGTGTAGCCCAAATTCCATAAATTGTGGCGCTAGGACTCAGGCAGTCTTGTAATGAGCCAGCTGATGCCTCTCTGCACCAGAGAGTCATTGTTCCTTTCTTTGGCTTGGGAAAGGTGACTGACACAGATAGTGGGATGGCTTCCTTAGTGTGACTTATTGCATATTCCCTGCTGGTGTGAAAGTCATGGCTAAAATTTTGGATATAATAAGGTTAGAGATTTAAAGATGCCACTCTGGACTGGAATGTGGATTTTTTTTTTTTAACATAAATGTTAAAAATATGTATGTTATGTAACAGAGCACAAGCTAAGTGCTAATAAAAAAATGTAAACACTATTGCCATCTTGTGGCTTAAAGTTGCTTCGACAGACTTTTGTGCACGGATTATATACTCCCTCTGATGTTCTGTAAACATAACACATTTTCAATTAAATAGGCGAATCAAAGTGGCACAACACAGAAGCAATGTCCAGACCTGCACATCAGAATCAATTACAGAAGTGGAGAAACAATCCTGTTTGTCTAGAAGGACTAATCACGTGGAGAGCCATTGGGAGCTGAGAGCACACAGGTCATTATTGAATGAAATAGCACCAGGCATATTTTTTCCATTGAAACAAAAGGATATTCTGCAAGAATAAAACTTTTGGATGACTCTCTTTCATTTTTCTTGAGAAGAAATTACTCGTGTATACAGTATGAGCCTGTGATGTTTAAAGCAAATACTGCTCAGATTCCAGCTGGGGAAAATACTTTGCTTTTTAAAATAAAATCTATTGTATAATATTAGATACAGAATGCTACAGGCATATAATGTCTTAAGGCATTATATTTTTGTTTTGTTGTGTTTTTTTTTCCGGATT
The DNA here is from genome assembly GCF_001604755.1 of Lepidothrix coronata. Lineage (NCBI taxonomy): Eukaryota > Metazoa > Chordata > Aves > Passeriformes > Pipridae > Lepidothrix > Lepidothrix coronata. Next base: position 361,614 of record NW_016690274.1, on the reverse strand, counting down.
CCTACCTGTTTATTCAGCTGGTCTTCTGAGCACTGTTAGAAACAGGACACAATATTAAATAGAGAATGCTGACCTAAATTAGATGAGTGGTCTGTGTATTTTACGCATGAAGTTCATGTGAAACTTAATGTTGATTGTTTCACAAAGAATTTAATTTTTGTATATTGTTTAGCAGAATAAATTTTAGGAAACTATGTCAGAGCATCAGATTTTCTTTTCTTTTTCTATATTCAGCAACCACCAGTCAAGAAATAGAACTGGGCAGGAAACAATGGCTTTGTCCCATTGAGTTGTGATTTTTCAAGACTCCTCCTGCTCTGTGCTTGTCAGACCTCAGATCCACAGAAATTTTTTTCAGACTTGGTAGAGGACATTGACTATAGGGTGGCCAGCAGCCTTGTGTTTAAAGCATTTATTCGAGATGATAACAGCCAAGACAAAGGTCCTCAATTGCTCTTCTCATATCCCTGTATTCAGTATAACATTGTTCATTGCAACACTGTTCACTTCTATGGGATTTTTATCTCTATTCTTGATCAGAAAGCCCAGCCTAGACAGAAAATGATTGGCAGCAAGACATTTTCTTTTTTTTTCCCATGCAAACTTTGGCTTGGTTTGGTTTTTCATTAACTATTTTCTTAGCTTTTTTATTTAGGAAAAGTTCTCAGCTTTAACAGAAATATTGTAACAAAAAACGTTAACAATTTAAATAGGACACAAAACACTGATGGCCAATGACCCAAAGCTATGAGGTTCAAATATGAGACATTTTGATCTGTTTAGTAATTCCATTTCTGCGTTTTTTTCAATTGGGAACACATTAAAACTCTGTTCAGAGTTAATTTATACTTATGCACATTCCGTACTTTCTCCTTATCTATCTATGCCTCATTTGTTTGCATGTATGATTTCTTAGAACCTATTGAAGTCCAAATCCTATAGATCACGTTTGATTAATGTAGAGTCATGAATTTACCTTACTCTTCTGTGACAAACAGAATGTAGTATAACATCTGTGAATTTGAGCCTAATAAAGAAAGAAGTACAACATCTAAAATGCACAATATTCCCAGACACTTCTCTTTCAGAAAATATTTGCCTTGGTGAGATTAGTTTGTATGCAAATGCTACAGTGATTCTTGCTACTGGCGTGAGTTGTGTATTTTTCTGTGAAAGTGAGGTTTAGGTTATTTGTAAGATATAGGTTACATTTTTGTTTTATGATGGTCTGTTGAGGCTGCAGCCACCACAGCAGGCAAACAATATACTGTCTTGTTTGTACCAAATCCTTATCGCCATCTAGATCCAAATATGAAACTCTACCTAGTATGACAGTACCTGCTACCCCTGGCATGACACCTAAACACAAGGTACAAAGGGGCCAGACCTTCAGTAGGAGGCCATCTAAGCCAGCTGATAGTAAATGTGAAGAAGTAGGATGCTGCCCTCCTGGCAAACAGAACAGAATAGCATCTTCCTTCATGTCAGGCTTATTGTAATAAGTCACCTTCCTTTGGCTAGGGAGAAAGAAAAATGCCTTGGTTGCTAGATAATGTGCTTTTATGGGAAACCCAAGTTAGAGATCCTGCTGAAGTAAATATTTGTATCTCCTACATACATACAGTAAAACAGCTTTTATGAGAAAATTTAAGAGTGGTTACTTCACTGTGCATCAAAAGCTAGTGGTCTGAATGTGTTCCTAGGAGCTAGGTGATGTAAATCAACATAGGAAGGATATAAATAAATGTGGGTCACTCTCATCGCACGATTCCTCGCTTCTGTTTTGCTGCATTTAAGGGCTGATCTGTCAGATATGTTCTAGTAGGTTACGTGGGCAACCCTTGTTGATGAACTCTCCTGAGGTCAAGTCTTTGAGTGCATCGAGAAGGACCAACATCAGAAATTTACTTCTTTGGGACTGAGACCTTCTAGTGCTAAGCAGACACTCATTGTATGTTTGGAGAATCTTCAGGTTTTTTATTCCTTTATCAGTTAGTTCCTTCACAAACCACCTCTACATAAAAAAATATACAATTTTTTTAAAAAATGCATCTTGTTGAATTTTACTGATACTCATTCTGATACTTCACATATTTCCATCAGTTTCACTAAGAATACAAACACTGACATGCAGTTTGCTTATGTACACAGGAGACAGTTTACCAAAATTCACACTGAAGTTATGGATATAAAACTTTAATGGATTTTGCCTGGCATTCCAGCACGTATGGCTAACAGATACTACATGTATGAATCCAAAAATGGATGACGAATTTCAGGTTATGGATGAGGCTGTTGGATTGCAAGTGGGTGATCTAAACTACAGCCTACAATTTTTAGTCCAATTTTGAAAGTAGCACATCCCATGAGCAGATCAGAACAGAGACTGTAATTCAAAGCCACACTTAAACTCTAGTTTCTTCTTTCATTTCCTTTCAGTCTCAGCTCTGTTGGTTGATGTATAGAAAAGAAAGTAGAGCTATTCCACAGCTCTTATCTATTGCAAGGGATCCCTCATATACTGTAACATCATGGTGCATTTATAGCAACCTTCAGTTACTTCACTGGCTACCTGCCTTCTGGCCTGCTTGCTTAAACAGAGCCCAGGAAGGTGGAGTCTGTAACAAGACAGAATAACAAGTCACTTGACTGGTTTAAGAGTTAACCAGAAGGGGAAATGAACCCAACTCAAAGGAGAGATTATAAGTCAGAATAACAATTTATTAAAATAATACAGTAAGTACAATCATACAAACAAACAATTGGTCTTGACCCACAAAACCCAAATGTATAACCCAGTACCCTGGGGCATGAACAAAGTGGTGTTCCTTGGACCCCGCTTGAGTCCAAAGTAAAGGGAGAGGGGAAAAACCTACTGGTGGGAGAGCTGTTGCAGTCTGGTCAAAAGTGGTGATTGCAGTCCAGCTGAGGTTGAGAGCGATGAGCTGCAATCTTCCTCTGGATCCCACGAGTGGTTAAAAATGTTCCAAGACTCCAAGACTATATATCCTCCAGTTCAGGCAGGAATGCTCAATACTTCCCTCAGGGCGGGGAGTTCCACAAAGGGTGTGAGGACAAGAGCATCCTCCTATCTCACAGGCCTCTTAACACCTAGTTTATAGCCTGAGGAGTCAGGCTCTATGGGCAGAGGGTGCGAATAGTCTATTGACAACAGTTTCTGGGAAATGGCATGGAAGGCTATAGAATACACAGTTTTGGGTTACACTCATACCATGATGAACTGGTCTCAGTTGTCCTAACTAGGACAGTCACCTGAGTGCAGAAGGTGAATGCCAATATATTTCTAGGGTATGACATCAGTATTGGTAAATTTTCAAACATCACCTATTGTTATCTTGCTTTAAGAGATATATTGACTCTGGCATGTACTGCAGTATATCTAATCCTAGGAGTCTGATGGGGATTTGCACCACATGCGTATTTAATAATATGCATTTCTTGCATGTCTTTAGACAAAGCCGTTGGACCAAAAAAGCCTCTTTGGGAATTGTGCTTTTTACCTCTTTTTTTTTTCTCTTTATTTTTTTTCCTAAAATGCTGCCTATTTTGCTAGGAAAAGATCCTTGAAAAACATATAATTATGTGATAATATATACACATCTACACTTAGTATTTCAGAATATAGCAGATGTTCTTTACACTTTCTTTTAATATTTTCCATTTTTTCAGATGAACAAGTGTCATTTGTTGCTTTAGATATTATTCTATTGCTAATCCAGTGCCAGAAATTTTTGATGGTTGCCTTGGGAAAAACAGCTACTTAACATGGTATATAATACAATAAGGATTTTGGCTCCATCTTTCAGACTTGGATGGTTCATTGCTATAGAATAAAAAGTATTTTCCAATATTTCCCACATTAATACGCAGGTGAGAGGAACAGAAACATGGTTGGTTGTTCTCAGTATAATCTTATCTATCGATATCAAAAATATGGCAATGCCAGTCCACATTTAGCACTTAGAAGCTACTGATTCACCACTGCTGTATGTAGAAAAAAAAGGTGGCTTCAATTTGGAGGGCAAATTGAACAAGCCATTCTAGCTAATGGCAATTCAAAACACATGAAAGATATTAACTGAAATTTCATGATTATATATAGAGTTCAAAGAACATTATCTTGCACTGGTGAAATGAAACTCAAACTGAAGCTCTGATGGCATTTTAATTCCTTTACTGGTTATAATATTACTGGGGAATAAGGATTTTTTGTTGTTGTTTCATCTTTAAACAAATGGAGTACATTAAAAATAAAAGTATTCAAATATGTTAAGTATTGATTCCTGTAGCCATAATACTAGCCTAATATTTTACTACAGTCTTAAGATGTCAAGTAACCATGCACCTAATGTTAATGAGAATTACAATATCACACACTTTCATAGGAAAATGACTAAAAATAATGTGGCTAAAAATAAAGTTACCAAAAATATAATTGTATCTGGTCTGTACAGGGGTAAAATGTTGTAAATAGCTGTGCATTACTTACTTTAGGTAGTTATTTGCCATAGAAAGGAATCAATCAGTGATCTCTGAATGAGATTAGAAAGGAGTTATGCCTTTGCTGCAGTTGATAGATTCCAGTCTATCAAATATGGGCTGCCTTTTAAACTAGGACAACAGGAGCTCTCCAAAATGCAGAGAAAAAAAAATTAAAATGTTGGCAATATATAAACCTTTTATTGTGCATTTTAGAAACACACAAAACTTAATTTCGTTCTCAAAAGATAACAGATTTTTCATCAGGTCCCTGGAAAGGTGCCATTTTGGAGTCCACATGCTTTTTCTTGACTCTTTATATCAGAAAAATAATTAAATATTTTTCTTTCCTCCCCCATCCTACCCAGGATAGTTCATAATTTCTTTGAGTAAAATGTGGTCACGTCTGTGCCAATTTGAAAAAAAATCCAGTTTTGACAGGGCCATTTCTTTTAGGATTTTGTTTGTGTGTGGTTTTTTTCTTTTTACTTGTTTTGGTTTGGGTTTTTTTTTTTAGTTTTTGGTTTCATCTGGGCCTGCCATGAAATTTGGAAATGTGTGAACTTGTCTTTCCAATCAAATGACTTTTCTTTTTTTTTCCTAATTGGGACTTCAGTGTGGATATGGCTACCACTTAAATAGCAAGCAGACCTATTGATAGGTTCTCTATAGGGTTCACAACCAGATGGTGGCAAATGCCCCTCTTCACTCAGATTTCAATAGCTTATAATTTCATATGCCTTGGGATGCATATTTCAGTGAGCAAAAGATGTCATAGTATGACTTAAAAGAGATGAAAATGTCCTGGCTGAATCAAAGGGCTATTTTTTGACATTTCAAGACTCTCCTACCCAAAAAGTAACACAAGTGTGTACCAGGCTAGATACAATTCTTATGACAGCTGCCTCTCAAACACACTGTATCTCTTATTTTGCAGAGGTAAAGCAGGCTTTCAGTTGCAATTTGAAAGGGGGTTGCTACTGCCTCACAAGAAAACTGGACACGAACAAGCTCAACGAATAAGAGTAGACTGTCTCTGAAAAGAGGCAGTTATCAGCTAGAGAAACACAGGGTGAATTCTTAATCCAGAAAGCAAGGAAGATTCCCAGCCATTTGCAGATAATCCTATTTTCTCAGAATTGTGTGCTCTGAAAAATTTCCTTTTATACTGAGTACTACATGTTAAAGAGAGTGATATGCTGGTGCATGTTGAATTACCACCTGGTACTGTGGATTACCATCCTTCTTGTTCACTTTTCCCAGTGAACACAAGACACTGCAGAATGCAGAATATTGCCTAAGTCTACACAAATTACTGAAAATCACAGTCTGGTAGATTTAGAAATTTACATAAAATTGTTCTTATATAAATAGGGTCTGAGAACAAAAGTGATACAAACAGAAATTTACCACTTTGCTTAGAAAAAAGTCAATTTATAGTCAATGAAATGTTTACTTTATTGAAAGGGTTTAACTGCTGAGACAGGGCAGAACATCAAATTACCCTGAGCATTTATGGTTGCAGACCTTCCTGAAAGGCTGCTACCAACAAAACAGAAGTTTCCTCCTGCTTTTTTGTTAATGTCTGCAAGAAACTAAGTAATAATTTTGAGAAAAGGCTTCCAAAAACAAGTGGTGTAACTGCATTTATTTTGAAATGCAGTTTCAAATGACAACTTGTATCTTTTTCAAAAGCATTTTCTTATGTTAAAATGGACAGTGTTTTACTGCTCTGACAACTGGACCAGTTACTTTCAGAGCACATTAACAATTCAGATAGCAAAAATGTAATGTTCCCAGGCAGACTTTTAATGGAAAGTGAAATGTTCTACTTGGCCAACTTTGGAGGAAGTGTATCAGTTTTGGCAGGCTGATAACACCAATGAATTCTGAGCCAGTATACAAAGAAAGAACTGGGGGAAGTATTATTACTGTTGCAATGCTTTCCCTTTGTCTGTTTTATTTAACAAGTTGTCAAATTTAAGAATTATTTTCCTTTTCATCAACATGTGATTGTAAGGGCATGTGTGATACTGACTGCATGTCTTGCTCAGCCCCAATTTCTGTGAAAATGTATAAATATAGTAGGATCAGGTTGCTGTTCAACAGAAAAAGTCTTAAACATGTATTCATTGACATATTTTAGACCATTTTGAGCCTGTTCCATTTGATGTGTTATTCCCGGGTAATTTCTCCTCTTTACGAGTATAAATTGAATCACTGGCTGTTCCACATGTCCACTGGAAGATGGTTAGGACCTCACATTTAATAAACTTAACTTCTTTAGCTGTAAAACAAATAACTTTTTGATTTTGATAGGGAAAGGTTTCCAGCAAAAAGATAGTGTTACATGCTTTAATTTTATTGCAGTCTCAGAGGCAGTTCACTTGAAGAATGAACACTGATTTCCTCACCACTGTTGGAGCTATAAGCTTGAATGAGCCCTTAGAGTAAGATCTGATCCAAAACACTGGACTATCCATGTGAAACAGTTTAACAATGCATATTAGCAGGATGCAATTTTTCTCTTAATCTAAGTAATTCTGGTGAGGAAGAAATACATCATGGCTTGGGAAATAGTTTATCCCTAGTGTCTTGAAGCCATGATAACACTATTCAGCCTGTCCCAAGACTTTGTCAATAATCCATTATGTAATGTTATGCCATCATTTCCTCTGTGTATGCTACTTTTTCTACCTACCTCTAAAAACATTTTAAAGGCAGAAAATATTTCTCAGTGCTGTCTCCCTCTGCTTGAGGACGTTGACTTGCTTCCTATTTTGCCTCTGGTTTGATGTGTGATCTTAGGAAAGTCATCTAGGCTCTTTGGTCTTCCTTTTTAACAGGTCATAAGTGCCAAGAGGTGATAAAAGATGTTTGCACTCAGTGCTTAGAATCACAACCAGTGGCACCTTTATCCTGCTGTGGCATGTGTAAACCTTGTCTTGGCCCTTTACTTAGCACTGGAGTTATATACCTACCAAAGCCTAAAGCACGAAATCTGATTATGCTCTTCTTTACCTACTTCTCCTTTAGAAGCTCTTCCTCTTTGCATTAGCAAAGCAGCAAGAAAAATACGTGAATTTGTTTATTTGCTTGTTTTTTGTCTATTTCTTTATAAATTGAAGCTAACTGGGGAAAGCTTTTCTGTCAGAAGGGAAGAGAAATTGCAACCAATATATTGAAAATGCTTCTAAACCTGATCTATGAGTACCTTAGATTAAAGTTCAGTGTCATCAGCCCTTAACGAACAAATAACAATTCTATGCATCTCATCAGCATGCTGGCAGTCTCCTCTTTTTGATAACAGAAATATCTTGTTTCCAAATCCACAAAATAAGAATGTCACTACTAGGGGAAAGCTTTTCTTGTGGGTTGGTTTTCACAGACAGTGAAGCAGTTATTTGCATGGAGCAGCTGAAAAAATTTTGAAGAAGAGAGGAATAGCAAGGCAGAGTGTGTATTTCATAATACTAGCTGAATATTTAATATCTCACATATTTCCCTGTGGTTGAGAAATGCTTGTAGTTGAAGACATGTTACATGGATATCATTAGTACATACATATATTAGTGTATAACAACTCTAAGAATTGTTTCTTAAGATATATTTTGATTGTCTTTTAGTTATGCCATCCAGTCAATAAGCAGCTGCCTTTTCCTACTTTTAAATGACTAGATCAAATGAGTAGATTAAGCATTGCCATTCTGATGCTAATGCAATTTTTGTCCATGTACTTTGCAAATTTCAGTTCAGAGATTGTCATAAGAAACTTTTCTAACATTTTTTCTGAATCTGCTTCTGAAATACATTAGTGTGAAAAAGATGGGGCAGCAGATTAATTAGTGAGTAAGTGAACCAGTTAATTAATATTACAATTAAATCTGCCTGAGGTATGCTTATAGAATCCTTGGCACTTCTCAAGTAATGAAAAAGTGTTTGCTCTCTCTCTCATTCTCAAAGCTCCACTGAAAATGGGGCTTGTCTGAAACAATGCTCCTGTGAAGCTGGTCAGAATGAGGTAGATGAGTGAGTTATCATGGGGTCAGAATTATTTTATGTCCTGTCTGTGATAGGGCTATTCTACTGTTCATAGGACTGAAATAGAAAATTTGTTATTGTGTTCAATTTGCTGCCAAGAGATCAACTTTGTTGCTTTTGGCAATCACTAATGATTTTTTATTTTGCATGAGCAGCATAATGTTTTATTTCTGCCCCCATTTTTCATAAAAAGTTAATTTGCATACATTTCTGCAAGAGTGAACCATGTTACTATGGGGAAAAAAGGCTCCATGAATAGTCTGAAACACAGAGGATTTACCATAAAGAAAAAGCAGGGGAGAAAAGGTGAAATAAAATCATGTAATGTGTTTCAGACCCAAGCATTCATGCTGTAAAAAGGTTATTTTCCATCTGATGGTAAATCAGGATCCTGTTTTGTGCATCTGGTTGTCACAATGTTGTCTGGGAGCTAAATCCACATCCATGAGCTAGGATCAGTACCGAGCTCTGACCATATGCTCCCTACAGCTAGTCGTGTCCCCAGAGTGGTCCCCAAGCTCCATATCTAACACAACCTGACCCTGGAATTTACTGAGGCCAGATAAGCAGTGCATTGAAAAGAGTGCTTCGATTCCCCTCTTCCAAAAATAGTCACTTCAAGCTCTGGGCTGAGAGCAGTCACCTTCCTGGCTCTGGAATTCAGCACCTTACTCAAATCACACAAACCTTGGGATGCAGCAGCAGCAGCAATCCCTCCTGGTGCTGTACTGGTGGGATTACAGCAGTTGTGTGCCTGATGACCGCACTCTGCATTTCCTGCCAGGGTCCAGAGCCTTGTCTCTGTTTCTGGACATGCAGAAGGATACAACCTAAGCTCTAAGGGATTGCAATCAACTTATTTCTTTCTTTATTTATTTATCTTTAATTAAAAGATGAATGCAATGAGTTGGAGTAAAAATCACTAGAGAGAGAGAGAAGGAGAGAGGAAGGGAGGGAGGGAGAGAAGGAGGGAGGGAGGGAGGGAGAACGATGGGCTTGGGCAACCTTGGGAAGGTTATAGTATTTCACATATATCAGTGGCAGTGCAAATGAAGCTATCCATTTCCACTGTTCATTTGAGAAATTAGATAAAGGGAGGGTAAATAATGTTTTGGTTTTCTGGTTTTGTTTGTTTGTTTGTTTTAAACAGAAATAAATATGTTAAATCTTTCTGTTGGTATTGGTCAGTGTCCAGGTCAATTTGTGAAGTCCACTGGTGAACCCACCAACCAGCACTATCTGGTCCAACACACATTCTCCCACAGGTGTGATTTGGGAGACTTCCCAGGACTGTAGCATATCCACTCAGGAAACCTGTCCAGGTGTGCTGCAATGCTGACATAGCTTACCTGCATGTACTTCCATCCAGGATTGCCTGTCCAAGAGCTTCAGGGGTGCAAAATCTGCTTAACCCTTGGACCTGTACCAGTGATCAGGTAGTAACCTAAACAAGGTTTTACATCTTAAGAGTCTGAGCCCTTCTGCTCTCTAAACAGTAAAGAGATCCTGCTCACAAAATCTGTTTCCAAATTTGCCCTTCTTTCTTATGTTCCTCACAATAAAAGAAGGATAAGCAGATGTATTAGTGCGTGTCTTAAGCTATTGTAATAACATAATCAGGATTATTTGCAATCCTTTTGTCAGAGATGATAGTTGTACTCCATATGAACATCTAAAATATAGATACAAACAACCGGGTAGAGCAAGACTGAGTTTAATTCAATCTCCCTTCCTCTTCATCTAAAAGACTGTTACAATATTTGCCAGAATGATGCACAAGTCACAAGAGAACTAGAAGCAGCTACATAAGAAGAGATCAAAAAGACCAAATTACAAATATTTAAATGGAATTTGAAAAACTTTAAAAAATCCTTGAAATTTCTATACTTTTTTAACATCTTTTAGAACAAAATTTTAATTACCTACTAGCAGTCTGAAGATACTCTAGGACATTTCCTCACTGTTTAATCCTGTGATCCAGCTCATTTTCCCCTTGCTGATCCCTTTCTCTTCCCACTGGGCATTAGAGCTGTAACTTACCCGAACTAGCAGAACAAAGCATCTTGTCTTTCGGACAGTGAACCAAGCACTGATGGGACATCCATATTTTAGCAAGGCTTTCCCTACAACACTCCCTTTTTATTGGGGTTCCAGAATGTGAAAGAGCCTGCAGAAAGAGGAGCATGGCCTGCAGATATAATTTCTGCTATATGCCTTTTGTCATGTGAAATGACCTCTATGGGTATCTGCTCTGCCTGCTCTTGTCTGCCTCTTTTGCTTGCACTGAGAGATCTTTAGGCTGGGAGGGATACTTAGGCTGCTATCACAACATTTTTCTTACCCTAGCTTTCCTCTTGCTCTAGTAGGGAATTTGGAGATTTGCCTTTGAGTCAGGTTTTCCAGAACCCTGGGTATAAACAAATATACTCATAAAACTTGTTTTCAGATTTTTTTTTTTCTAGATTAATACAGACTGAAAGGACTTATCCTTCTTCCTTAGTCAACTATCAGAGTAAGTAAGAACTGGTTGTTTGGAAACTGAATCCTTGCAGTTTGCATTCAACTCATAATATTTCATGTTTTCCCACTACTTGACTATTGTTTTTCACATTTTAACACTATTTTAAAAGGAAATGTGCAATTTATGACAAGTAAAAGGTGTGAATGACTGAATCAATGCCATCATTGATTTCACTTGAAAGCAGAATCAAATGCTTGGTCAAACTGAACAGCTTGGAACCTAATCCTGCAGACTTTATTCAGCTTAAATCCTCATTGAAAACACTGGGAAATTTGGTGTAAGTCTTTCATTATCACAAATCTAGATTTCCATTGCAAAAACTAATGCAAGACTGTTACTGGCAATTAAATCTGCTCTGCCTGCGGTAATTTTTCATATAAATTGTGTAAACTGAACCTTTTTTAAATATATGTTTGGAGAGATGAGGACAGGGAAAACAGCTTTGTGATGCTGTTCTGTGCTGATCAGTTGTGTTCAATAAATTTTTATGTCAACAATACAGTACAACTAGAATTTGTGCAAAATATAATTCACAACTAAGGCAATTGCTCACTTTGTGGTTCAGTGTAGCCATATTTGATTTTTTACGAGACATTAATGATTAACTTAAGGCATCTGGTAAACTATAAACTGGATCTTTTATTCATACATGCTCCAGAAGAGGTTTTTTGTATATTCAAGATATTTTTGTTAATTATTTATTTAAGTTCTTGGAAGTATAATTGCATTACAAACATATACAATTGCTATAAACCTTTGATTTAGGTCAGGAGAAAGTTGCTAGTCAGTTGAAAATATGTTTTACTTAAGCAACAGCTTTTAAAGAATTATTTTTTGATTAACACAAATGGTACAAAGGATCTGATATCCTCTATTGTAAATCACAAACTATTGCAACTACCTATATAGATACTACAAAATCCTTGGTGTATGTACACTGATTAGACACATTTTTGCAAGAAATACACTTTGCATATGACATTTAAAGCAGTTGATTAAGGAAAAAGCATAATTAAAAGTTGATAGAAATATTGAATTTTCATGTATGCACCTTATATATTTTATAATTGCATCACTGTAATACAAATGTATTAAAGCATTTCTGCAAGCATTGGAACTGACTTACTAGAACATTTGGAGTGCAAATATATTAAACTATCTCTTGAATCACGTTTCTTAATACAAAAGCCTAAATATTTTAGAATTAGTTTTATTTGTTAGTGTAGTGCACTTACCAGCATAGAGATAGAACATGACTAAAGGGTATCTGTAAAAAAGACATGGTCAGGTGTGTCCTGGTGCAGTGAATGCTAATATGGCTTCAGTAGAAGCACATTATGCTCTTATTTCTGACTGTATACTGAATTATTTACACCTTCAAGGCAGCTGATTGAACTGCAGCATCAGTCAATTAGCAAATCAAAAATTTATATGATTCCAATTTAGCATGGAGTCCTTCTCTCTTTTTTTTTCTTTTTAGATTTTCACCCTGACAGTGACAAATTACTCCTCTGCTGGCTGAGATTGGAAATTAAAAGCATTTAGAGCTGCTCATGCATTTATGCTAATGAGAACTTCTGATATGATTTGCATGCAAAAGAGGACAATCTGAAAGCTCATCAGTTTTTCATGCGTCCGCATTTTGATGTAGTAGGATTTTTTCTGTTTTCTGCAGAGCAGAAAAATTTTTCTTGGGGAAACAATACTCTGTGTGAACAAAAAGAGTTTTTCTTTTAAGTCAGAAAGTTCCTTCTTTTTTTTTTTTTACCCTCCAGATTCTTGTCAAATCATTTGCTTTGCTGTTTCAGAACTGCAGCCCACGTTCATTAGCATTTTAGATGTTTATCAAAGGAATGATCCAGTATCTGCCATGCAAGATTATAGCTCAAGCTTCATTTTAAATTCAGCAAGAAAAAAAGACCCGAGGACAGATGAGAAAAAGGACGTGTACTCTGACAAGCTTCTTCACAGACACACCCGAATTAATCCTATTTAGAGTAAAATTTGATTAATCAACAGAGGTGGTAGCTTTAAGTTTAGTGAAATAGTTAACTCTGACAAATTTTGGGAACCTCTTTGGTGCAGCCTTTCTGGAATGCAAATAAAGAAGCCAGACAGCAGATAACTTTAAGATTATTTTTTAAAAAATTTCCTGTTTAGTAAAGAGATTGCTGCCATTTTTAGACATCTAGTTTTGCTTTCCAATTTGTTATAACAAAAGATGACATGGCAAAGAAGGGTCTGGAGGTAACAAAAAAACCCATCAGTGTATTTCTTTTGCTTTTGCAGTACCTGGAATACTGTGTCCAGCTCTGGGGCCAACAGTGCAAGAAGGATGTGGACTTCCTGGATTGAGTCCAGAAGCGGGCAACGAAGATGGTCAGGGGGCTGGAGCACCTCTGCTATGAGGACAGGTTGAGAGAGTTTGGGCTGTTCAGCCTGGAGAAGTGAAGGCTTCAGGGAGATCCACAGCAGACTTCCAGTGCCTAAAGGGCGCCTACAAGAGAGCTGAGGAGGGACTTCTTATAAGAGCATGTAGTGATAGGACAGGGATGAATGGCTTTAAACTGAACAAGGGTAGATTTAGAGTAGATAATAGAAAGAAATTCTTCACTATGAGGATGGTATGAGGTACTGGAACAGCTCTGGAAGTATTCAAGGCCAGGCTGGATGGAGCTTTGAGCAAGCTGGTCAGGTGAAAGATGGAGTTGGAACTAGGTAGTCTTTAAGGTCCCTTCCAACTCAGCATATTGTATGATTCTATGATTCTGTATGTTGGAGGTAGTATAACTAAAATAATTCACAAAGTAAAAAGAGATAATTGTTTCCCTATTGTTTACCATGTTTAAGAAGGTTGATCAGGATACACCTGTGTATTTTTGAGTTTTTTGAATGTAAAGTTTTTGTATTAGAAATCATTCTTTTTTTTTTTTTTTTTTTTTTAATACTGGTAATTTGAAAGACTACTGCACAGGCTCGAAGGGTTAATGACCTTTCCCAAAAATCTTCGCTCGCGAAGACTGGCCATATTATTATAATTTGAAAGACCCTAACTATTGTCCTCTGTTTACAAAAAAATTTGTTGTTATAGTACCTGCTGAACATTACCATAATCCATTAATTCTTTCAGCCCTCAAAAGCTACTATTTAGAGTTTTACTTGTAATGATTTCTTCTATCTTATCTTTCAATTGATCAAGTTCCAATGTATTCTTTAGTAAAACAAAGGCAAAATATGAGTTATGTCTGTACATTTGAGTTAAAATTAAAAAATTAAATTCAGAACATAATATATTCAAACCATTTTTTCAGAATGCCCTTTACACTTTGAATCACTTTTTACTCCTGGGTACATGCAGCAGCACTAAAGATTTGCTGGGTTTCAGAGGTATTACAGAAGAAAATTTTACCCAATGTTACAGCAAGGTGCTTTACAACCACTCAAAGGCAGATAACAACGGGTGTATACTATTTTTTATAACATCTCCTGTCTTAAGACAGTATTCTTGCTTCATGCACTTGAAAATAAAATATCTATTTCTTCTATAATTGCAGCAGTTCCCCTTTTTCTTTTGCTGCATTGATGCCTGGTAGTAGATATCCTATTTCATCCCTTGATGAGAAAGAGAGGGGTGTGGTAGAGTAATCGGAAGGGGAAACACTATTAAATGTCAAGAAAGGAAACTAGGAGAGAAAGGGTCATGCAAGATCATAAGCCAGTCTTGATTGTCTTCTTTGACACATTAGAAGTGATGGTACAGTGGAAAGTGTTGACACGGTGGTATCCCTCCTGAAAAACCTTGCTGAGATAACCTATCAGAAAAAAAAGACATGTAGTGATAGGACCAGGCACAATGGCCTTAAGCTGAAAGAGGGTAGGGTTAGATTAGATATTAGGAAAAAATTTTTGTCTGGGAGGGTTATCAGACACTAGAACATGTTGTCCAGAGAAGCTGTGGATGCCCAATCCCTAGATGGGGCTTTGAGAAATCTGGTCTAGGTATCCGTGCCCATAGCAGAGACCTGCAACTAGATGAGCTTTAAGGTCCCTTCCAACCCAAACCATTCTATTATTCTGTGATTCTACGATTCTATGAAAATACTAATTTAAGAACATGATTTTTGACACCTCATGCAATCTGAATTGTGTCTAGAGGTGATTTTCTAATCTCTGCTGAAATTCACTTTCTCTGCACATAGAATCAAAGAACTCCTGAAACAATAATCTACCTATTGTGTTCCCAAGCATTTACTTTTATCCTTGCAGAGATACTGCATTGTATTGCCTATTCTGAATACACTTCTCTTTAGCGAGAGGATTTGCAAAGGCTTACATTTGATGACAGTCCCAAGTTATAATTGCCTTGCTTTTGAGTGAGGAGTTTTTGCTTCATTGTCTTCAATGATCATTGCCTGTGGTAAGGAGGCATTTTTGCCCTTCATGGTTTTTTTCTCTCAATTGCTCCTATTCAGATTGAGTAGCTGAGATCCTTGAAACCACAGCTTACAACAAAGAAAAATAATAATTTTGGGATAATTTAGATGCTAAATTAGTTTACCAACATAATGCAGTTAGTTTCTCATGAAGGGTATGAAAAAGTAAATCTTTGATGTTTACAGCTCATGTACATTGAGCTTTATCTCTTTAACTCTCTTGGCAAAACATCACTTTCACAGGCTCTTCATGACCTATTTTGGGGGACAAGCCAGTACTTCTTCATTCTTCAACATACACCTTCGTAAATCACCTTTTGTCCTTCAGGGAAATAGGCTATCAACAAATATTGGAAGAGAATTCAGAAACCTCTGGTCCATAGGTGTCAGCCGTCTTGCATTATTTTGGGAATCATCTTCTATCTTCTTCCTGGTCACCTCTTTGTCAGTACAGATTCTAGCTTACGAGACTGATGAGTTCAACTGGGACACCTTCTGAGCCCTGAAGTTGATTGTCCTCAGGATTTATTTGTTCATACTCTGATGGACCCCCTTCCTTGAAGCTAGTTAAATGTTCTAACATATTTGTTCTCAAATGCAGCAAATGAGCAACAAGTACCTCTGTGAACAGAGTGCCTCAACCATTAAAATTACTGCTTGATGCTCTAGTTGTAGCCATCATCCTATGTTCATCAGGGAACTGGGGATATTTGGCTACAAATTTACCTGTCTGCTTGCAACATACTGTCAGAAATTTGTTTTACAATCACTTATTCTTGCTGGAGATTTCTCAGCACTTGCAATTTCCCATTTATAGTTCAGTTTCAATCAGTTATTGCTTAATTTTATGTGTGCCAAGATCTCTTTATATAGATTTCTATCTGGCTTCTGTAGTGGACTTTACTGGCAAATTATTTGCTTTCTCCTGTTCTAGTAGGAATCATAATGTTGCAAATTCTTATTGTCTTCATAACACACAAAGTAGAGTATGACAAAAAGAATTACTGGGAATAATTTTCCATTCTTCAGTTTACATCTTAACACCAATGTAGACAAAGTCATGAATAGTTATAGGAAGCACTTTAGAAGTGTTGTATTACAGTGCCATGTTCCCTGTGTGAAACTCCCCTTGAAGTCAATAAGAGTTGTGTATTCTATTCAGTGGCATAATCAGGCAATAAATTATGAAAGCTGTGCAAACACCAAACATAACAAACCACAAACAAACGACATTAAGAAGTGACAAAAATACCCAGTGTTATGCTAGTAAAAGAGTTAAAGCTAATAGTTTTGAATGTGATAAAATTTTTATGGCTGGTAGGATTTGGCAACCTCTAGTAAATGGGTTAGGAGCAGAAGCTTACCTTGTATACCTGCCTACCACAGTGTTTCCAGCCTCTTTCACTCAGACAGTGGATCTCAATTGCAACTATGACAGAAAACAGGGCTGAATGAAGACTTGCATGCTCCAGCATTGGACCATTTTCCTGCTCCAGGACTCCCCATAAGTGGCTTTGTTGGGACTTAAATCTAACTTTCAGAAGAGTTTAAAACAGATTTAACATAAAATAACATTTTA
The DNA here is from genome assembly GCF_001604755.1 of Lepidothrix coronata. NCBI lineage: Eukaryota > Metazoa > Chordata > Aves > Passeriformes > Pipridae > Lepidothrix > Lepidothrix coronata. The sequence continues at coordinate 344,540 of NW_016690274.1, read as the reverse complement.
AGTCAGTGGTAACACTAGATGTTTGAAATCTCCTCCCAGAAAATTTGCTTCAGGAAAAGCTATCTGCAAAAAGTGCATTTGAAAGTATACTTTTTTTCCACAGTACATTTTAAATAAAATGTTGAAATAGATTTTCCAAAATGACCACTTTAAGTCTATAATCCAAAATGGAATTACTAAAAAATTTAGAAGATCTTGACACTTACAGAAGGGACTGAGAAATGTGAGCCTTGTACTGACTAAAAGTGACGTTCTGAAATTGTTCTCTCAGAACTTAAAAGCCAATTAAGAATAAACAAAGGATCCCAGAGGTCCGAGATTGCTGCAGGCTTTAGAGCAGAATCTAACCTACAAGAAACAAGATCTTTATAGAATATAGCCCTGCTTCTCCTTGGAGTATTTGTAATGGCAAGATGAATGTGTGCTGAGATGCTGCAGCTGTTATCAGAAGCCAGCAGTTTATCACAAAGCAAAAGGAAAACTGGCTACCATGGCAATGCTTTTTCTGCCTTCCCATTTGGGGGATGCACCCATGCTACTGCTTGGACAGTAAAGATTTCTGACTCTGGTTATGAAAGCATTCCTGCTTTACTGCTTGCAGAGTAATTCTGAAGCCCAGGCTGTAAAATGGGATGTGGAGCTCCAGCCAGCCCTGCTAGACTGTAGTGCTAAACTGGCCAAAAGTCTATTGCGCTGACTCAGTCCTCTTCTGACACCTTTTTCTTTTGGCTAGAATAAGCCAAAACTACTTTCAGGTTACTTGGTTTGAAAGAAGGCTCATGATGACTTCCTGCTCACTCTTCCTTATTGTAAAAAAGAAATAATGATGCAGAAGTGTGGAGGAGCAAGAATCAGAGTGGGAACGGTTCCAGGCATGGAAAAAGATAAACAACAACTGAAAAAGGACTTTATTATATGGATTTTACAGTTCTTATGTGGTTTCAAATATGTGCATTGTATGTTACTCCTACAGTTGTACTGCCTGGGCATGTCCAGGCGTGCCTTTTCTGTTCCCTGCTTTCCCTGCTCCTCCCTCTGATTGGCTGAAAAAGCTGCAGTGTGGAGAGAGCTACCACTGGTCCTTTTCTTTCCCAGTTCCTCCCCGGTTCCTGCCTCTTCTCCCGAGTCCTTACTCCTATTCATTCCCCTGGTTGCCTGTCTCATGCTCCACCCCATTTTCTGTCCTTTTCTACACCAGAACTTATATAAACCCTCGCGCACCCTCAATAAACCACCACTGCACCTTCAACCTCGATTCGGACCCTTTATGCAGTGCTGCGGTCCCACTCCCCTCTCCCTCGGACTGTGGCGCAGAAGAGGTGTTGGTCTTCCAATATCCTCCACTCTTTCTCCAAAAAAAGCAATTGAATTACCAGGGAGGTGCTGATTCCTCTGTCAGAGTTCAGGACATCTGGCCAATCTCACCATTAGCTCCTGTCATAGCCCAGTGAATCAGTTTGCTGTAGGTTTGGGTGCCACTTGGAGAGGAAAAGCACTCAACAGCAAGGAGGAAGGGCTCCACGAAAAAGACAAGTAAATCCTATATTGACTTGTTTTAAAACTGTTGTATCTGGTACCATAGACCTCATAAAGGAGCATATAACTGAAAGCTGGATTCAACCAGCATCCCATCCTGTGCCAAGTGCTCTGTCACTCTAGACCAATAAGCTATACCACCAAAGCACACAAGGCTCAACCTCCCTCATCCCAATCATTCGTACTCCTCCCTCAGAGGGAGCAAAAGATAGGGTATGCTGTCTCATCGGGAAGGTCCTTCTACACATCTGAAATTCTCCACACTCCTCTCTGGCCTCACTGTCGCATGGTTGAGCTCTCTGCAGAGTTTTCACTCCCATGATATTTTGGTTTAGCTTAAAAAATGTGATTTTGCAGGCAAATGATAAGCATTTTTCAATTCTGGCAAAATCAAGGGCTCTTACGGAAAGAAAGAGTGGTAGTAAATACTGCTTTCTGATCATTTATCTTTTGTGTGCAGAGAAAAACATAGAAGTATGTTTTCTTCATTGATATTCATTTGATCCTTCATGAGTTACTTAATTTTCTTTGAAAAAAATAAAGGAAGATAGAGGGAGAGGGGAGATATATAATTCCCACAAAATATTTCTTTTATGGTATTTTTCCCCGCAATTCAGTGGTGTTGACAGCAAGAAAATGTCCAGTACTCTGTTAGTAATTACAGAAGCACTCTGCTTCAGTCTACAGTTTCAAAAACACAGTGTACATTTTTCATGTCTGAAGAAAATTATTGTGGACATTTGGCCAGCAATAAACTTAGACTTATAAGCAGGTTCTACATTTACTTGAATTACTTTTATATGTGCCAAGAAAAATTTGGCTTACCTTTATATTTCTGTTTACCATTTACTGACTTATACTGTCATAGTAGTTGTTTTATGTGGAAGGGAACATGGAGCATTTTTCCTTGTTCCATTCCATGTGAGTAGTTGGCTATGAGTTTAATGCATGTATTTCATAAGCACTCCTGAACAGGCTAGAAGGCTAGAAATATAATGCAGCACTAGGACCAGACATACGTGTGATTGTTTATATTTCTTAAAATGTAGTTCATATCTGCTCTGAGGTAACTTCATGCCTACTCCAAGATACCACTTTTTATCATCCTATTTCCAGGACATTTAGATTCATCTCAGCATTTGGTGTTAGTTGCTCTGTGTCCAAGCTGTCCAGAAAACAAAGATTTTGTTCTATGGAAAAGCAAAGCTTTAGAAGTTGGTATTGTAACATGTTTGGATAAGAATGAGATCTTCAGAAATCTCTTACAAAAACGAGGTGGCAAGATTGAGCCATCATTCATTTGCCAACAGGTCATGGGTTAGCCCATTCACCTACTTTTCTTAGAGCATGGACCTCATTTTACCTTCTTATACCCGTGTGGGGCCTTGTTGTTTGCTCTCAGACTGGTAGATGCCTTTGTCCCAAGCAGGACTTGAGAAATTTTGCAGAGGTTTCTGAAACATTTGTTAAAATATTTACATCATTAGCTCCAGGTTAAATGCTCTGATTTTTGAGAAGTCTTCCATAGACATTCTCACAAAGGTATTTCATTCATGATGTTCTCAGAAAGCATCTCTTATGGAACTTCTGATGAAAGTTTCATAGAGCTATTAGAGATGTTGGTTTTGTTTAATACAATTTAAATTTAATTCTTCTTCAAAAATTTGCTAGGTCCCCCATAAATACAATCCTTTGAAGGCCTGCTCAGAGCATAATTTGTCATCTGGTTTCTAAATAACTCCAGCAAAGTTACTCTGCTCTTTGTGACGTTGATGAGTCATTTTGCACATGTTCTTAGTCTAAATGAGATATATTAATCTGAATCCAGCTCATTGTCCCCAGTAAAGGGGTAAGGGTGATAATTTTTTATATTCTCTTCTTGGATTTATGTAGCTCTACAGCTGAACACAAGTTGTTGGCTAGTTTGTGGTGACTATTTAATGAGTAAATATAATAAGGGTGAGAGAGAGATGCTTTATCTGTATTTATTTTCTGACATAGCTGACAGCTAGAGTGATATCTTCTCCTTCTTTCTTCTTTTGTTACAGCTGTACTAATCATACCACACAGAGACACATTTGTCATTATATGTAATTATGTGCAATATGTTTATATTATAATATTTTATATTGGAGAGACATAGGTTTCATAATGTTTTTACTCCCAATTCCTTTCTGATACAGATTATTTCAGTTTATGCATATTTATAAATGATATTTGAAAGTACAATATTACATTAATTATAATAAAACGATTTGGAAATAGGAGCAACTAGAGAACTGATCTAGATGACTGCATAACTTGTGACAGAGGGGCAACATTTTGTTAGGGCTTGGGGAGCTTTACTTTGGCTCCCTCAAAATACAGAGAATGACCAGAAATTATTTGGAAAAGTTGCTATTTCTTATGTGGTTAAAACAGACCTGAGCAAATCTTGATCCTTCAGAAGCCTTTTGAAGGCCTGTTCCTCTATGGACATGTTACTAATCCAGACAGCAGTGGGTTTTCACCCTCTCTCATCGCCACTTCCCTTTTTTCCACTTCCCCCCCGCTTTTCTCCAACCCAATTAGCAGATTAGCCAGCAGGCTGTGGAGCCTGAACAAGTAGGAATTAAATTGACTTTTATCACATGCCAAACTAACTGTGGAGTTACCCAAGAGCACAGCCTTACCCTCAGAGAGTCTTGTCCTCAAGGACCTCCAAGGGTAAGGAAATTAAAGGTACCATCAAAGACTCCTTCGAAGTTATGACACTATCCTCCACAAAAGCACTTCCCAGTGGCACACAGATGAGGCCCTGATGGTGCAGTTGGTGACAGGTGGTGGTGCCAGCAGCGGTGGAAAGCGAGGGATAGCATTAGTGTAGTCGACCCTTAATAAGGGTCTGTTATAGGGCTGGGCAGTGCAGGGGAGAGGCAGAAAACAGCAATAACTGCAAGTCAAGCACAGCTCCTACACATGCCACCATCGGCACAAGGAAGAAGATATTTAACTGTGGGGATTTTTAACTGCATGGTTGCAAATTCGTGTAATATGACAGTGCTGACAAGGCAGGTGTAGTCAGTAGGTTTTAACAGATTGAGGCAAACTTTATTATTTAGGCAATGAAGTAGATTCTAACTAGGGCCATTTTTCTATTTTGGTATTTTACCTCACATTAATGTGATAAATATTTTATCTAAATGTGAACTCATCTTCAGAGGGCACTTTGGTATGATTCAGGCAACCTGTAGGATTTACACAAAGGTGAAAGGCCTGCACCACTTTATCCAGGTCTCAGTAGCTGTTTCAGATCTCATTTTGTATAAAATTGAATACATTATTATTATTATCTAGATGATAAAGCAGTGGACCAGATTGATATACACTACTTGAGCTACTCTCACAGGTGAAAACCAGTTCTTAAGGTTGCTGAACTGTTTGGATTCAAAAATGTTTTGGGATGCACTGTATAAAATATGACTCCATAAGGTAGCTTAAAACAAGCTATTTCTGCATTTTAAGAAATGAGTGTGACTGAGGAAAGGAAATGTTTTTCCTACATAAAAGAGGAGAAAGGAAAAGGGAGAGCACTTCAGCTATTGGACTGCATTGGAGTTGCTCACCCCACACCTTTTGGACTCTGGCATAACACTAAGATTTACCACACACTTTGATTTTTTTCACCTCAAAACCAGACCATTGGATGTCTGTGTGCACACAGGGGATCATATCAGTGTGATATGTTGTTTCTGCACACAAAACAATTGACAAACCTTCTCTGTCCTGTGGCTTTCTTCTGACTATTAGCTCTGAATCATAATGATGAAACACTCTATGAAAACAAATAAAATAATTGTAGCACAAATACTTTGCTAATGAACTTTATTATTAATCCAATCATGCTGATAAAGAGCATTCAGTGTGAATATCTTGCCAAACTAATTAAGATTTGAGGTTTTATTTTTCCTTATCTTCATTAAATCAGAGAAAGAGAAGATTCAGGAGTTGAAAGATCTCTGAGGAGAAGAGCAGAAAAGCTGAATCACAAAAAGAGAAGACAACAAAAAAGAATTTTGGAAGAGCGGGAAGGTAAAGGAAGCTTTTATCAAAGTAATTTTTGTGGTATGTCAGAGAGAAAGAATTTTGCTGTGCAACCATACATATTTATAGTTCACTGTGCATTTTGCTGTTTTGGTTATGCATTAATTTACTTAAAAATTATTGTACATATTTTAACTGCCTGTTTTCCAAATAAGTTTGAAGAACATGTGGGAAAATTCAGTTAAGCAACAACATCCTGTAAAATTTCCAATGGTCCAAGTGATCAACACATAGAAGGTCAAGATAAATACATACAGAAACATAGAATAATTTGTCGTAGATGGTAATAATGCTATGTCATCACATTACAGCTATGGAGAATGTGCCACCAAAGTGTGGGAACTGACTAATTTTAAGCTTCAGGGGAAAAGCCAGTTTTATACCTCTACCTAATGTCATACTGTGGCATATTCTACCTCTTCTGCTTCAGACAGGCTGCTGTGGCAACTTTTTAAATATATTTATAGGTTATAAAAATTAACTTCTAATGGGACACTGATGTTAATCATCTCTACATGGTTGCAGAATTCTGTCGTAGAAAGAAAATATAAAAGAAGAGGATAGTAAGCGGTGACTGAATTTGTAGCATTCTTCTGCTATATTCTACTTGTTTTTTTAATTTCCTTAACAAAATTATTTAATAACAGCCTCTGATAAAGTGTAACACCTAAAGCGTTGTCATAAAATATTCAGAAGTTACTATATTTTAATACTGCTGAGCAAGTGCTTTGCTTTTATTCTCTGGTGGTTATAGCATGGAGCTGTATTGCTGTATGAAAGACTAAAAAATAGTAAAAAAAAATACAGATTTTATACTTAAAGTTTGGCAACAACATGCACACAGACTTTTGAGGGCACATAAGGCTTGAAAGGCCAGGTACTGCCAGCAGGTACTCTGGCAGGTTGAAGTCTCCAGGGAATAGCTCACTGCAGAATAGAGAAAGTGGAAAAACGCATGGCTCTGCCACTTTATAATGAGAAGTGCTGTATGTGTCTGCTCAGGGAAGAGTTCTCTTGTTGATTGCCTCCTCAACATCTTTACTGCATCACACCCCAGCTGTGGGTCCAGTCCCTTCCATGTACAAAGGACACTGACTGGGTAGGAGGATGACATGGTGCTTAATATTTCTACAGGCATTTTTAAACACTAATTTACAGGAGTACTGCCCATGCAGAGGGACATGAAGTGGGAATTGCCTGCTAGTTTTCAACAGATGCGCACAAATCCCAGAAATCCATTTCTCTCTTTTTCTATACCTCTGAATGCTGCTGCCTTGAGGATATTTTCAAACTTTTCCTTTATTTATAATGGCTAATATTTTTCTAGCAGCAATCAAAGAATTCCTTGTTATACAACACATATTACTAACAATTTTTGTCTGTGGCAGGTTGCACTAGTTATGCAGAGAAGAATACACCTCCAATACCCAAACTTTGGAAAGCACAAAGTGGTTTCAGTTTTATGTGCCTTGTCTGGCTAATGCCATGATTGTGCTCATAAGATATGAGGCTGATATCTGACTTTTTAAGAGAGTCATATATAAAAATAAATGAATGAAGGGGTTCTCAACCCAAGCTTTTGGTGAAACACAAATTTCTAAGTAGAAACTGTTCCTTCCATCAGGGCAAATCTGGAAATTTGAGTCCTCTACCCCCTAGTCAATGAAGATGACACAACACTATTAGCTGTTCTGCATGGGAACGGGGAAACTTCCCGACTGGATCAGACAGAGAGGCCACCTGCAGACTGCCATCAGGAAGCTGAGACTCAGAAAGATGCTTCAGTCTATAGACACTAGAAGGAAGAAGCATAATAAAGCATAACGAGAGAAAGCAAACCCATTTCAGGTATTGATAGGAGTTTTGATAACTGAGTGATCACACAACCTCTCTTATCCAAGTCCCCTCTGCTTCTCCTGGCTGGTATTGAATCTCTGTTCAGCCCTCTGAGGGGCTGTTCTGGTTTCCACAAACCACTTTCACGTGGTTCTCAAGAATGAAGTCCAGATCAGTTTTAAACAGAGTAATTTTCTCTGGGAGATGGTAATTCAAGAGTGATTTACCTGCAGAGATCTGTCAAAGCATGTAAAGTTCCACAATCCCCCAAATCCTTTGAAATAAACAAACAAAATCTGTGCTGAGGAGTGGTCAGGATTGGGCCAGAACACTACACCAACTCTTTAGCTCTTCATCTTTCCATTACCCTAACATTAAGGGGAGAGGCATCTGCAGTCCTTCCTTCTAGCTTCTTGCCCCTCACCATGCTCTGTCAACAGTGCAGATGCTGGACACAAACATATTCCTTTTGTTCTTAACCCAAGCACAATAGGTTAAAACCTTTACCCTGACATCAGTGATGTTAAAGCAGAATAAATTCCCATGGAAAGTATGATATTCGGATGTGCTGACACTTTGAAATAGTTATCAAAAAGCATATCAAATCATTATCCAGCTGCATCTTGATTGTCATTAAATGTGGTTGTTATTATATTGCCCCCACTATGGGAGAAACTCTTAAGGCCATACAGCAGGTGAAAACTGGCAAGGCAGTTGGGGTTGATGGAATTCCACCTGAAGTCTGGAAGCATGGGGGCCAAGCACTCCATGCTAAATTTCACAAGTTTGTGGTGCGCTGTTGGGAACTAGGCAAACTACCATCAGACCTTCGTGATGCAGGCATCATCACTTTGTATAAGAAGAAAGGAATTAATTCAGACTATTCAAATTACCGTGGTATTACTCTGCTGTCCATTGCTGGCAAAACCCTGGCTAGAATACTTTTGAACAGACTAACACCCACTATAGCAGAAGAACTTCTATCTGAAAGTCAATGTGGTTTCAGAGCCAACAGGAGTACCACAGATATGGTATTTGTTCTCAGACAACTGCAAGAGAAGTGTAGGGAACAGAACAAAGGTCTCTATGTAACCTTTGTTGATCTCACCAAGGCTTTCGATACTGTGAGCAGAAAAGGTCTATGGCAGATTTTGGAACATTTAAGTTGTCCCCCCACGTTCCTTAAAATGATCATCTCATTTCATGAGGATCAGTGCAGCCAAATCATATGATGCACTTTCTGAGCCCTTTCTAATAACCAATGGTGTGAAACAAGGCTGCATTCTTGCACCAACCCTATTCACAATCTTTTTCAGCATGATGCTCCAAAGGGCCACAGTAGACCTCGATGATGAAGATGGTATCTACATTTGATATTGTAACGATGGAAGCCTTTTCAACCTAAGGTGACTGAAGGCCCACACTAAGACCTTAAACCATCTTGTCTAGAAGCTGCTTTATGCTGATGATGCCGCCCTTGTTGCCCACACAGAAGTAGCTCTGCAGTGTTTAACATCCTGCTTTGCTGAGGCTGCCGAGCTCTTTGGGCTGGAAGTCAGCTTAAAGAAGACAGAAGTTTTCTATCAATCTGCACTTCAGGAAGTCTTCCATCATCCCCATATCACCATTGGCGAATCAGAGCTCAAATCGGTCCAGCAGTTTAATTACCTAGGTAGCCTTATCTCTTTGGATGGTAAGATTGATGGAGAGATAGACAACAGGTTAGCAAAGGCATTAGAGCTTTCAGAAAACTCCATAAAAGAGTCTAGCATAATAAACACCTGAAGAAAAGTACAAAGATCAGTGTTTACAGAGCCATTGTGCTGTCTACTCTTTTATATGGGTCCGAATCATGGGTCATTTACTGCCACCACCTGCATCTCCTAGAATGCTTCCATCAACGCTGTCTCCGTACAATCCTAAACATCCACTGGTCAGATTATGTGACTAACACGTCTGTTCTAGAACAAGCAGCAGTCACAAGTATTGAGGCCATGTTGCTGAGAACACAGCTGCGCTGGGCAGGACACGTCTCAAGGATGAAGGACCACTGCCTCCCTAAGATCTTGCTTTATGGTGAACTTGTCACCGGCTGCCGCAAGAGAGGAGCCCCAAAGAGGAGACACAAGGACTCCCTGAAACATCTCAGCCTTGACTATATTGATCATCATAACTGGTCTACTCTGGCCTCCAATCAGGAGGTCTGGAGACACACCATCTATAACGCTGCTGCTTGTTTTGAGAACACATGCAGGATCATTCTTGAGGAGAAAAGACAATGCAGAAAGAATTGTGTCTTGCCAATACCATCCAAGGAGTCTTTCTGCTGTGCCTTTTGCAACCGGACTTGTCTATCTCATATTGGCCTCTTTAGCCACCAGCGCGCTTGTAGCAAATGTGGTTAGAGCCCTTCCCAAATCTTCGTTCGCAAAGCCTAGCCATGATGATGATGATGATGATGATATTATGTTTTTCAGTGAGAAAAGGTTTTTACAGTGGCAAAGATGCCTCTCCCAGATCATATTTTGATTACATGTCATTATAAACTTAGGTAATTATAATTATTTGAAATTAATGCAAGTGTATATTTTTCAATGTTTCAGTTTTGTGTTTACCCAAGCCCTCCAGCTCATCTTGTTGTAGGTTGCTAGAACAGACTGCTGCAAATATTTTTTTCGTAGCCTTTTAGTGTTTGCTGCTTTATATCAGCAGCACCTTTCAGTCAAATGCATAAAGAAGTTAGGACTAACAATTATAGTTTTTAGGCCATTTAGAAATTAAAATATTTGAAAAAAATTAAATGAGTTCTCAAACAGTATTATCTTTCTTTTTAGGTTATAAAGTATTTTGAAAAAAGGTATCACTTTTCACAGAACAGATATCGAAAGTTCTAGTTTCTAAAGTGAATTACAAAACAAAAATATAATTTTGAAGTTTGTACCAAAATAAGCCATTTCACCTCACAGAACATATCTGTCAATATTATAAATATTGAGTGATCTTTGTTTCAAATGGAATTTTTACAAGGATTATGCAAATAAATAAATTTTACATTCATCTTTATTATGAAAAGACACATCCTGTTCAGGGACAATGCTATTTGTAAATTCCTTCTCTTTTGCCCAGCCTCCCAGCTGCCTTGGGAATTGATGCTCACTATTTTCATCTTCTATTGACTGTAAAGGAGTTACTCTCAAGTTACAGAAGCATAAATAAAATGAATGCTGTGCTTTGGTCTCTCACCTTGGTGCTCAAGGAAAGGAGAAGAATATAGAAAACCTCCCAGCCCTGGGAAGGTGCTGTTCACATGCTGCATGTCAACTCAAGCCTTAGAAAGAGGTGTTTGCTTTTATTCAACAAGGCACTGTTGTCCAGAGCTGCTAGCAATGAGGCAGGATGCTGAACCACCACATAGGGATGATTCTGCCTCTCCTTGCAGGGGTGCTTTACACAGAGAGCCTAGAGGAGCTCAGCAGGAACCCCTTAGCCTGCTGCCTTTGTGAAGAAGCAGGTTCCCGGTCTGCAGCATGCTCCAGGTATGCTCCCCTCCCAGTCTGATTTGAGGTTCCCTTGCACCCTGCGGAGCTCAATGATGTGCTGCTGCAGGAGAAGTCTCTGCTGCTTGGCCATGGCAAGGTTACGGAGGGAGTGATGACCCAGGAGCCTCTGCCTGTCACCAGAGAGAAAAACCATTCCTTTCTGCAAACCAGAGTCTCTGCCTCTCAGATAGGTGGGATTCTATTCTCTCTCAGATAAGGCAGATGCTTCTGGTTCCTTGATTTTGCTGAGTTTGGCATATGTGGCCAAAATCTCACCCATCTGCCTCAACCTGATGGCAGGTGTGGGGCTACACAAAAGAAAGCTGTAGCACTTAACTGAAAAAAAGTTGAAGTAAAGTAACAATTGTATTTTCTTCAGATAAGCAGAAAAAAAAATCTTTTTTCACTCACCTTTTGGGAATGAGGTCATCATCATGGCTAGGCTTCGCGAACGAAGATTTGGGAAGGCTCTATCCACATTTGCTACAGGCACGCTGGTGGCTTATGAGGCCAATACATGACAGACATATCCGGTTGCAAAAGGCACAGCAGAAAGATTCCTTAGATGGTGTATTCTGCAATACACGGTTCTTTCTGCGTTGCCTTTTCTCCTCGAGAGTGATCCTGCGTGTGTTCTCGAAGGAGACAGCTGCGTTATAGATGGCGTGTCTCCAGGCCTCCCAATTTGAGGCCAGAGTAGACCAGTTATGGTGATCAATATGGTGCTCAAATGCAAAATTATATATTTCTGTGATGGAAGATTGCAGGAATACCTGAGGAAGATCTTATTGATGTAACTGCAAAATTAGCTCTTCCAAATCCCATCCATTGCAGAAGGAGAAACCATTCTCCTTTCAGAAGAGATTCAATATTTAGTGATCACCAAGGCATCTTTGTTGAAAGTGAAGTTTAAAAGTGGAGTGTTAGGACTTAAAAGAAAGTGAAGAAAATGAAAGTACGGAGCCAGTGATTTAGTTCAGGTACACAACACCTGATATTTCTGATAGCATCCTTATTTCTTTCATTCCTGAAATGCATTTTTATAGTGTGTTTATAAGAGTGTGTGTGGACATTTATGTGTGATACTGATCAAGGCATACACTATAAATGGATTTACTGAGGATTTACAATCAGTGTGCTCAGATTTTGTTTTCCTTCTTCTTTAGGACCTGAGACCTATGCAAGAAACAGCAGCAATGGTTTAAGAAGCAGTTGTAGTACATAGGTCTGTACATAGTCTGTAGTATCACATGGACAAGCAAATATAGCTGATAAGCTCATAATCTCTCAGACCTTCTGATAATTGTGACTTCATGTATAGTAGTGTAAACCAGTGGTTATTACTCAAAAAATGCTTGGGATTATTTGCTAGAGGTTTGTGGTTGGTAGTTTACCTGTGGTGAGTAACTTTGAATAAAATCACTACTTAACATGAGTTTACATGTCAATCAAAATGACACATAAAACTAATGAGTGTAAACTAATTTGTGTGTGTGTATAGCTACAATTTTTCCACTTAACTTGATCACCTCCAACAGTTAAAAAAAGTCAGATAATCCTGTTGAGGAAGCTGTATTTTATAGTGAAGCAAACAGTAGATCAAAAGAATCTCCAGGGACAAAAACATTGTAAAACATTTTCTGTAAAGCTACATATGAGACTGCATTTATTTTGTGGAAAGCTCTAATCTGGATTACTGCTTTATTGTGTTTCAGAGAAATAAGATAAGAGAAGGTAAAAAATAGATAGCAATTTCAAAGAAGAATTTTTATTAGACACAAGATGGCAAAAAATAATGGATTAGCACAATATAATGTGTCTTATTAGAAGTTATCATGGAGAAATAAACTGTAAATGTATTGGACAAACAGACAAAAGTTCCATAGAAAGTTCCAAGTTCTAGACAAAAAGTCCATAGAGAAGTAGTGCAGGACTTGTGCCTCAAGCAATTCTTGGTGATGAAATGAGACTTTCCTGCAGTACAAGAACAATATAGAGCTGAAGGCTTCAGGCATATTGGTGTAAGGGAACCCCTCTCTTAATTCCCCAACAAGGGTGCCTCCATGGAGAGATAGATTAGCAGTTACACCTGTTGTAGACCTGCAACTACAAGTAACACTGATGAGCTAGAACCCTTCAAAAGCTGCTTTATTGGTTATGTGCTCTTGGTAGAAGTGATGCAAGTACTGATACTTAAAAGGTGAAACAGAGCCAAGTACCTGACCAGTCCAGCAACTGGGATGGTTAGTCTCCTAGGAAGGTGAAAGGTTGGAGCTTTCTATAATGATCAAAATGTGTGATATTCTCTGCAAGTACTTATCTTTTCAAAATGGCTTTATTTCTCTCTAAACCACTCTACATCTTTCTTCCAAGTGCAGTTTTGCAAATACATTGTCCAGAATTCCCTTCTCTGATCTTAATTATCCATCAACCAGCTTCCCTCTTATTAATTAGTACTCAAATTTTAGCAGCAGCTTGAACCGGGTCACTGTTCACACGTTGGAACAACAGATGCAAGGGGGTTTGTGAGTGACAGGATAAAAATTAGGCACCATCTTGGCATGAAGTTTGAGAAAGATGTTAAGAAACCTCTCTGCATTTCATATTGGAATCTATTCCACATCTCTGAGTACTGTATATACTGTACAAATGCTTCGGTTTAAGTCTGCCAACATTGCCTTTCCAATTTGTCAATCCTGAAATTCTTTTCAGTAAGTGCTACAAATGTACAACTCATCATTGTTATTATGTTCCATTAGAACATTTGCCAGTTTTGAGTTCTGTCAGATATACGCGATAGCATTTGATGAATCACTGCTGAAATGATCTACTACAAACAACATCCAATTTTTTGGAGTGCTTTCTACCAGTATTGATAAGTATCTGGGGTTTAAATGCAATGCTGCTTCTATACTTAGTCATATTGCTTATTGCAAACATTTGGGATGAGTTGCTATTGACTACTTAATTAATTGTCTTGGCTCATACTTTTATCTGTCAGTCAAGGATTCACTAGTCTACTTTCACAATGATATTTTGTAAGAGAAAAGGTGGCATATTCAGTTGCATGACTGATTTGGTAGCCTGTTTTCAACAACGAGGCGCTACAACTACAGCAAACCTTCATTTGTACTTGAGGCTTGCATTTCTTACTTTTGTACAGTGTGTTCAGCACCTAGGTTGCTGCAGCAGACAGGTCAAGACTTTGTAAACATGTGCACAAACTCTTGTGAGCAAGTCATCGATCCAGAAAATGTCCTGTAGAGCAAAATCCGCAAAGCAGGATGCCTTACCTTGTATACATAACTCCTCAGATACAGCCTTGTTTAAGTATTGGGGGAGGGAGAGAGGCAAAAAGTTAAAAAAAAATGAGGAAGGTACTGTTTTGGTAAAACTGGGATATCCCTGTATTCTACTTTTCAGTAGAGGTGAAAATATTTAAACTAAAAAGTAACAGGATTTTTGGAAGGATTTCCATAAATCACATAATCTTCATAATAAAAATTTAGTTGAGTAGTAAGCAGTTAGAGTCTTGTAAGATATACATAAAGATTCAGTCATTAAAGGGTTATATTCTACAATATATTCCAAAGGGAGTGTTTTCACCTGGTTGTACTCATAATTACACAGTCAATACATTTTTTGTCACTAAGGAGGGTTCTCTTATTTTTTAGCTGACCATTGACTCATTTATATTCATTTCCCTTCCCTGTGGACTAGAAAAGACCTTAGACTTACGATGTTAATTCACTGTGTTACCTATGCACCTAGGAAATCCAGTGAAGGACCAGTCTCCTGAACGGTGAGGCCCAGCCCATGAACATGTGAAAAGATGGACTCTGACCCAAAAGACTTACTACCTGAATTTAAGGCAGCATCAGTGCAAGAACATAAGAAGATGACAGTCAAAGGAATCAGCTTCGTTTTCTGTAACGGAGAGGGAAGAAGCAATCAAGAGATTAATAAGAATCTCTTTTCACAGTTCTTTTAGAGAGAGATCTTAGAGAGGTAGGAGAACTATGAGAGGTTCAAGAGGTCAAGAAAGATGGCATTTTAAGAGCACTATCAACTGTGCTGAGAGAGCCTCAGCTCATACAGAATAAAGACAGACTGAAAAGTAAAATACAGAGGCTAAAACTGCACCATTTTGTAGTGAATGTGTAGTGAGTAACTCAGTACTTTTTGAAGCATGTTAGTGCTAACAAGTGTAAAAAAATAACAAGATAGCAGCCACATCCAGAAAACTTTGATTTTTCCTTAGTATTGATTATGGAAACATTTAATAACTGTGCTTGTTTTAAATTCCAATGTTTTATTAGGACAGCTGAAAATTCAGCAAAAAGAGATATATATTTACTTAGATGTTGAGGAAATTAAAGATCTTTTTAGAAAATTCAATTTCCTTCTGCCCATTCTTTACTTAAAACAATGAAGTAAAATTCTATCTTAAATCTCTAAGCTGTCCTATTACTCTTCCTGTCATTCAATCTTCCTAACACCCATCATTGTGTTATTCTAAGTATTAAGCCTTCTATGAGCAATCTAATTTCTTCCACCATTATATTACCTCTTTTCTGGGAACAAAACTATTTAGTTTTCTGCATTACAGAAGAAATTACTTCAGTTTTAAAGGTCTTGAACTGACATAAATAAATTTGCCATATATCCGTGGTGCAATTCAGATCAGAATTGGGAACATATCTTCTGAAAACCACTTTTTCCACCAGCCTCAAGCTTGAACCACTTTTCAAGCCCTGTCCAGCACTGAGTATGAAATAGAAATATAGATTGTAAAGGAAATCTCTCCAGAGAAACAATAAAACATCTCCTGTATAGCTACCTTAACTATTAAAATACACCACTGTTTTCTCCTAATAGTTCTAGCAGATTTAAAAGCTACTACCTCCTGCAATTCAACTTTGAGAAATTTCCCTTCAACAATCAAATTATACCTCCTTTCGCCTTTATAAACAAGGAGGTATAATTTTCACTCCCATGCCTGGGTGTAACTTAGTCAATGCTGTGCACTCATCCAAATCACATTTTAAGTGATGTAGCTTGTTGAAATAAGACAGAAAATTAAGAGTTCTTACTCACTGGTGAAATATCTCAAAGCATCCCCTGAAGCTCCTTGCCAGGTTTTCTTCTTTCTGCAAGCCTCTTACTGGCTACAGCTCTCTCATTGATAAATGGCATGTTTAAAACACGTACAGACTGTGCAGTCACCTAACAGCCTATCTGTCCACAATCCCATTCAATTGATGTTCCATCTCTCAGTTAAATACTTCTGACATTTACTCGCGGTTTTACCTTCTGCTATTTGTTTTCTCCTTATTCCTTGAACCTTATTCCTTGAGCTGAGAACACAGTTGCACTGGGCAGGGCATGTCTCCAGGATGAAGGACCACCGCCTCCCTAAGATCTTGCTTTATGGTGAACTTGCCACTGGCTGCCGCATGAGAGGAGCCCCGAAGAGAAGATACAAGGACTCCCTGAAACAACACCTCAGCCTTGGCCATATTGATCACCATAACTGGTCTACTCTGGCCTCCAATCAGGAGGTCTGGAGACACACCATCTATAACGCTGCTGGTGCTTTTGAGAAAGCACACAGGATCACTCTTGAGAAAAGACAACGCAGAAAGAATCGTGCCTTGCAGAATATACCACCTAAGGAGTCTTTCTGCTGTGCCTTTTGCAACCGGACGTGCCTATCTCGTATTGGCCTTTTTAGCCACCAATGTGCTTGTAACAAACGTGGGTAGAGCCCTCCCCAAATCTTTGTTCACAAAGCCTAGCCATGAAAAAAAAATTAATTCCTTGAACCATCTTTTACCTAATTCTCCTTTTTCCTCAATTTTTCCTCATATTTTCAGGTCTGCTGCCCAATAGCCTGCTGCTCACGACTGTGGGTGAGATAAGTTATGACACAATAGTAAGTCAGAAGGTTGGTGTGATGTCATCAGTAAGGTTAGCGATAAAGGCAGCCTTGGAAATCAGAGTAACTGGGTCCTGACTCTGCCTCCAAGTCTGATCTAATCCAAAATGATAGGTCATTCCCTGGGACCTTTGCATCAGGCAGAGATACCTGACTGTCAGTTTTGATTTCGTGCACTTTCACTCAGCATGTGCTACACTCTCTTTCTTTCTCTAGCTTTTTTCCTTTGTTAACCAAGACAGCCAGTGTTGTTTCAAATCTGCAGAGGCAAATGCACTTTCCATCTGTTTATAATTATGGCAGGGGAAGAGGAGCTATATTAGATGCAACAAGTGCAATGTGAAATGTAGCAGAGGTGTAGTTAAGAGTGCAGCATTTTTGGTAAACAAATATTACTTATATCTAAAGTATCATCTTTCCCTGCCTTGCATAAGCTGTCAGCACTGTAAATATTTGACATAGCAGCTCAAATTGGTATTTTGAAAAAGGTCTTAATATCCTTCTGCAGCTGAGTTTTTGGACCCGTCTGCCTGTTTAGCTTTTGCAAGAAAACCTCACAGCCTGAAAACACACCTTAAGCTTACAAAAGACCACTTATACCATTCTGGTGACAGTATAACACACAGCAGTTCCCCCCCAAAGTGTGAAAAGATCACACACTTCACCAATACAAGGGCTTCAAAACTTTCAAGCACAGATAAAAGCATGAAAAAAAAGACTCTTTGAGCTAGGTGAAGGAATGATCAAAGTTCCCTGAACACAGAAATGGTTCTGTCATAACCTCAATCTCAGACTGAAAAGATCTGAAGGTAACAATAACCTGCATCTGCACACAGGTTTACATGGTATGTTCCATACAAATATGGTATCTTCAAAGTACATTGAGCAGGAAGGCAGAGCATTTGAGAACCAGAAGATGACAATATAATGGAATCATTGTTGTAAATCAGCAGAAGATATAGCTTCTATTAAATAATTCGTGCAATGTTTAAATTAGTTGAAGAAGTAAAGTTGTCTCCAGTAGCTTATCAAACAAACTGTAATCAAATAACCTTATCTTGCCAAAATGTGACCACAATTTAAAATTCTGCTGAAGGTAATATGTGGAAGATGCCTGGGAAAAATAAAAGAACCCAAACGATTACCACAAGGTTAATAATTTTTTTTTTTCCTCTGTGGTAATGGAGATCAACTACAGGTCTAAAACCATCTAGGAAAGATTTCTATTGGAAGAAGCTTTGGATCTCATCCCCCCAGGAGGAACAAACACCCTATGAAGGATAAAGAGAGGATTGAGAAGTTGCCTTCTAAAATCCAACTCTGTTGCTAAAATGTGAAAAAACAAAATGCTTTGTCAATTTTATGACCCAAAAGAAAGGAAAAGAAAAAAGAAATCTGAAAGATAAGTTAATGTGCCCAATAATTAATTAGTTGATTGGTGGTGTCTGACTGTCATTGAAGCTAATGCCTTTCTAAAAACATGCTCTATAAACAGACCAGTTTGCAATAAAAATAAACCTTCATGTTCCCTTCGGTTAATCTTTAAAAATATTAATTTTTCATTATAGTGCAGTATTTCACTGAAAAAAATCTCAGGTGGAAAAAAAGTTCATAGTGCTTGACTCAGATTAATATTCATCAAGTTTATCAGTTATGCAACCTTGGTTGTTCATGCAGCATTAAGCTGAACACCAGTGATATTCTAAAGGATTTCCAAAGCTTTCATAGACTGTCCAGAAGTTTAAAAAAGCTGTTTTTCTCTCTTTAATTGCACTTAATATCCTGAAAGATATTAAACTGTGAAGGCTCAGAGTAGATTGTATGCTAATTGCAGTACAGTTGCAGTAGCAAAATGTGATGCAGAAGAGTGATATATGGATGATTAAGGTCCACAGACATTTTTTCTGTTTACAGTCTATTTCTTTCAGAGACGAATACAAAACCCAGGCATTTAATGTAATAGACGGGACAAATAATCTTCCCTATCTTCAAATGCCAAAGACCAAAATAACAACAAAAAATCCTCATAAAACTTGGATTGGTTTGAAAGATGCCTAATGTGTTGAATATTTTCCATCTGAAAATTTATTGCACTATATTTCCTTTTACACCGCTTGTATTCGGCACTGCAGTGATGTTACTCTAAAGAATGCAAGGCTTGTAGCAAAAACAGCCCATCTTCAGCAGTCGGGAAACAGGGAGCAGTCTGTCTCTATTTCAGGAAAGAAAGGCACAGGGAGAATTAACTGAATTTAACTGAATTCTATTATTAGCTGGTTTATCACAGAGAAGTCATTGGCAATTCCTGACCTGTAAGACACAAATAGAACAGAGTAATTTATTTATATTTTGGAAAAATTAATTTATTATTTTTCTGGGTCTGAGCCATGCACAAATGAGAGTCTTGTTAAATTAATAGTTTCTACTAAAAGCAATCAAAAAACTCAAATTCCTATGTCAGAAAAGTTCATCTTGAACATTTCTTAAAGTTTTAAAACCTTTGGATTCAAGGGCTAAGAGTTGCATGTATATTTTGGTGGAAAGCAAGAAATGGAAAGGATCTTCTTACGATTAAATAAAATAAGACATTGCTTTGAGGACGAGAACATGGCTGCCTCATTTCCCTCAGAGTAGTTTTGTCCAGAAGTTTTAAAGCCAGCCTTTACTGTCTTTTTAAGTCACTGACTATTTCACAAAATATTCAAAGCTGAAAACTTTGAGACAGTACCTGCAGAGAGGAAGGTCTCAGTTTAAGTTTCTTCCATCTCAAGTGTGTATCCTGAGGACATGGCTTATAAGGTCCCTGCGCTCACAGCAATACTCTCTTACAACGTGCAGATAGTATTTAGGTAAACTTCTGTGCCACAAATCCTTTCATTCTCCTAAAAAGTAGCAAAACCCACACTAATCATAATTGTTTTCAGATTAGATATTATGAAACATTTCTTTACCAAGAGGGTGGTCAAACTCTGGAACAGGCATGCCAGAGAAATGGTTGATGCCTCAAGCCTATCTGTATTTAGGAGGCATTTGGACAATGCCCTTAACAATAAATAATATGCTTTAACTTTTGGTCACCCCTGAAATGGTCAGGCAGTTGGAGTAGATGATCATTGTAGGGCCCTTCCATATGAAAACATTCTGTTTTATACTATTCTATTCTGTTCTCTTCTCATCCAAGATCAGATTGTTTGATTTTCCATTTTGCTTAACTGGTTCAAAGTTAAGAATTCTTTCAAGACTGAGAAAGAATTGTTACAATTCCAGGCCCAAGTGACCTGCCCTGAAGTTTTATACCTTCCTCAGTACTCAACGCTGCATCAGGGTTTGTTTGTTTTGTTTTTCGGCTAAAACCAAAAATAGCCTACAAGTGTGGAACTGCATACTTAAAATTTTAGGTCTGCATGGTAACATGGTATTGGCTTTCCCCATTGTGTGCTGGGGAAACAACCCAGATCCTGTGTCAGGTGGATATATCAACTTCCAGCATCAAAAATAAGTTTCTTCCAACACCTGTGGATTTGCAGTATTTTTGAAGATCTAAAATAAGATAACATTTGTATTCAAGCATAAAGTTGTAGCTTACTGAAGTTAAGTACAATGGGTAAGTTTTGGCAGACATAATAAAATTCCAGTAGCACCAGTAAACTGAAAAAGCCTGAAAAATGCAAAAGAATAAAAGTCCAAATACATTTAATATAGCATGATTATAAGCAAGATTAATTTGTTCATTAAATCTTTTATATTTTGCCACATTTCTATTATTGAAGAACTGCTCTCATACATAGTTGTTTAAACCTTTTCTTAAACTCAAGCATTTATTTTAAAATTATATAAACTGTGTGATCCACAATTTATATTTAAAGACAAATTACTTTCTGTGGACTTGTCCTACCTGAAATGTAGATTATTAGCTTGAAATTAATAATATTGTAATGTAAAGGTAATATATTTTTATTGATAAAACATGTTTCTTCAGCAACAGCTGTTACTTGTCAGTGTTTCTCAAGTAAATTAAAAAGTTTCATTAATCAAGAATACTGTTTAGCATTGAGTTCTGTTATGCCTTTGCACACAAGAAGTTATGACAATTTCTTCAGTGACAAAACAAATGTTCATTATCTTCAAGTACAGGGAAGAAAGTGGCCATAACATGTAAGGCTTTTTATAAGCAAAACAACTCAAAACTTGTATTTGTTTGCACCAGAAATGAATACAGCTTTGCAATACATTTTACCATGTCAACTAATGCATTAAAATATCCTGCAAGCTATGCAGAACAGAAAAGCTACCTTCTGACTTTAAAAAAAAATATTGCCTGAAATTAATTTTAGTCAACCTCTAGTGTATCTGAAAATAATAAAAGTCATTGTTTATTCCCAGCTACCATAAACTGAATAGTGGAAAAATCACCAATAGTTAGAATTCCCTGATGCAAATACTGGAGTTTTAACAAAATTTATACCTGCATGATTGTTTGAGATAATTGTAACTTAAACTGTTAAAACTATTAAAACCGTTGAAATTGTTAAAATTATTTCATTCTGTTTAAATTTGAGCAGAGTTTGAGTGTATTAAGATCTTTTTATAGCAGAAAAATTGTTCATTTACTTATCCTGTATGCTTGCTTCCAGTCTGCTTTAGACTGCCATTTTTCCAATAATGCCAAGATCCATGTGTTTTTCTATACTCTCCCTTATCCTTTCATTTTCCATGTTGTTTTGAAGCTATCTGCCTTTTCATACCCAATGCATGTTTTAGATCCTTCTCCAACTCTGGAAAAGCAGAGCCCAGGAAGCCATTGATCATGAAGGTTGTACGTACAATAAACATCCCCAGGAAATGCCTGGTACATCTCTACCTTCCCATTTCCATTCCAAATAAAAATAAAGCCATTCAGAGAATGCTTGCACCTTCTATAAGCAAAGTTACTGTGATCCTTCTCAGCTTCACCCTTGGGACTCAGCACCTAAGGAGGAGCCACCACTTTTCTCCATCCCCAGGCAGGGCTGCCATGAAAAGGGCCCCTGAGACACCTCGTTCATGGATACACATGCTTAGAAATGTCCTGAATGTCTGTGCTAGAGCTTTCAGTTTCCTACTTCACTGAGGCCAGCCCCTTCTGCAAGCGGGTTTTTTTTTGTTTGTCCTTTCTTTTTTTAAAAAGCTCATTCAAATCTATCACATTTATTTAGTATTTTCACTATGCCTTCAAGCTTAATATCAACCACTTCTGCTCATTGGCAGTAAAAGCCAAATACAAAGATTTGCACAATGCTCTCAGGAGTTCCACAGGAGGTTAGGTTGATTGAAATTTTTTTTCCTGTCTAATGATGTTTTTTTAATGCCTGAAGTGCTCCTACCACAGAAGATTATGTTTAATCTAGAGTACATGGAAGAATGCTTGGAAAGCCCCACAGAAACATAAAAGAAGATTGTTCAATGAGCAAGAGGGGAAGGCATAAAATAGCTTGGTAGAGACATGAATTCCTGACCGAATGAGGCTATGTGTCTGGTATGTACAGAATGCTTAATATCCAATACACTGGGCAACTGCTGCTTAGGGAAACATCTTAGACTGTGAACATCTTTATTGCAATAATTTCTCCACATTCTAGTAGAATGGTACAGAGAAAAATAAGGTTCAACGTTTATTTTATATTCCTAACGTTATTATAGTGCATGTATTTAGAAGTAAAAGTGCATCTTGAAATTCTTCTTGTTTTACAGTGCAGATATTTCATGTTCTCTCTACCCAAGGTAAGTTCAAGGCATTGTCTGTACATTTACTGGGAATCTCCATTGTGTTGTTTTATCATATCCAATATATGTGTAGGCAGTAGAAATTCATTCAGCTACCTAGTATTACATAAGGTGTATATTTGGCTTGTATGCTCTTGCTCTATTTAAACGTTAATAATATAAACATACACATTGTAGGTCCAATATCAAATATGGGCGTTTTAATGGGATGTCTAAATCTCAGTCATGAATGCTCAAATCAGCACTTAGATCCACAGTGTGGGCATTTACACCTCTAAGTGTCCATGTAAGTACCCAAATGTGCAATCTGGATATCCTATTAAGACGCCCATATCTGAAAATTAGGCTGACTTCCCTACATTTTTGGCAACATATTGTGCAGGAATTCTGGCAAAAAATGCAGGATTTTAATTCAACAGCACTAGAGGGTTTTTGATTGTTTGTTTGGTTAAAAAAAAAAATGCAATTCCAGAAGTAGTTTTTCTCTACTTTTAACTTCCAGTGTTTTATATGCTCTTGTAATTGATTACTGAAATACCAACTGAACATTGCTGCCGTAAGTCCGGTATCCTCACGAAAAAGAAATTCTAATGTCTCAGGGCATATATTGAGGTTTGTCATATTTTAATATGAAGAACTATAAAATGCACTATTGCAGGGTGCTGCAAGTTCAGTACCCACTGAAGCAAAGGAGTTAAATAAGCTCTCTGTTTTATGGACCCTTAAATTGTAAGCGATGTTCTGTGTTGCACATTGTGAATAGAGCTATGAAACAATATATGTAACACTTTTCTAATCCACTACAGAATCTGAGTAGAAATCTGAAAGCTCAGTAACCTCAGTGGAGCAAGAGCACCATAAAAGCCCCTGCCAGAAAACTGAAGTCAAAGTAGATGCATTAGGATTATTCACCACTTTGGAATATTTACAGGAATGACCACAAAACTATTGTGCGTCATTTTAAAAAGGTCTCCCAACTTCATTATTTTATATGGAAATAAAGACTTTTTTGGCCATGAAGTCTAAAGCTTTTCCTCTTTCTTAAAATAAGGAAAATAACTAAAAATAAAATAATTCAAATTCAAAACAGAAGTCATAAAGAAAAAAAAAATTCTGATAGTCTCTAATGAAATGTATTTTGTTGCTTCCACTTTATTTATGAACACAGAAGTACCTGCTCTGTGACAGCCATGCCAGGATTTCGCTAGATTTCAACTACTCTTAAAGCAAACCTGAGCCAGTGTGCCTTTTTGGGTCTCAACATTTTTAACACAAGCCACCAATTTATTACTGCAAGCTGTTGTTCTAAGCTTCTGTTTCAGTCCTGATGAAGTACTTACATGCTTGAGAGAGGTTATTTCTTTTTCAACCTCTGTCATAACAGGATAAAATATATTATTTCTCCCACAAACCTTGCCTGTACTAGAACTGTGTATTTCACAGCTTCTGTCTTAGCAGTCTAACAGGCATTTGTAAGATAAAACTTGTATCTTAGATATTGCATGTTTTTTATGTGTCCTATGTTCTATACAGTCTTTATCAGCTTCCTAGTGTTTACATTTCTCATTTACAAGATCACGTCATGCCTTTTGTAAGAGAATAGTGGCTTTAAAATTTATTTTGTTTTAGATAGTTTCCCTTTTCTATTGAAACTCATTCTCTTCCCATTCTTGAAACAGCTCCACTCTCAACATTTGTTAAATATCTCCTTCTTTATGATGCACTAAATACATTTATGAGGATGAACAAATTTGAATAGCTCCTGCACCTCTCTGAAATTTATAGAGCCAGGAAGCAACAGTTTGAACTCTGACTTTAGCAGGCATGGCAAGCTACATGGGATCACACCTGATCAGTGTCCAAACAGGAGCACTCCCATGGCACAAATATGTGAGTCCTGTTAATGCCATAGTGAGCAAAAACACAAGTTCCTGAGCTGCTTTTGACAGCAGTACCCTTTGTGCTGGATGAGATGCTAAACCAAGTCCTCCAACTCAGAGCCATTAAAAATCCCACAACACTTCCCAGTAGGCACTCACAGTTTCCATGCCAGGGTATGGGCTCCATCCATTTCAGTGCTCTGAAGTTCACTGCAAGATAGGTGTATCTTTCAGATACAATAAAGATGCCACATAAAATATTGTGTTGTTGAATGACAACTCTGCTTTAGGAATTCTCTCCCTCTTCATCTTCTGAATGTAAAGCAAAATAACATACCAAAGGGGGAATGAAGAAAAATGCAAACATTTGACATAAAGAAAGCGTTCATGTTGCAACAAAATGTTCTCAAATCCCTCAGAGGTTCCTTTCTTTCATTTAAACGATTAGGCAAGAATAACCTTGAATGACTTCAGTTAATTACAATACAGTTATGATGAATGTGCCCCATTATGAAGACAGAATTAATAAATGAAAATTACTTCTGCCTAAACGAAGCTTTTCTGTAAAAGGTTATTTATTAGTTTTTTTCACAAATACTATTGAAGAGAAGAAAGCCACACCCTTTTCTCTACAACCTTTTTCTCTGTTTACTGGTTTTCACTTCTGTTGTTGAGTGTATGCACATATGTATGTCTATATAGAAGTCAAAATACAAACAAACTTCTGCAGAATTCAGTGCTTAGTCCATTGTGTTCATGTGACCCATGAAAGCCTTCAGAAACAAACTGGCTGAGGAAATCTTACATTCGAATATGCCCTCTATCTGCATTCAAAGGACTTCCTATGCAGTTTTGAATAGTTCCTTTTAAAAGCCTGGCTGGAATTTTGTGAAAATATTTCTGCAGTACTTGAACCACTTTTCAGTCAATAAAGCTAATAATAATGCTACTTCATATTCTAATTTCCTGGCATAAAATAGGAACTTCTGCTACTGGAATCAGAGATGATAAAATAACCTGTCATACTTATACCTTTCCTCTGTATAGCATTACCATGAGGCAACTCTAGACTAAAATTCTGCATCATAATTAAGAATTGGATCGACACACTTAAATCTTTTTTGCACATTCTCATTCAAGACTTATATTTGTTGATACCTATTTCTCCTAGCAAAACATATTCCATGTAGTTTTTATTCTCCACTGTATGTAGTATTAATTCCAGTGACACTGCTCTGTGTCTTTTCTTAACTTCAGTGCATGTTAAAACTACTTGTAACCATAATCTTTTCTATTATATATTAAGATGTAGCTAAAATCTTTTATTCTAATCATAATCAGATGTGAATAAACAATATTTCTTTGTCACCTCCAACTACATATTTGTTAAAATGTGTTGGCAACCATAGTCAAACCATTTAAAGTTTCCTTTTCTACCTGTCCCATATACTAAGTAGTTTCTCAGGTACTTCTGAAAACTACTTTCAGACGCTACTCTAAAGACGCTACTGCAAAATATTAATGGAGATTGATCTAGCAAAAATACATGCATAGTCCACAGGTAATTTTTCTAACTCCATGTAGTGACCTAGAACAAATTAAGTAGATACTTTGGTCTTTACAAAACCTTGCATTGAAATATATATTCTAAATTAGTTAAAATTCCCAACGTGTGTCTTTAAATTTTACACTGATCAATAGAATTTCAATGTCATACTGGATGACCTACAAATTATAAATGGAGAGTTTACATACCATCAAACTTAGAGAATGAAACCTTGTAGTAAGGTTAGTGAAATAGGTTTAAACAATACAATGGAAAAATCATGTAGTTGTGCAGTCCACCCATCACTTGACTTTCAGACTCAGTGAACTCCAAAAGGAAATATAGAAATACCTATGTAAATAACAGTGGTCTATCCCAAGAAATACATGGCTATGTGGTCATAGATTTCTGTGAGAATATCCTCTAATATGTGAGAAGTAAACTGAATCTTCTCTAATATGTTAAGGCCAGCGTAGAATTACACAAAATAATTTTGGTTATTCTAGGTCCACTGCATTGTAGCCCCATACCCCCTAGATTTGCAACTCCACACACCTCTAATTTTCCACCTTGCTTTTTCATGTCCTTTGTCTACATTCATTGCACCATGTCATAACAGAGATGAAAAAGGTAAAAACTGTTATGAAAAGCAACCTTCTAAAAATAGAACTGGTTTCAAGTAATTTTGAACATTTTCCTTATGTGGAAAATAATTCAGTATTTATTGCATTTGGTGTAGCATATGTCAGATTAACTTCATTGAAAAAGAAAAAAAATAGAATAAAGCACCAGAGAAATATTTTCCCCTTAAGCTACAACTACAAGTTGCATCTCCCTCTTTGATTCATACATGCTTATCCCTCCTCACAGACCATTTCTTTTTCCCATTCTACCTCACTGTCCACAGAAACTGAGTAGGAGACAAATGACATCTTGCAGAGTAGGACATTATGAGGTGAGCTCCCAATGCTTAAAGGATTACCGCAAGTGTGACAACTGTCTTTTTTTCCTTAAAACTTGCCTCCTGGAGTAATCTGTAAGGTTTTCCCCTTTATCAATATGCCATTTTCTCCCACTACACTGAATACAGCTGCAACTAGAATACTTTGAACAAACATGGTCACAACCTCTCTGAAGTCTTTGCAGGCAAATATTAAATTGCTCCTAGTGAAAAAAGATCCACTTTTGTTTCTGCATTTCTTAAATGTGTCAGTGGGAGAAAACAGGGAAATAGAGCAGAAAAGCAGGCTAGAAGAGAAGATGCGAGGAACAGTGTAATTGGGTAAGATGTCATGGGAAAATAGGAGAAGGACAATGTGGTAAAGGAACTGAAGGACAATGAAGGATGTAGTGAATAAGTAAGAAACAGAAAACTGGAAAGCAAGGAAGAAGAGAGATGAACACTGGAACACAAGAGGGTGAGCAGAGGAGGAAAAATGCCAGCTTGATGTGTAGATTTTTTTAATGGTGGTTGTGGGTTTTTTGACAGCCAGAGGGACTCTTGACTTCCAAGTCAGTGTAAGACTAAAGTTAGCATTACTAGGAGAGCTGACTCAGAAAGGCCAAGTATCATCAGAGAGCAAGACATATGCTTCCTTTTATACCCAAAGCTAATATTAAAGTAAATCGGGAAGTACAAAGAATTTAGACCAAAGATGCAGTGAAATCAATATTAAGACTAAGAAAGTTCTGTACAAAACACATTATAGGCTGAAAAATCAATTCTGGAACTTTCAAATGCACTGTAATGAAATATTGCAGACAAATGGAAGAATATTCCCAACCATGAAAGTGTGAAATACCTCCTTTATATATATAAAGAGATACAGCATTGCAATAACAGAGAAGTACTTACTTTATCAACTAACATTAGGAAGACAATAAAATACCTCTACACCATATCAACTAATATTACAGAGACTGGTAAATATGTGCTTGGAGAGTATTCAATGAAATATCTGGATACTGGAGAAAGAGAAACAAAATTGCATGAACTGGCAAAAACATATACTTGTTTAGCTAACACCAGGAAAACTGTGAAATATATAGTAATACACGTATGGAAACACAATGAACAGAAAGACATACAAAACTTAATCCTGCTTTCCCTTAAACTGAAGGGGTACAGCTCAAGAGAATGGAGTTATTCTGGATCCACTCACTGGTAAACAAAAGAAGAATTTCTCTCATTTAGTATATATTGTTTAGTCTCCAAGAAACAATAAAAATAGTTTTGGAAGCTAAAAATACCTGCTAAACATACAATAGAGTTCACTCTTGAAATATTAAATTTTAATGGTCTCTCCATGAGTCTTCTTCTGACAGCTAGACTGTGAAAAGTCTGTGGAATAGCTGAACTTACTTCAAATAACAATTGTTTTTCTTAAACAGTAGACCAAATACAGACATTATGAGATTCTTTTGGGCAATCTTTACAGCAAATTAAAGTGTCACGTTTTGCAACAGTGCGAATGGAAGTGGTAATAAATAGTTCTCTTGTCCTAGTTAGGAAGACTGCATTCAAGAGTGACTATTCTGTATGGTGGATCTGAACTCTGGATGTTCTCTCAGGATAGAAACATGCAGTGAAAAAAATGATAATTTGGAGGCTGTATTGCCAACTCTTGCAATTTTTGAAAGCTTTGTGCTATGTGGTGATTTTCCTAGATCTCCTCTCCTGAACTAAAGGTATTATGTGAAAATCCACTTCCTTTGTCCTTATTAAAAAATGCCGTGTCCTTACTGTGATAAAAAATGCTTTAAACACAAAATCCCAATGCACAAAAAAACAGAGACAAATGTAAAGAGATAGTCAAATGCACTCTTTTAAGATGATGTTATGATTTTGTGGGAACAAACTCATAATAATTCTGACTGCCTATTTTTGGCATCATGCTTCCCTTCCCTCAGCATGTTATAAAAATTCTTGCTTAGAGAACTTCTTATGATCAATAACCAGACTCAAATTATAGGAAGCACTTGTGTGGAGGGGAAGTTGTAGTAGTTTCTGTAACACATTATTACTTATTAAATACAGGTTTTCCTATTTGCAGTCACTGACAAAACTGCATGTTGTTGCCTATGTATAAATAATATGATCTATCTTCTAATTATATACTTTACCTGTTGTGCCACGCAGTCCAATCGTGGGGAAAAATTATAAAACAAGTCGCACAAAGTTCTTGCTCACAACACAATTCATGTCTACTTAGACATGGATGTAGCCAGATCTATCCGACTTTCCAGAAAGACAAACTTGAGTTTTAGACATGCTTTCCATGTCCTTACCCTTGAATTGTTATGACTGAGAAATTTTGTGTCACAGTTCAGTTCTCCAACCAGACTGAAGGATAGCTGAGACAGCAAGGGCAGCAGTGTTCATTTGAATACATATTAGGTTTAACACAATCCACAAAATTCAACTGTGTTTGAAAAGACTTTTTAAATTCTTTTTTTTTTTTCTTATCCCTATTCATGAGACTCTTATAGAGCAGAAAGGAGCAGTAGCAATCTGGACAAAGGGGAAAAGATTTTCCAAAGACAGAAGTGATATCAGTACATTAAGAGATAAAATAGTTTTTTTAGAAGCTAACACAAGAAATAAAAACCTGAAGGTTTTTGATTAAAAAGGAGCTGCAAGGAACGGTGCAGGCAATGTTTAAATTAAAATAAAATGCTTCTAATCTAGAATTGCTTTGCCTAAGCTTCCCAATGTTGATGCTGACAGCAGAACTCAGCTGTCCTAGGAGTACTCACATGTATATTTCTTCCTCTCAGGACATCCTCACCCAAGGGACTAAAGCAGCTCTTAGAAAGAAACATTCCTTTTTCACACAGGCAGAAACAAGTTGTTTGTCACCTGAAGCTTTTCCTCACAGGCACGGTAACACAGTACACCCAGTTTCTCAGAGAATGTATCTTGTGGTAGAGCGCAGGAACAAGGACCTGCTTTTTAACCAGATGCTGAAAAATAGAAAAGTAATGAAGGGAGTAGGAAATTTCCTCCTCAATCTCTTCAGCAAGAGAGGGAAAGAAGATGGGAAGTTAATGGGTTTAGCTGGTGTCCTAGTTAGGACAGCTGAGATCAGTTCATCATGGTATTCTATAGCCTTCCATGCCATTACCCAGAAACTGTTCACACCCTCCGCCCATAGAGCCTGACTCATCAGGCTAGGTGTTAAGAGGCCTGTGAGATAAGAGAATGCTCTTGTCCTCACACCTTTTATGGAAGTCCCCGCTCTGAGCCTTTTATGGAACTCCCCGCTCTGAGGGAAGGATTGACCATTTCTGCCTGAACTGGAATATATATAAACCTGGAGTTTCAGAACTTTTGGCAACCACTCGTGGGATCCAGAAGGAAGACTGCAGCTCGTCGCTCTCAACCTCAGCTGGACTACAATCACCGCTTCTGACCAGACTGCAACAGCTCTCCCACCAGCAGGTTTTTCCCCTCTCCCTTTACTTTGGACTCAAGTGGGGCCCAGGGAACACCACTTTGTTCATGCCCCAGGGTACCGGGTTGTACATGTGGGTTTTGTGGGTTAGGACCAATTGTTTGTTTGTGTGATTGTGCTTGCTGTGTTGTTTTAATAAATTGTTATTCTGACTTGTGGTCTCTCCTTTGAGTTGAGTTCATTTCCCCTGCTGGTTGACTCTTAAACCAGCACAGCTGGGTGTGGGAGCTCCTCACTCTGCTGTTCCTCCTTAATGCAGATGAATGCCTAAGTCCTCATTGCTCAGCCTTCTTGCTGGAGTTGCTTCCTTTCAAGCAGCTCAGCAATGTGTCATACAGGGGGAAACCACTCCATAACACAGTGTAGTAGAAGTCACCAGGAGCCTGGAAGAACAAGGTTCAAGTCCCTGCTTCATAGTATTTTAATTGGCACTAAACAGAACAGCTCCCCTGAAGTAGAAAGACCTCCTCCAGAGAAAAGTCAAGATACATCAGGGGCATTTGGTAGGTCAAGATCTGAGTCTCCTGACTGAACCAGGCCAGGTGTTTTTGATGAACTCCCTTGTCACAGCAGTGTAGACCAGCTTTGTAACTTTTGTGGTTATTTCTATCCTGAGTCTGCAAAACCTTTTTCCAAAAGGTAGGATGAAAGGGAAAGTTTCCACTGAAATTTTTGGGGTTGATGAATCATTTTGCTATGATGAAACATCATTTTGTCACGAAATTCCTGGCTAGCTCCAGTGGTGACACTATTGTCTAGTATATCTGTCAGGCAGCCCTCCTAATTAAGCTATTTTTGTACAAGATTCTGGATATAGTTTGTGAATCACAAAGCTTGTGACTCTAGTTCCATATCAACACAGGGAAATTCTCCCACAGGGAAATCCTAATGCTGTACTCCACAGCCTAAAATTGTTATATAAAGCACCTATTCTTCCATATTAGAACAGGCTGTTCTACTACCGTAGCAGCCTTCTAACTCCCTCAAAACATGGAACAAAAAGGAGAGGTTTTTGTATGAACAGAGAGGCATTTGATCAAAGCCTTTGTGTTGCTGGACTTAGAAGTATTTCATAACATAGCAGTGAGACACACTCATGTAAAACTTCAGAAAAGTAAAAGGTAAAATAAACAGTAAAGAAGTTTGATATTTATTTGAAGTGCAGACAACAGGTGTAAAACTATGCCAAAATCATTGTGTCAACACTGCTTGGGGAGTTGAGTTCCCTGACTTCTGCGCAATTTAGCTCCATTAATAACACTTGAGTGGTAAAGTGGAAGAAGGGTTTTGAGTGAAACTAATGTTACCCTCCAACTCTTGTGGACATCATCAGGAACATGTGTTGGTTTGCCATAATACTGCCTTTTCTGGATTTGTGTCTTGCTTCAGGTTTGTTACTGCTTCCAAAGTGGGTGCCAACAATAATTTTATAGCATTATTACAATTTTTGCCAATATCTTTACTGTCTTTCCCTTCCCAGCTCATTTCCAGGATCTCCTTCAGCCACTGTATAGGTCACCCATTTGCTCATGTTTTACAGTGCAAGGTTTATGAGACCATCACTATTTTTTTTGCTCCATTTTTTCTATCTTTTTTGAAGGATGGCATGCACCTCAAAGAGATAAATAAAGCTCAGGAGAGAAGAAAAACACTTAAATAGGACTCTCTACAGATATGCCTGTACTGTTTTTGTTCATCACTACATCTTGCTGATATCTGTTTAACAGTTCCTCTGTCCAGTCATGCCAGCACAAGGAATAAAAAAAATAAATGTGCTTGAAATTTATAGTCTGAAAACCTGAACTTTTAAACAAAAAATATTCAAGTTTTGGGAATCTGAATTTAAGAACCCAGCAGACCTCAGGTGTTCAGCATCTCAGAGGGTCTCTTTAATAAAGAAGAAACTGAGGATACTAGTGATGACAGAGGACACTAATCAAGCTCTCTTGCTGACAGTTTCTGCCACTGTTTTTTCTTCCTGTAACAGTAAATTTACTTTTCAAATATGTAAATGCAGTTTCAGTTCTATAGCTGAAAAAAACCCATATATTTCCTAAAACCTATCTGTGAGTAAAAGCAGTCCTAGGCTATGTGTTTGAACGTACAGAATATACTAAATTATGTCAATATAGGTTGTGGGGTTTTTTGCCAGAGTAGCAGATATTTATTATGAGAACAGCAGGTATTATTTCATGGTGCATCAAAAGCTATACTGCATTTTTAAGGATCTCCATTACTATTTGTTCTCGTTGTAAGGAAAAACTTATTTTCTCAACATTTGCTATTGCTACGCAGTCGCTGAAATTGTTATAAATATACCAAAAATATCTGAAAAATTTATAAATCAAAGAAATAGTTAAATTTGGAGCTGAAATTTAAAACTCCTTAAAGCTGAAGGAAAATTTTCTCAGAAGTTCAGAATCATCTATAAAGTTGGCAATATAGCTTGGTTCTAGGCCAGTGTCTGGATACTATGTTCTCCCCAAAAAAGGCTTCTCTGGATCTGAGTCTGCATGTAGATAATAACATTATCAACATTTTTCTTTTTGATTTCATACAGATTTCACTTCTTTAAACCTTCTTAAAGGAACTTAAATTGACACCTTACATTCAATATATTGACATATCATGTTGCTATTTCTGCTTTCAGATTTTGTCTCTACAATCAACCTTATTTTGAAAGAAAAGAAGAAGAGATTAATACAAACAGGTGTTATTTGAAGGCTCTATAGTTCTCTTGAAAATACAGTATTATCACAGTTTCAAGCACTCTTCCATAAATGTTAGCTAATTATCTCCTGCCAGACAATTTTAAATCATTTTTTTGCATTGCTTGTCTCATAAGAGGAAAGTGAAACGTGAAATCAGAAAACTTAGCTGCTTTCAGATGCCACTATAATAATGAAATTCATAGTATATGTGCTTTTAGAGAATCATCAGAGGCCATAAAACTTAAGAAGCAGCCTGGGCCTCTTTTTAACTTGCACTGAATCGATATGCCTAATCAGTGACACTGTAGTGGTGGTACCAGGAGAATTTTGGCTGCTTTGACTGAAGGATTTTTTTTTTTTTTTTAGAATTGGTGCTCACTCTAAAGTGAATCTCAGGGGGAGGAGTGGGATGAAGATACACATAGACTATATATATATATATATATATATATACACACATATTTGTATGTGTACTTGCAAATGGAAAATCTCAAAGTTTTCAATACCACAAGTAAATCTTACTTCACAATTTCCCTAAAGTATAGTCTGATGTAAATCCCAGTTGCTACAGAATACAAGCCAGTCAAGTTCCTTTCTTAATACAGTTGATGCCGCTTACTGCTATACAGGAGACATTACTTCTCCTACATCATCTTCCTCTCTGCAGCACTGTGCTTCTATAGGCTTAGTGGTGTTAGAGCATTTCAGCTATAAGTCTCTAATTTGTTTATGCAGATTCTTTCATTCTATGCTGGGTAACTTCTGCAGCACAGGTCTCTAAGCTAGACTTTAGAAGCTTGCCTCCCATAGCTGATGCCACTTAGCCTGCTGCAAATTGATGTGGATGGCTCTCTTGCTTTGGAGACAGAACACTTTCACCTTCACAGTACACTCAGCTTTCACTGGCCTGGGGCTTAGGAACCTGAGATACATTCTTAACTAGGAAATTCCACTTTGCATTGCAACATGCTATAATCATACTAGTGGACTGAAATTATAAGTATACTAGAAAATTCCACCTTGTCACTCTTCAGAAGGGCAATGGTTTCAAGAATTAGCACATTTCCCTCATCCCCACTTCATATTAACACTTGAAACTAAGTACAGATTCTTGTTCAACCAATGAAAGTCAAACAAGTTAAGTACAGCAGTAACTCGTGCATGTTTTCTGTTATTAATTATATGCACAGTAATACTGTATTTATGTGGTCATTTTCACACACCCCTTTGGCACTGATGAATGCTTATCAATGTTAACATCATGACAAAAATTACAAAAGCCAGGAGGTTCAATGATAGGAGTGGAACTTTGCATTCATCTTGTGCTACTGCAAAGAAAAACACAGGCTGTGTCCTAGGTCACATTTTCCTCCGCTTGGATTTTGTCAGTTGATGTTGCGATCTTCTAAGCTGTGTTTTTATCTGTGGATTCTTTTGGTTTTTCTCTTAATGACAATCAAATTTCTGCTGAAAAGATGACACTATTCAATGCTTTGAGAGATGCTAAGACAGGATGATCAGACACCTTATATGTCTGCTAACTACCCTGGGGTACTTTATGACCTCTTAGTAAAAATATATGTTTATCATTAACCTAGGGTCAGTTATTGACCCCCTTAACCTACAAGTGTTGCTTTTTACACAGTTGACATCAATGTAGCATAAATTACTGAAGCTTCTCCCCAAAGAATTTGTAAATGGCATCATTCCTTTCAATATCTAGATGCCAGCTATAAGGGGAAAATTCATGTGAGAGTTAAAAAACATGAGGTTAATTGAAATTAGCCCTCAACTGAAAAAGGAATCTTAAAGGAATTTTGAATTTCCATTAAGTATGAAAATAATATTTATTCCCACATGGAAGGCAGAAATTAATCTCAGATAAAGAGCTGTGACTGTATTTCTGTTTTTTACTTATCTTCCCATCTTGGTTTTCCTTCAACACCCTTGCCACATCCTGGGAATTGTTTCTGTGTTACTTTCCAGTATATTTCTTTTTTTCACCTTCCTTTGTGGTGGATTCCTTGGACTACTCCTTGAAGAAGACTTTTGTTCTGACAGCCTTATCCAACAGCCTTTCTGGCATGGATGCTTCTAGTTGCTCAGTGAGTAAAAAAATGCCTCCGTCTTCTGCTGGACAAAAAGCTTGCTTTACTGCCAATACATGCATATAAATGTAGACTTGCCTTTCTGAAGTAAACACTGAAATTCATGGGTTATGTTTGAAAAACTTTCATGGAAAAAGTTTACATATTGTAAGATCAAGATCCATGACAGCTGACAGGCAGAGCTACAAAATGTCTGAGATTATAGATTTCTGTGGAGAAAATTCACCTGTTGGAGAGCATGAATTGTTATTCACTGGAGTTCTGCTACTAGCTTTGTTTCTGAAATAAAGATCTAAATTCGTCATGCAGCTTCATGTTCAAGAGCAGCCACAGAAAACACATTTCTCTTTATAGCGTTCACTCCTAGAGGGTGGTTCTCAAATTGACTCCTACAAACCACAATAATACATATTGTTGCCATTAAGATGGTGGCAAATCACAAGTCTGCTTTTTCTCTTTCCTACTGTTAAATTACATTAGGTGACAGAGAAATAAAATAAAATATGTTATTCCTCAACATCATGTTTCCATATAACCAGCTGCTGTAAATACCACTGGGACGCTTCCCAGTCAGCAAAGAAAGGAAAAGGTGATCCATGAAATCTTCTTTCTTTTAACAATCAAATCAAGCAATTGAAATATTTGAAAACACCTGTTTGAAGAATAGCAGTAGCAACAGTTCACCGTAGGCAATGGAGTTTTCACAAGGGCTTGGGCACTGGGGTGAGAGGCACCTCATGCCCTTTTGGTGGAACAAGTCATCTGTAATGCTACAAACCTCAGTTCTCCATAGTCGCATCAAAATCACTTGCAATGCCATGGAATATTTTAAAACAAACTAAAGATTGTGTTTTATATTATCCTCCCTTTTGTATTTTCTAACAGTGTAGTTCATGATTAACAGATCTGGAAAAAAAAACTAGGTAGGAAAAGATGTAATTACAGATGAGAGACATTTTTTTTGGGTGGAAAAAAGCACTAAATAGCACTATCATGAAAAATTAGTTGGGCCACTGTAATGTTGGAAATGAGAATGGTATATACACCGTGTATTAATGTCTTCTTGACTCAACTTTGAGTACGATCCAGGGAAACCTGTCC
This sequence comes from Lepidothrix coronata, assembly GCF_001604755.1. Taxonomy (NCBI): domain Eukaryota; kingdom Metazoa; phylum Chordata; class Aves; order Passeriformes; family Pipridae; genus Lepidothrix; species Lepidothrix coronata. The sequence continues at coordinate 308,045 of NW_016690274.1, read as the reverse complement.
CTGGGATTTCTGATAGGGAAGGAATGACAAATGAAGGTCAAACAAAATTGCACTGACATATGTTAAAACTATTTTTAAGCATGTTAAGGTTGTTAAAGTATTTTTGGACTGTTTACTGGAGGTGGCTTAATGGAGATTTTCACTCTTGTATACAGCTATCTTCCCTTTTCATTGTAACATTGCTTTTTTTCTCCTCCTCTGCTCCATACTGTACTGTCAGTTCTCTGTTCATCCTTTCATGTAACCCTCTCTATCTCTCACTATACATGCACCCTGATTTGTCTGCTGCTCAGTAACCTACCTCTTTGTTTCCACCCTTTGTTCCATTTATCTTTCTGATGGCTGACATGATAGAATGTGACAAGACTGACATAAACCACAGTGGGATTCATCTTAATATTATAAAAAAATTGCAAGTGAAAAATACATTCCCAGAATATTTTAATCACAATATTTTAAACAATGTTTTACTCTAAAGGCATAACATTTAAGGCTATAACAGTTCATATACTTGGTCTTGAGTTACATTAAAAATTAGTACCATAAAGAGAAAATGGCACAGTATTGCAAACATAAGTAATTAGTTCATGTTACAAACAATCATTCCCTTCAGCACAAACATATAGGACAGTATAACCTCCATTTCTCAGATGGGGTTGCTTCACTGCTGTGCTGTTATTTTTTATCCTTCAGCTACAGTATACCACCTCTGGTCTTACAGCAATTGAAATCTTGCAGCCAACCTGCCTTCACCTGTATGCCAAGGTGGGAAATGTCTTGCTAGCATTTGTGCAACTGACCTACTATCTTTTGATCTAAAACCAAAATTTTCTGATGGCTTAAATCAAGGGCTTTGGAAACACTCAGAATTCAGGAATACTTCTGAATGGATGGATGGCCCCATGTAGTGAGAAGAATGGCTTTTATGCTGTCACAAGGTAGGTGAGACTAATTTGTTTTGCTCATAGTTCTTGAGCTTGGGTTTGTGAAGCCTTCAAAGGGGAACACTCATGTATCTTTTCTTACAATGAAAATAAGAAAAGTCAGGGAACATGAAATCTCTGAGAGCATTTTGATAATGCCAATATGGACTTGTCAAGCTGCCAAGGCAATGTAATTTGGAGGAAAAAAGCATTGAACAGAAGAATTTCAGTCCAAGAAAAACATTTTAATTAGATAGAGAAAGTGTATTTATTTTAATTTTTGTGCATTTGTTGAATTTGTGAAAATTAGTATGCATTGTAATCAACAAAACCATTAATAGGAATGTACAAAGTAATGTAACTCTTCTGTCAATAGGATATCAGATTGCTATATCCCCACTTGTCCTCTTGATTGTCTCAGGACCAGCTTTGTCATAAAGCAAAATTAGAAACTTAAGAAATCATTTGTTATGAGAGGGCTTGATGGGTGCAGAATTGTGTATCAGCTGTTCAAAAATCTGACTCAGTGCCTACTTGAGGCAAAAGTTCAAAAATAGCATTCACCTGAAAAAATATTAGAGCAATACCCCATCCCACAGTTCAACAACATACTGTCTGAAATTCAAATGCATCATTAACTTTATCGAATTGCATTGGTACTGAAGTTCACAGCCACCAGTTTTGAGAAATAAAGCTTAACTTTGTGCCAAAGTTCTGTAACAGTTGTTACCACAAAGTATTACATCTTCTACTCATCTTACGTAAATAAGACAGATATACCTAAATGTGATAGATATTTTATGGTAAATATTAATATTTTTGTAAAGAATATAATTATTAAATCAAAGTAAAACAATTGTCCAAACTTCTTAAATACATTTGTCTATGACAGAGAATACGAAGAATGTAGACTTTGTTCCTTTTCTATTAGAAGCAGTCATTTCATAATTTTTTTATTAATGCTTTCCAGATTTTATAGTACTTTTTATTAGACAAGCATCTGATTTCTTACAAATCAATGTGTTCTGATAACCACAAGAATCATGTTGGCAATACTGAAGATGTAAAACCAAAAAAAGATGTTTTTAAACTTGAGTATTATCTCTAGCTTCTTGAGCAACTTTCATGTAAGCACAACAGACATAACACTGGACAAGAAAAATTACAAACAAGAAATGAAAAAGGATTTAAAAATATTTCCAGCTCCTGTGCATTATCCCTCACATCTATAAATATAACTATCAAATTAAAATAACTTGATTACAATGGCTCCTTTTATTCTTCATTATTCTTCTCACAAACTCCTCACCCAGTACTCAGTTCTCAAAATCCTATCTTTAATCTGCTGGATTTAAGTGTTAAAAGAGATTTTAAACAATGGATAGCTGCTGTAATCCTTCAACAGAGTGGAGGGGGTTAAGTAGCACCACTTTAGTCATGCCTGAGTTTTGTGATTTTTGAGCTTAAGTAAAACCTCTTAACATTATTTGACTATACCAGGTTGATTTTTTTTCCAGTGAAATTGCTAACCAAGTTGCTGAATCTCAAATTGCTCCTATTTTTACAGGAACCATGCCAGGGTATTACAGAAAAAAATTACTAATTTTATCCCAGAGGGGACCATAAGCTGTCTAAAATAAGATTACATATATATTTTTTAAACACCTTGTTTGTATGTATATATGCATGATTTAGAGTGTTGGTATTCTGTAATTTAACTGTATGATTTTATGCCTGCTGAACTTTAGGATGCTCATGAAAATTAGGTGCTTGTTTCTCTTGTTCTTCTGATGAATGAAATTTCAATAAGTATTGTCTTAGCTCCTTTTTGCCTGCCTTGTGCTTTCATGTTAACCACTTTCAATCATGGCCTACTATCTTATTTTTTTCCTGTTTAATTCTCCTATTTGCATGCATCTTTACATCCTTTCTTGCAACACAGTCTCTCTTAATCTTTACATTACATTGCTTATTTTTCTTCCCCTACCTATTTTTTGTGTGATATCTGTTAGAACACCCTTAACCTCTATCCTTTTGTATCAGCATCTCCACAAACTGCTGCAAAGCATATTCAAAAATTGCAAAGGAAAGCATAATTCCTAGGGAACAGCAGGCAGATATTTGTGAGAGTTGAGGAAGGACTGGAAAACAAACTCTTCACTATGGGCATGGTTCACCTCTGAAAAGTACTTGCTGGTGGATATTTCTTTTTTACATCACTATGCATGTTTGAGGAAAAGCAGAGTCATCCCCCTGATCGTCTTAGCTTTAAAGACAACCAAGATCAGGTAACACCCCTTATAGCACAAACACAATAGCACCTGCCAGAATTACACTGCACCACATCTGTGTTTAACTTGGAAATGGCATTTATCTACAGAAATTTTAGGCCATATAAGACATGAAACAAGAAACAGTGAAATCATAGATGATAACTAGTAATCTTGTTCTTCCTGCCTAGCATTACAATGTTGAAAATATTGTGGTTACAGACAGCAAAAGATGATTTTAACAGCAAGGTTGCAAATAGCCCCTCTCTCTAAACATCTTCTTAACTTAGCTTTCTGATCCTGACAAGCAAATGGAGGGTATGCTCTATGTGATCTCTAAAATGAAAAGGAGGAAAAAATACCTTTCCCAAGCAATTGGAGAATTCCTTTAGTTGCGGCAAATACCCAGTTATTTCACATACAAACAGACTTTTCCCTTGATATAATTGTGTATTTAAGATACATAATTAACCAGCTTGTAAACTGATGTCTCAGGTGAAAATCACACTCACTGAATTCACATCCTTGTTTTGATACACAGTTCAAATGGGGACCTGATATGTCTTCTATTAACTCAAAATACATGCATTTCCTTCTCAAGCATTTTAATTTAGAATCGAGGTCTGTAAAGTCAATGTCCTGAGTAACTACAGACTGTTTAAAATAACCTCTACGCTGTTCTACACAAGCTTTAGTACATCAGCTTACCTGCCATATGGAATTAATTCTGCAGACTGGAACAAAAACTCCATAGATATCGAGAAGTAAGAAAACATACAGACCTATAATCATTGACAAGTAAGAAAACAAACAAGCAAACAAACAAACACAACCAGGATTAAACTGAGTGTAGAATCTGTTCCCTAATTCTTTCCATATTGCCCCTATGGTGAGTTGACCCTGAATGAATGCCAAGCACGCACCAAAGCCATGCTGCCACTCCCCTCTACAACTAGAGAGGGGAGGGAAAATACAGTGAAAGGCTTATGAGTTGACATACGGACAAGGAGAGATCACACGCCGATTACCGTCATGGGCAAAACAAACTGAATTTGGGGATATTGATTGAATTTATTACCAACAAAATCAGAACACAATAATGAGAAGTAAAATAAATCTTAAAAACACTTTCCCCCTCACCCCTCCAACCTGTACTTCATCCCCACCAGCGGCACAGGGAGACGGGGAATGGGGGTTGTGGTCAGTTAATCACAGGTCATTGCAGTTCATCACGTCATTGTTCCTGCCACTGCTCAGAGAGAACAGGGGTCCCTCCCATGAGAGACAGTTCTCCACAAACTTCTCCACCCTCAGTCCATCCCATGGCCAACAGTTCTACACGAACTGCTCCACTGTGGGTCACTCTTCCATGGGATGCAGTCTTTCAGGCCTAGCCTGCTTTAGCGTGGGTCCCACACCGGGTCACAAGTCCTACCAGGAAACCTGGTCTAGCATGGGCTCCTGTATCCAATGGTCTGCAGGTCTCTGCCAGGACCCTGTTCCAGCATGGACTTGCTAGAAGTTCACAGCCTCATTTCAGGTCTACTCTGGCATGGGTTTCCTCCATGGGCTGCAGGTGGATTTCTGCACTTCCATTGCCCTCCATGGGCTGCAACAGCACAGCCTGCTCCACCATGGTCTTCACCACAGGCTTCCAGGGGAATCTCAGCTCTGGTGCCTGGAGCACCTTCTCCTTCTCCACTGACCTTGGTGTCTGCAGAGCGGTTCCTCTCACATATTCTCATCCTGCTCTTCTCTGGCCACAATTACATTTGTCCAATAGCTTTCCCCACACCCCACCTAAAAAAATTTGTTATCACAGAGGCATTACTGCCATCTCTGATTAGCTTGACCTTGGCCAAGGGCAGGTTCATCCAAGAGTTAGCTGGCATTGGTTATGTTGGACATGGGGGAAGCTTCTGACTGCTTCTCACAGAACCCAGTCCTGTAGCCCTTGCACTACCAAGACCTGGTCATGCAAACCCAATACGTTCAACCCCTAAATATATGAACCAAGGTTGTTTTGGCCACAACATAAATAACCACTATATGATCACGGTGCACTACTGGGGCTCACTCTTTTCAATGAAAAGGGTGAATTCTGCTATTGGGGTTGAATCATGCTTTTTCTAGATGGAATACTTTTCAGTATGAACTTCGATCATCACTACAGTCCAGCAGAAATTCATGGCATTGTAATGAAAATAAGGGTTTTTAAAGCCTGGCTTTTTCATTCTTCATGGGGATTAGGACAATTTCGAGGCTAAGGCCCTGGGCATCTGACAAATAGCCTTGAGATTAGCTCAGTTGGTTAGGGCACGGTGCTAATAACACGAAGGCTGTGGGTTTGATCTCCTATGGGCCATTCACTTACAAGTTGGACTTGATGATCCTTGTCGATCCCTTTCAGCTCAGAATATTCTGTGATTAATTCTGTGAAAATCAGCTCAACAACAAAATTCCTATGATAACTTCAGTAGTTCTTTTGAATCAGAACCTCCAGTGATATAAGTAGCTCAATGCTATCAGTCAAAATCGTGGCAAAGATTAATAGGAAAAATACAGGTGTCACTGATCAACCACTGATCATTAGAAAATCATGCTGGGTTTGCACGTAGTAGTAAACTACATCTCGAACCATCCAAAAGTTTTGCATTATCCCCACTTATACATTACTAATATGAAACAGAGACACTGTCAGGTATGAGGTAGGACTGTATCTGTGGTAGAGCCAAGATCAGAGATTATATCTTCTGAATCATCATCATGCAATTTGTCCTTCCAGTTACTCTTTCAACTTGTTAGAAAAAAGGAACATAATGTCTGAATCAAACTCTCAACAAGACAACAATTCTTTTATACTGAAACACTTCATTGTTAAGATCAAGAACATCAGCTAACATTTCAAAGCAAATTTTTTTCCATGTGAGAACTCTATATCTACCTCTTATCCTTAGTTGCTCACCTCAAAGAGTGAAAGGAGGCAGAAGGGGCTGAGAAGACTGGGGGTGATGAATGCTGGGTAGGGGCAGCAGTTACTGGAGGGACAAAAAACCCATAAAGGGCACATCAGCATGACAAATATGACACTCTGCCCCCCACGCCTCCTCGGCTACCCTCTCTATTATATTATAAGTGCTTGTGTCTTGGCAACAAAATGTACATGGAGATAGTAGTGACCTCATCCTATGAAACAGGTTTTTTCCCCCTTTCTCGGAATTCTTTTAAAATTATGTTACTATTTAGAACTAATTAAAAATTGTTTTAAACTAAAGTAGAAAATAAAAAGACCAGATCCTTATTTACCAAAACAACAGTTTAACACTAAATTCCATTTTTCTTCAGAAAAATATTACAGTTCAAGATCATGGTTTTCACAAGCTATTCTGTCTAAATACTTCCTGACATGCTCAGTCACCCTGTTTTTCATTTTTATATTGATATATATTGTAACATGTGCATATTTCCAAGTACCTAGGCATCTCTCAACTGTATCAGAAAACTGCATCTACTCCTCATCTATACAGATAAATATATCCAATGCCAGCAATGAGATCAGTTAACAAAACAGTATCTGAAGAATTAAGAACATAGATCAAAACAAAGTTTCACACAAAGTACACCAACAAAAGATTTCTCCAACTAGGTTTGTTGTTGGTAAGACTAGTAATATTATAAAATCATAAAGGCTTGTTTGTAACCCTCTATATCACTACCTGGCAGGATACGAAGATCTTAGGGCATCACTAAATTAACTCTCCCACTGCTGTTATCATAGAGGTGTTTCAGCTCATTTCAGGTCACCTTCCCATCCAGGTCCCACATAACCTGCAAACCAAGATAGCGTTGTCCAGGATGGCTAAAAATCAAGACCTTAATACCCCATCTGTGTGCAAAATAGGCACTTTGTGGCATTAACAAGACTAAGTCCTAAATTTAAGTAGTCACTTGAGAAGTATCATACACCAGTGTATTGATGCCTGGTGGCTAAGTCAATAGCTCTTTCTTTACTTCACCACCCCAGGAGGCATGCTCATCTCTATCCCTCTGGCCATCTCTCAGGCACTCCTCCTTTTCTCCAAACTGGTGTGTGCTGTGGATAAACAATTCAGAATGCATTTTAAATTAGGTCAAAATGGAATCACTTTTACAGAATGTATGTAAAGTGGACTCTTCCCTCACAACAATACAAGTGGAGGCATGTGAGTAGCCTAGCTTTTGCCTCCTCAACACACTCAGGGTTCTAAGAAACAGGTCTCCTTCCTCTCTCAGAAACACTAGAATTTTCTCGGTGAAGATCATTTACAAAGGAAAGTTAGCACCATGGAAATACAGAGTTGAGTGTGCACAAAAAGATGCTGTGGAGCATAGGAGCAGAACCATAGAACTAGTTCAGATTCACATGCATGAATATTAGCCAGCCTCAATATCTCTCCTGAAGCTCCAGCATTGATATCAAACAATAGAACAGAAGAAATTTTGTACAAGCCTACTTTCTTGGCTGCTAGCTACTACACTAAAATTTCTCTGACAGAGCATGTAGCAGACCAGGAACAACCCTAAATGGTTGTACACCAGTTCTGTGATAGACTTCAATCTTGACAGAGTGTTCATGCTGAGCTGTTAAATTATTTTACAAATTACAAAGGGCAGGAATTTTCAGAGTCTTTTATTAGGGCTGCAAACAGAAACTCATTTTAACATTTTTCACTCACTGACCATTCTTTTATGCTGATTTTTTATTATTATTATTATTCCAGGATATATTTGCATTTTCTTACAATCTTTGTTTTTGCTGTTGTGTGAGTAATCCAATATTTTACACACATACTGATGACTACCATTCATGTAGCTCATCAAATGGCAGGCTGAAAATCTTAAAGGTCTTTTCCAACCTAAATGATTCTATGATTTTCAGTGTTCTTTGTGCAAGTGTCTTACTTTTCATTGTAGAGTTTTAAGGTATGTGGAATGGATTTATTCAAAGAGACCAGAAGATCTTTATCCTTTGACAGTGTAACAAATCCTTTATTCTCAAATTACTCAGCAGGCCTATTTTTTTCTAATACTTCCACCTGGTGCTCCATAACATTCTGGATAGATGTGAGGAGCATCTTCATTTTTAAAAAGATTTCTTTGTCCTGTTTTAGTGCGCTCAATAGCAAATAGTTCAGTGTTTTCCTAAATTTTCAGTGAACTTCAAAGTGAAAAAAGCTCAGGTAAACCTTATCTAGCACTGAATACTGTAGGTCTGATTGGCATTTGTAGCAGAACTTTGTTGGCAACTGATTTCATGACCTTTCAGGGGTCTAAGGATCACTGTGAAATATCACTGGTGTGATAACTCCATGCATAACATATGAACAGAAAGTGAGAAAATCATCGATGCTTGTGTGAAACAAACTGAGTTTTTCACAGCTCAAAAAATCCATAAAGCTTTTTTTTCAATGTTTTAAGAACTTTTCATCTCCTTAGTAAAATAGAGGCTCAAAATGGAAGAAATTGAATTCCCTTTCTTTCTGTCTTCATATTTTTACACCTATGTGTTCTGCCAAAGCATTTTTGCGCTAAGTGATATAGTGCTGAACTCTAACACTTTCTGCCCACCTCATACCTCTGCCTACACTTCCATCTTATTTTCCCTTCACAACCAACATTGTAGATCAAACAAACAATCCTTTTATCTGAAATTCTCTGTAAAAATACCATTCTTTCATTGGGTATCACTGTGGTATTTTTTTTCTGTGACTCTGTGTGTGTGTATTATATATGTGCGTACAATTACATATACTTCATGCATGCTCTTTGCCATCCCTCTGAAATCACCAGCTTTTTCATTCCACAGTTCAGTGAGTCAGAAATATGTTAGTATTGACCTCCTTCTGATCTAGCAAGTCAACCACCATTTATGTATATTTCAATTGTTTGTCTCTTTCTCACAGCACATCTGACTAAGATAAGAACAGCTAGAGAGAAAGTAGATGAAAATGGAGTGGATGAACCCTGCTGCTTGAAGGCCAGCAATCCCCCCTCAACTCACAAGGTTCTTTATCAGTTTCTTTATAACCTTTGTAACAGGACGTCT
>NW_016690274.1:256982-297255 GCF_001604755.1 Lepidothrix coronata | reverse complement strand
CCCTTGGTTAACTTCATATGGTTGGTAATTGCTCAGTCTTCAAATTCACTTGCCCTTGGTTAACTTCATATGGTTGGTAATTGCTCAGTCTTCAAATTCACTTGCCCTTGGTTAACTTCATATGGTTGGTAATTGCTCAGTCTTCAAATTTGACAAGATCTCTGTGCAGGGCCTCTCTTTCTGGGAACTTGTCTTGGGATTTTTTTTCCTTAGAATTTTTACTACATTTATTTAAACAGTAATTCTCTATTTAGCATCAAATATAGAATTTTGAGCATATGAACTTGTCTTGGTCTATTTCAGTATCTGACAGACAAGTTCTGTTATAGTAAAAGCTGTTCAGCACTTTGCAGTCTCAAAGAAAATGCAAAAGCCCCTTCCACATCTGAGCTGCAAAGGACAACCCATCTGCCTTGTTGTATGAACACTAATTGATATCTGACACTCTTCCCTTATTGCCTTGTGGGGTGACTCTGAGTTCTTCCTCAGCTCCTGACAGAAGTCATTTATAAAAATGAACTGCTGGTATGGATGTTTTAATTGTCTTGTTATGCCAAATGACTTGTTTCTATGTAAGCAATTTTTTTGATATTTCTTCCCTGTCCATTTCCATTCTTTCAGGTTTTATAAGAATCTAGGGAATTTGGACTTGTCCTGGTCAGTATTTAGTCATCCTGTTTTTTGGTCAGGAATTGTGAGTCTCAAAGCCACTACGTAAAAATATAACAGAGAAATAATTTCCTGAAGTCTAAGGCACAGGAGAGGTCAAGAGCTACAGCCACTGACAGGCTCAAGAGTTGTTCCCCAGAGAGCTGTGTGAGAGGTCCTAGTTCTAACCTACAGCATCATAGACTGTGGTCCCCTTTCAATACCAGCAGGGCTCAGAGCAAAATGAACCCTGGTATCCTGTGGCACATAGCAGTTATGATGTACCTCTTTATTGCATCCTAAGTGAAGTTTCCCTATAAAGAAATATTGATTGAAGAAAAAATCTCGTAAGGATCAATGGTTTATGTTCCAGCTGTCTTTTATGTTACAATAACAGCTCTTTGGAGAGTTGGTGCTGAGTGAGTGCAAAGTAATACCAGTAATTCCCCTCCTTTGGATCATCCTGTACCAAATTCTTCACCATTCTCACCATTGACTCATGGGCAGAAAATAGCTACTGTGTTCTCAGGCGATAGTGGAAAAAAAGAGAGGGGAAAGGTAGGGGGTAGAACATAAAAAAGAAATCTGCTCCAAAGAACAAATGCTCCAGGAGAAGTTTCAGGGTGTGCTGAGGGAAGAAGCACCAGTCTGTCCCCAGACACTGAAATCTAAAGCCGGTAGTTAAAACACTACTGACCTGACTCATCATTGTATGGCAGAAGTTGCAGAGGTGTAAATGTCTGGATAGCGGTGGCAACCCAAAACTCCATTGCTCTGAGCCTGACAGGCTTCCAAAACAGAGCATCCCTGTGATACCTCTGTTGGTGCTTTTATCATAGCAGCAACTTCCTCAATTGTATGTGAGTACAGAGCTAGTAATGAGTTGTTTAGAAAGGGATTTAATTTGTATATCTCCATTATTAAATATTATCCATATAAAAGGCACATGATCTTTCCTACCCAGGGAACAATAGGATTTCTTTCCCTTCAGCAAGAAACAGTTTTCTTTCAAAATCCTGGTCTCCTTTCCTAAGCATCTCTCCCAGCCTCTGTCCCTGCTTGTTCCCTCCTAGATGCTTGTCCTTCCCTGAGTTGTCCTTCTCCATGTCATTTCCTCTTCAGACCAGTTTCTCCTGCCCTAACAGTGCTTTTTATTCTCACCCACCTTCAGTTGCTGTCTACCACCTGGTGAAAACAGCTTCAGTGTGAGCCCTCCCCATCTCATCTCCCATGCGGCACAGCCATGTCCCACCACTACACTCACCAGCTTTTCCTGTGGGCTTCCTGCATTTCTGATGTGTGGCCAAAGAATAGCCTAGAGTACAATTCTTACAAGGAGCAGCTGAGGGAACTGGGGTTGTTTAGCCTGGAGAAAAGAAGGCTCAGGGGAGACCTTATCACTCTCTACAACTACCTGAAAGGAGGTTGTAGCCAGGTGGGGGTCAGACCTCTTCTTCCAAGTAACAGACAATAGGACAAGAAGAAACAGCCTTAAGTTGTGCCAGGGGAGGTTTACATTTGATATCAGGAAAAATTTTTTCACTAAAAACGGTTGTCAAGAATTGGAAAAGGCTGTCCAGGGAGGTGGTGAAGTCCCTATTCCTGGAGGTATTTAAAAGATGTGTAGATGTGGCCATTAGGAGCATGGTGGTGGACTTGGCAGTGCTGGGTTAAAGGTTGGACTCAATGATCTTAGAGGTCATTTCCAACCTAAATGATTCTATGATTTGATGATTACACCAAGCCACTTCATTATCATTTGTTATGTACCTGCAGCTTTACCACGTCATTTGGGTAAAAAGATGGGTAGACAGAGAAGGGCTAAAGAAAACCTCAGTATGTCTGATGAAGCAAAACAAAACCCCCAAAAGGATCTTGAAGTCTTAAAAGAGTGACCCTTCAGAGCAGGGGCGACAGAAGGACTTTGGTCTGCGGTATTCATTCTGTACAGATGATTATGACTCTGACACTCAATGCATTCACAAAACCCACAGTTTAAACACATTTTTTAAATGTGTCAAGGATTTATAGACTACTGCTTGAGAGAACTTCAAAACTGGGAAAAGACAGGACTATTTTTAATGTAAAGCCATTGCTACCTAGCAAGAAAACAGTTTTGTATTCATATAAAGTATTTATTAGGTGTGAGGTATTATAAATTGTTTAGTCCTGCAGCTTTAAAAGAAAAAAAAAGAAAAAGAAAGCAGGCTACTTTGAATGCATTATCAAGTATACTGTGGAATATTTCACATAAAAGGAAACAGAAGATGTATAAATGTAAACAGGCTAATTGTATGCAGATATAAATTATGCATGTTGGTCTTATGAAAAAGCATCCCTGATTTGCAGAGGTCTTACTCAGCAGCTTTGTGTCTTGTCTAAGGGGATATTTAGTATGGCTGTGATGTGCAGAATTTAAAAAAAAAACTTTGACTTCTGCAGAAGAAAAATACAGTCCAACTGTGATAAGACTGCACTGTTGGGAGCAGGAGGGTTTATTTATTTTATTTTATTTTATTTTATTTTATTTTATTTTATTTTTCTTATTTTATTTTGTTGGCTGTTCTGCTCATTAGCCCTGTTAACATGTGTGTCTGCCTGCCCACAGATCCAGTGCCAAGTAAAAGATTGTGTTAAGACTTAACGTTTGCAAAGGGATTAGGGTTATTTCGAAGTTATTTCTTAACAGGGATATGTAAAATATTCTCAAAGTCACAAACCTTTTCATGGTTGAAGCATTTCTGATTAGTCCCAGACACAAGCAGCCTGAGCTGCAGAGGTGCAGAGCAGCTGTTCCCACCAGCCGCCCTGGGGACAGCGTGGGGCCAGCTCCTGTGAAGAGCCAGGCTAAACAGGACCACTTCTAGAAATGGTTGAAAATGGTCCTTGCAGGACGTAGACAAAACTAAGTCACTCACTGTCTTTTCCCCCTAGTCCTGCAGAATCCCTCTTCTACAAATAAAGCAGCAGCAGCATATTTGAACTCAAGTTGCAATATTCATGCTGAAGGATTGTTCAAAGTGAGACTAGGATTATGTATCCCATGGATACCCCCTGTGCGTATGACTCACGCCCATGTTTCCCGTCTTTCTGGCATGGATTAGTGAAATAATGCTGAAAGTGGAGGCACGGGCAAGAAGGTTAATGGAAACAAGTCTGTGGAAACACGAAGTTGACACAGCTGAGGCGGAACCAAAACTCAGGGAGCTCACTGCAGTCAAGTTGAGGTGATTGGTAATCTTCATCCTAAATTTCTGAAAGAACTGACACACATATTCAAAAGGCCTGAAGCTATGATTTTTAATGAATCTATCAAGCCAGAGGTGATGCTGAATGATTAGGGAACACTAAGCGTGAAGGTAAAAAACATACTGATCCAGGCAATGACAGCCCCATCCATTTGCTCAGTCCTGCTTGGGATATCCCTATTACAAAACAGATAAAAGGGTACTTTAGTGTTAAGTGACAGTACAAAAGCACCGAGACAAGGTATAAACACAGGGAAAGGAATTCTGTCAATTGGACAAAATGTCACAAAAAAAAATGCATTCATCATTACCACTTCTGGCAAAATAGATGCACAGTGAATGTTTCAGTAATAAAGCCTGAACAGCTTCTAACAGTGTGTGGTGGTACACAGCACCATTAAGAGGAGCTACTGTACCTAGATATTCCAACCATGTAGACACACAATGTTGCTGTTTCAGAAAGCTGTGGGGAAAAAAAAGAAAAGAGCTATTTCTGACTCGTTGTCTATTGCTTCTTCTGCTACATTGTGCAATGGGGCAAGCGGCAGAGCTTGCATATTCACCTGCCATGATAAATTACATCAATTTCAGTCCCTCAAGACGGAGCTACTGGTGCAGAGAGCCACTAAACACTACCAGTTGCTTTATGACACTACAGACATCAGACAGTAAAAGGCAAACTGTGCATGTGAAACATAACCCTGTATCCTGGGACAGGCTGGACACAAATGTGAGAGGTCAAGTGGGATATGTCCTTCACTCATATATTGCAAATATGTCCTTATCATGCTGGATCCTTTGCTAAGAACCTATTAGAATAAGTGTTAAGACAGCCATTGCCATCTTTGACACTGTCAGCTTTTCCATCTCCAGCAATGGCCAGTACCAGTTGCTCTAAAAGAGAACAAAAAAAAGCCGACAGCCAGCAGCTATTCAATAACAGGCCCTTAGGGGAAGTTTCTTCCCAAGCCTCATTAAATGTTGGCTTCATTCTTAAATTCCTTCTGAACTTTTCAGATTCTATTCTGGCCTCTTTGTCTGCACTGTAGGCTGGGCTTTCCAGAGAGGATTTTCCTCAGCTGGCCCCAGCAACTTCTGAGCCTGAACTCACAGGGCTGTCTCCAGCAGTGAGCAGAGGCTGTGCACATCTCTTGCCGAAGTGACCAACGGGGACAGTCACCACAGTGCAGATCATGGCTGCTCTACTTCAATGCAAGCAAAAGAGGATTTCCCTTACTTGGGAAGTAAGGAAGTCAGTCAGTTCCCACTGACTGCCATCAGCATTTTTCTCTTTTTCTTTGGGATGAGATTTCTTCCTGGAGTTTTGGGGAGGGGGAAACGGGGGGCATTGTCAAAGCCCTCCTCAGACCCTATCTAAAGCACTCTGTTGTGTAGCAAAAGAGAGTGAGTGCATGTCACCAGTTGACTATGCATTTCACAGCAGGGTGCACCTGGGCATTCAGAAGACAGAAACAGTACTCACATATAGGGAGAACCTTAAATTGTTAGCGAATTAAGGCCCTAAGGGTTGTTTAAATATTGCAGTAATCATCTTGTCAGGCAAAGTCCCACATTCTTCTAAGATTAATCTGACATTCATCAGGAATGGCACAATAGAAGATTATTTAATTTGGATGACACTAGACTGGAAAACTGGCAGGAGGACAGAAATGACCCAAATTGGAAACAATCTGCAGAGAGTGAGCCAGACAAGAAAAGCAAGCAGAGAGCAAGAAAGTGTGTACATGTTTACTGGACACAGATACATTAATTACAATGTATTCATATGTACATCAACTTAAATGTCTGCACACAAACATACAAGACTGTGGAAATTTCAAAAGCATTCAGTATTGGTCTAACTTCATTTTGGTATCAACTGCTTGAGATTCTGCATTAGACTTAAATGAGAGTAGAGTAGGTCTATTGGCAATAGCTTTTGAAACACCTCTCCAGTATCTCTTCTGCCCATTTTTTTTCAACTCCAAATATTATATATATATCCTGGAGTAAACACTGGCCATTAGGTGAATTACTTTCAGGACAGAAGTGCTGTCTTGATAGCACATTTTTAATCACTGAACATTTCAGTGGTGCAAAAAATGTATCTCCTCTTCTTAAAAGTCCTTTTTAAAAGTGACTACATCAATGGACAAGGGAAGGGCTATAGATGCCATTTATCTGGACTTCTGTAAAGCCTTTGACACATCTCCCCCCCAGCATCCTTCTTTCTAAACTGGAGAGAGAGAAATTCAGTGGATGGACTGTTGGATAAGGAATAGATGTATAAGAGGGTAGTGGTCAATGTTTTAGAGTCCTGATGGACATCAGTGACAAGTGGTGTCCCTCAGGGGTCCATACTGGAACCAGTATTATTTTATATCTTCATTAATGACAAAGGGACCAAGTGCATCCTCAGCAAAATTGCAGATTACACTAAAATGAGTCATATGACTGACACATCTGAAGGACAGGATGCCATCCAGAGGGACCTAGACAAGCTGGTGGAGCAGGCCCATGGGAATGTCACGACCTTTAACAAGACCAAGTGCAAGGTGTTGCACCTGGGTTGGGGCAATCTCTGGTATCAATACAGCCTGAGGGATGAACAGATCGAGAGAAGCCCTCTCAAGAAGGACTTGGGGGTGCTGGTAGATGAGAGGCTGGACATGAGCCAGCGACGTGTGCTCACAGCACAGAAAGCCAATTGTATCCGGGGCTGCATCAAAGAAGTGCGGACTGCAGGTCCCCTCTATTCCACTCTTGTGAGGTCTCATATGAAATGCTGCATCCAACTCTGGGGTCCCCAACATAAGAAGGATATGGACCTGTTTGAGTGGGTCTAAAGTAGGGCCACCAAGATGATTAGAGGGATGGAACAATTCTCCTATGAGGAAAGACAATGAGGATCGTTCAGCCTGGAAAACAGGTTTCAGGGTGACCTAATTCTGGCCTTCCAGTACCTGAAGGGAGCCTACAAGAAAGATGGATAGAAACATTTTACAAGAGGATGTAGTGACAGAACAAGGGGGAATGCCTTAAAACTCAGAGTAAGTTTAGATTAGATATTAGGAAGAAACTCTTTACTGTGAGGGTGATGAAGGACTGGAACAGGTTGCCCAGAGAAATTGCAGATTCCCCATCCCTGGAAGTGTTCATGGCCAGGCCGGATGGGGCTCTGGGCAACCTGGTCTAGTGGAAGGCATCCCTGCCCCATGACAAGTGGGTTGGAACTAGATGGTCTTTAAGGTTCCTTCCAATCCAAGCCATTCTATGATTTTGTGATATGGCTATATGATTCTTTTGGCAACTTCTCCATCTTTCCTAACCACTACAGAGTTTTTCCATATTGTTCTAGTTTTCCTATATGTTCAAAATAATGACAAACCTGGTAACAGCTGCATATACATTACTGGCCTTTAATCTTGGGAAAATAAAAAATAAAAACACATTCCCCTGGATCATTGCCATTTTTTTACTCAGTAAGTTACTTAGCTTATTAAACTTGTCAAAACAGCAAATACAAATAAAATGATCGTTTGTCTTACTGATTATTTAGCCACTGGTGTGGGTAAGTGCATGACTGAAGCATTCATCACTGTTCACGAGATGTCTGTATTCTGCTTTCCCTTTTCGCTTCACCATTATCACAGAACGCAATGTGTTCCCCCCTTCCGTGTTCCCCACCTCAATGAAAAAGCTAAAGTGCTTTAGAGAGCAAAAGTTTTAAATAAAATTTAAAGTATTAATTTTGCCACAGTTAAATGGGCATATTACAAAAGGTTTCAAATTCCCTAACAGTTATCTGCTGTAACTGTAAGCTAGCAAACAGCAAAAATAATTCAGGGCTTTGAATACCAGCGCTGAGTATAATCATTGTGAATCAGATGCACACTACCAAATTGAAGACATTTTATATTTGCATTACATCAGATCATGAATCAGATTTGTGTAACCTAAAATCTTGGAATGCAAAACCATTCTCAAATTCAACCACAGCCATACCAGTATATAATTATATTACATATCAAACAGCCATACAATGCAGCAAACTATCATATTGAGAGACCTTTGCTGCTTTCAGGACATCTACAGAGCCAGGTTTATATGGCACATTACTGCCAATTCATCTATACCCTTCTGAATAAATTGGTTGGCAGAGAGGGGCAGATTACCACTAATGGCTCTATTATGGAAAGAAGCTGCAACCATTAGCTATTTTACATATGGACAAAAGAAAATTTAATTGATGGCCCATCGCCCAGCAGGCAGAGAGAAATGATGATTTTCACCTTAATGCCAGGCATTAAAAATTCACAGGGCTGTGGAAGAAAGAGATGTTCATCCAGTCTCGCTCTGCTTATGGGTCATTTTAAGCATAACTTGAGAAGAGAAAAGCAGCACAAGCGGAGCTGTTCTGCTTTGAGAAAGCTTGAGTTGTCTGGGAAAAAATTCACACATTGCAGTTTTATTGCAAAGTTGCGATGTTAAAAAGCCAATACCATAGCTCTCTTATTTTTCTTAGCTACAATATTATTGACCCAAATAGTGTCCAAGCATTCAGCAAAAAAAAAAAAACATTTTGTGGGTGTTTATATTAGCAAATGAAGGAAAGACGGAGGATTTTGGGAGACACAGCACATCACAGTAATAATAAAATTTATTTTCACCTATTTAAATACAAATGGGTATTTATCTGTTTATACATAATATTTACTTCATTTAGCATATATGATAGGCTTGCCTGTATTTGTATGTCTTCAGATTTTCATTTACACAAATGCAAAAGCCATTGCCCTGTACTGTTGTATCTAGTATTTGCATGTTCCTGGTAAGGTCAGTCTTACCTTCTCAACTGAGAAGCTTTTTCTTATTTTCTCCTCCTGGAAGACCCCTACAGATTTTGCTGTCTCCAGGACATCGGCATTTCTCATTTCATCACCTACAAAAGGGTGAAGGATGAAGCTACAGGGAACTCCAAAGAGGAGAGGCACTCACCCTGGGGTAATTCACAGATTTTGATGCAGGGGCGTATCCCCTACTTCCTGCCTCCCTATAAAGGTAAAGGCTGCTGGGTTTGCAGTAAGTTCTAAGATGATCTAAGATAAATTCATCTCACCAGTCTGAAGTCACTGCAGGTTATTATAAATAAACTTTGTGATGGCTATGTTAGTCACTAAAGAGCATAATGGCATAGCAAACTATATGCTCTGCAGGGAAGAGACTATCCAAATGGAAAACAGAGCTGCTGAGTTGAAGGAAGGGACAAACATACAAGTCATGTGGACAGTGGCAGGAACTTTTTATGTCCCCAACTGATGTAAGAGGATAAAGTCAATTTGTCATGTCTGCAATTTGTATTTTATATGAGCAGCGAGGGAATTGTAAGAATATATGAGCCTTGTCTCTTTTATGCTCAGATAGCTAGAGTCAGGCTGAAAATCTCCAGCCAAGATTGGCCTGCATACAAAAACCAGCTTGTCAGGCTAGAACAAAGAGCAGACAGCTTTTTGAATTGGAGATACTAGAATAGAAATAAGATCTAAAGTGATGCTGGAACACACTACTTACTGTTGTAAAATTGGACAAGGTAAATAAAGAAGGGAAAGTGCAATGCTAGACACAATACTGGATGGAGTTTTTGCAACAAGCACAACATACATATGATAAGAAGATCTGGGGAAAACAGAGGGGTGGTAAACCACTCAAAGTGATTTCAGAAGGCATTGCTCATGGACACTGCAGAGAAGTAAGGGGAAATGGTGAGGCGGAGAAAAGCAGGCTAACAAAAGACTAGTCCAATTTGTTTTTCTTTTCCAACACTTTGCCACTGCAGCACATTTTGTAATTCCTTAGTCTGGACTTCATTGCTTTAATCCATAGTACTGGAAGACAGATAATAGGCAACAGCAGCTGTCAGACAACTTTGTTCCTAGCTTTTCCAATAATCCAGAACATCCTCTTGCACTATGTAGGCTATAGTGGTAAGCCAGTACAGGTCTGTGGCAAAAGCATTGCCTAGAACCTTCACTGTGCAGTTTGATGGGGATTCAGTGCCCTCCACATTTCACCCCTAACAACTGTTAGCAAACAGATGCTCTGTGGACAGTTTTACAAGATGGTTGTGCATGGTCTGTTGCTATGAACCTCCAGTGGCAGAAATCAGAGTTTTCTCAGTTCTTTTAGTCACTCTGGTCCTTTGCCAATAAGAAAAGATTTAGATCAATGTGAAGATTTCAACTCAGAAGCAAGAAAAACAGGTCTTGTCCCTTTTAGGTAGGTAGCTACTGCTAACACAAATCAACAGCAGTAGAGACTGAGATGGTGGGTGAGGGAATTATTACCTTTGTCAGAGCTGGTCTCTCTACCAAAGTTCGCACACCTATAATAATTGGGTAGATACTTGCATAAAAGGATCAAACATCTATCAGTCATTTAGGCTTTCTGATAGGGAGGGATGCATTCACGCTAAATCCAGCAAGAATTAGATACAGATAGAAGTGGGGAGTGTGTTCCTTTCTAAAGAAGGCACACATGAGAAGTGAAACTGTGTAATAATTTTAAAAACACTGACATCCTTAGAGATTTTTAATATGTCAGCATCGGAAACAGGAAGGCTTGAGAGAACAGCCAGCAGTAACAAGGAGCAATAACCATGTGGCCTTCTCCTTCCACTCTTCCTTTTTTCCCCTAAGTGAGACATCTGATCAAAGGCTCTTGCAGAAATGCTAATGAAGGCTTTTTTTTTTTTTTTTATTTCCGTGGAATCCAGCACCCAGGGGACGAATAGATGGGCAAGAAGGGTAAATCTGTACTTGCAAGATGATGTAAGAGCAGTAGTTTGCTGGGAGAGCAGTGCTGGTAAAATGCCTGCCACAAGTTAACATACCCTAATTTTTTTCAACTGTCCAGGTTTTGAGTTTCAAGACTGGTCTTTTGCATGTGTTCTCAAGGCAAAATTCCTTTAGGAACTAGTAGAGCTTGCTAGGAGCCACCCCTAAAATAACTGGAAAGAACAGGAAACTGGAAGAGTTTTAAAGCCACTCTGGTCAGAGGGAGAATATTCTCACAGAAAAATGCTATATTCCTACTGTAAACAAGACAGATTCCTACTGTAAACAAGACAGTTTCACTTGCATGATTTTACTTCTTTGCCTGTCGCCTTGGATGCTGCCATCAAGAAAAGTACATATCACCCATATTCTTAATGAAAAGCTAAAGGCCAACAATTTCCCCTATGACACTCAAGGTTGTGGCCCTCAGAGTGTAAAAAAATTACTCTTAATTTTCTACATGTTTGAGCAAAGGCTCGTGAGAAGCTGCCGTGAAGTGGATGAAACTGTATAGATACACAAATAAGAGGTACTAAGATCAGAATTTCTGCATTCGTGGAGAAAAGGGTACCTTTTTAGGATATGTGAAAAGACTAATGTATTCTGTGTTCGTGTTCATTTGTCTTTTTAATAATAAGGGCAGAAAAGTGGAATTAACTGTTTCTGGCTTGATATCAAGGTTATGCAGGTTAAACTGAAAAACATTAACGTATTCCTATAGCCAGTTAATGGACAGTTTGTACGGACAGTTTGACATGAAATTGTACTGTTTCTCTCTCCAGTACTTAGGCTTGACTTTTAGTGACACCAGCTGATTACACCTATCTAGGTAGAGTAGTTCAGTTACTTATTCCTCTGATTTAGTTCTTTATTCCTTCATACAAAGGATATGTTCTTATGATATTTTATTAAAAATCAAATTAATTTTTCACCTTGTTTTTTAAGTGTTAAAATAGCTGCAAAGAAAAGTACTTAAAAAGATATCAGCATGAAGTCTGTTTAAGACAATATTGGTTTTAGATTAAAATTTCATAAGTGTGTCCAGCACTGATCTATACAACATTGCATAATATGGTTTCAAACTGTCTATTATGGGTTTCTTTAAAGTATATAGAGATAGCTAGTGATTAAAGGCTTTTCGTTCCAGTCCCCTGTTGTTTAGAAAACTGTGAAAAAAGGATTCTCAAGAAACATTACACGATTAGTCTGAGAATGCAATGCGATTCCTGAAGCAAAATTCATATTGAGTTTTTGTAGAACGCAGCTCATGCAAAAGTATTCTTATACCAGTTGTATGAGTATGAGTTGTATTAAAGCCTCTCAACAAAGTCAACTTGGTTGACTCGATGAGGTCAACCAATATCTAGTCAGGGAGTTCAGATGAAACTTTCATACCTACTGGCCCATTTCACGTGTTGCCCACTGCAGAGATTCTTTCCTGTCCTCTGGAAAGCTGTGATGTGCTGGAGAGAACAAGTCAAAGCCAGTTGCCTCATAATGGACCAGTGAGACACAATTCTGCTTTGTAAATAATGCAAAAGACTAATTTCTGATTAATTTCTTGGATCTCCTTCACTGAAGAAAATTATACCAGTTCTATGTTTTTGTTCCATGAATGAATGAATACAACTCAGAGTTTTCTGGAAAAAAACAAGCACGCTGACTTTCTATGAGTTCTGTGCAAGAAAACCTGAGTGCAGAGGGGGAGCACAGATCATTAAACAATGATCACCTTTACAGCTTCTGTGCCTTGCCAAAACTCATCAGAGATGAAGGAAAATTCAAGCTGCCACCACGATTTTAAAGTCTTCCTGTTTAAGTACACCATCTGCACAAGAATATGTTGTTCCCAGAGCCACAGGATCTCCCATGACTATAGGCCTCTTTTCCAAGGACAGGAGAGAACTTCTGACAGGACATGTTTGTCCCCTACATCCTGAGAGCTGACATCACCAGCTCTCAAATCCCTTCTAGTAGACCCCCAAGTTTGCCTGGATCTCAAAAAGTAAAAGCCTTGTCTACAATGTTGCCTCATGCAAACTCCTTAACTCTAGGGAAATTAAAAAGCATGGCAATTTTTCAGGTCTATTGAATTAATTTGTTAAAAATAAACATGGTTAAAAATGGAAAGAGTGTGTTACTTCCAGCAAGGCAAGAGGAAGTTCCTGATTGCAGCTTGACAGCTCACCAGAAGGAGTGCAGGCAAGGGAATGCAATCCTACAGCACCTTTAGCATCAGTCCCTTGGTCACACTGTCTCCTAGGACTCGCTGTGTACTGTTTCTTGCCTCAATACCCCCAGAGTTGGGCTTTTTGGGGGTTTTGAATGTAAAAGAAGGTTTTCATTGCTCCTTTGAAAATCTTTGCGTTTCTTAATCTGCATTTCTCTAATGATCAATGTGCTTCACTGTGGTGTACCTTGAATCAACTGCTTTGCAACTGTGTGAATGTGAAACCCTTAAAGCCTCTCTCATATTGTTCTCTTTCATACAAAGAGGCCAATTTTCCTACTCATATCTACTTTTCATCTTGACAATCAAAAAAGCTGTAGTTTTCAACTCACACTGTATTTTTTTTTCTCAGTATAGCTGTGGGTTTGGTTTGGTTTGGTTTTTTTACCTCAGTGTGAAGAAAATTCATCAGAGTTTAATGGTATTTTCTGTAAATAACACACAACATGTTAGAACCTATTGTTAGTTTGAGGTTTAATCACACCTAACTAGACTGAATGCCACAACTGCCTGCTTGTTTTTTAAAGTGAAAAGATATGTGAAAAGCTGTAATGTTCTTTAAACATAGGTTATACAAAAATTGAGACTGAGCTATTTTAACAAAATAGGCATTTGTCCTACATCTTTACGATAAAAGGATCCAAAACAAATTGAGGAGAATTTAGAGATAAGGCAGTCTTTATATGCTCTCACAATATCTAAAGAACTCCTGACAATGTAGGCAGATTGCCTGCAACTCAAATGCTGATCAAAAAGAAACTACAGAACATATGCTTACAGAAATGAAGTATCAGTATTGACAGTGTTAGGAGAAAGCATACTAGCTACATACAAAAATAAGTTGAGTTTTGGCACTTCACCACATCATTCTAATGCTACGGTTATCAGGATAAACTCTCATTACAATTACATGTGGTCCATAGCCAAAGGAAAAAGAAAAGTGAAACAATTCAGTTCAGCAAAGGCTTTCAGTCTTTCTAAGTCTTACTTTGATAAAAGACCAAAGTTGGAAAATGAACTCTGAGTTGTACTAATCAGTGTAAAGGTTCCAGCTACTGTATAAAATATCATGTAGTACAAAATAATCTAGTCCACCCCTCCACTCCATTCTTAAACCTGAGAGAAAGTAAAACATCACCCTGTACATTTATCTACAAAAGTTGATTGTGTCTTTCATTCCATGTTTTTGTTTTCCTATGAAATCACGAGCAGCTGAGCACACAGGGCCAGGGAAGTTGCCTTACTGATTTTGTGGATCATCTTTTCCTTACAGATAAAAAGATACTAACACTTCTTTGCATGAAGTGTCTTTTTAAACTGTCAAAGATGCTTGATTAATCCTTGTTCAGTGAAAAAAATCTTCATGCTCTGCTCCTCATGTTTGTGGAAGCCAGCTTTCTGCTTCAGCACCTCTTTTATTAACCCTGATCTCACCATGCAAACAATACAAGTTTTTGCACTTCTGGAACTCTCAAATTATATTCTACATTCGCATACTGTGAGAAAGCTTTCATGCGTGATTGAGTCTGTTTACATTTTCCCCATCTGATTCGAACAGCTCAGACTTTATGGGTGCCTCTGACTCAGCTGAAAAAGATAGCCTGTCTCTGCACAATTAATGCATTCAGAGTAGCCAGAAGTACCAAGAGAAAGAAAGGGAAAACACAGGGAGCTCTAAAGGACAGATTCCTACTTAAACAGTAGAGATAAATTTCTTTCAGAGGTACCTTAAAAATGAAAATGGAATCAACCTGTGTCTGTATTTTACTTCTTTATTATAAATCTCATAAAGGTCCCTGAATATTTGTTATTTTTTAAATTCACATGTTTTGCACCTTAATTTTTTATTTCTAGAATTTAGAGTTGCAATTCACATTTCTTGCAATATTTTGGTTTGGTTTGGTTTGGTTTTCTAGGAAAACTTAAAACCAGGAGAAGAATCTGTCTTGTTATGGCAGCAAAAAAAAAAATAATGAAAAAAGTAATAGAAACTGGCTGATTGAAACAGTCTAACCAATCTGTATTGTCCAAAGTATTTAGTTTTATTGAGGATGAAGAAAAGTAAAATATCTTTTCCATTGTTGACTAGCACCTTCTATAGAGAAAGTTCACGTAATGCAAACCAAATATTTGGAAGTCTATTATGTTCACAATTCTAAAAAACTTTATACAAAACATATTTTAACCATAAACAGTGATATACTGAATGTTTCCCAGGTTAACCACACGAGGCCAAGCCAAAACATTTTCTGCCCACACTGATGAAATGGAGAAAGAATTTTGTTTCCCCTTCTTAAATCAAACACACTAATTTAACAGCTCAACCTAAAAAACCTTGTGCGAAAACACTCCTTTGTTTAAGATTTAAAATCCACAGAGTTTTTAAGAACAAATAAAGATTGTGCCAGATGCTGTACAGATCACATATGCACAGTGCAGTACTGATCCCTGCTTAGCCATACCTCAGTACAAATAAATAATATGTGGAGATGAAGCTTCCAAAGAGTCCTCTAGCAAAACCAGGAAATACCTGATTTTATATTCCTGATAGTTCTAAGCACATCACTTAAATCAAACAAACTCAAACACAAAAGGAGAAAGTTTTCTAGCCTTTCTTTCGCATCATGAAGAAGAAGAAAGGGCAATATTCCAGTTTTCCATTGCACTGCAAGTCACCTTTAAAAGTGCTTGCTTTTCCACAGTATTAACTCCTGTTCATTTAATTAAGAGTGACAGATGGTCAACATCTGGAGAAAATAAGGTCTGATTTAGTGGCCACGTTGCACTGGTGGAAACTCCAGACTGCACGTTTGGAGTTACAGAAAGTTTGAAGTAGATATTTAAGCCAGCTGAGCTGCTGAAAGAAATCACATGAGGTGATGCCTAAAGGAACAACATGAGAAGAAGCCTTAATTTCACTTAGATGGTATATTTCTATTTTTCATGGCCATGTGCAACCAGCCAGCCTGGTCATTCCTCTGTATCTCCCCTGTCTTCTATGCCTGCCCTATGTTGTATTTGTCAGCATAGGGCAGTCATAATTAACTCATTAACTGACCATTTGTCATTGCTCATTTGGTACATCTCACTATTATATTTCCATGCATAGTTCAGTGGTAGATAAAAAATAAATAAAAAAAAGAGGAACAAAAACTCAGATACTTCAATAGAGTGAATTAAATAACGCAGCATAATGCTGAACAAAAGTGGGTTTACCACTCTTTGTGAGCTCAAAAAACATCAAGTCCAGTATCAGCCATCACAGTGCCACTGTAGGCTTCCTTCTCTGGCATTCATGAGGACAACCTGCTGCCATCTATCCTCACACAGGCTTGCAACGCTGTCTTCTCTGGGGATGATCTCTAGAGCCCAGTGTGGGCTCATCTATAAATGAGGCAGTGACTAATTTAGTGTGAAATTCAGGAAAATTGCAAATGCTGAAGAGGTCATAGATACTTCAATATTGCAAGTGCTACACCAGTGTTTAGGAACCCAGCTCCGGACCTAGCAAGTAGAGTGCTGATTAAAAATTATTTGCAGGTCAGTTTAAAGGCTAAAATATGGAGTTGGCTGCTTAGTTTTCTGCACTTGAAAATTGTCCCTGTATTGTCAATGGTGTCCTATATTTACCTGAGACTTCTCCTTCTAGGGTAATTTCGGCTCAGGGAGATTCAACGTAAAGCCACTTCAAGTTTCTCTTCTAAGGGGACACTTTGTCAGTACCTGTGTGTTGGATGCAGGCAGCCAGGTGTGGGAAGTGAGAGGGGAGAGAGGGTATGGGTGGTCTGCAGGGCTACACCATGCTAGATACAGATCCCCACTGCCAATGCTTGGCCACCTACAACAAAAAGACGTATACTGATACTTTCTGCAAGTCAAGTCTGTTTTGCCTGTGACAGTAATAGATAAATTATCTCCTTTTCTTTATCTTAATCCAAGAGCCTTTCCATCATTTTCTCTCTCCATCATCTTGTTGATGAGAAATAGTAAGAAAGTGGCTGAGTGGGTGGCTGGCAGATGACCAAGGTCAACCCATTGCAGCATGTAAATAATGTACTGTATCATCTAATTGAAATATAGCCAATGTGGTTACTCTGGCTTAGTCTGCTTTCTCCACAGAAACAAACTCTCCCCCTCCCAGCCCCTTCCCCCTGCAAAAAAAAGAAATAAAACCCAAACAACATACCAACAAAAACACCACAAGTCATTCTTGCAAACTAGTTCACAGCAAAAATGTGTTGTAGACACATGCTTAGCTTCCATGTAGTAAAATACATTGAATAAATATTATGGAAGACATTTAGCTACAGGGCATTATCTACAATGTACTGGCAATAGATTTTGTGGGACTTTCAACATTTTGAAAAAGAGAGAACTAACTTTATTCAGACATAATTTTTCACTATTTTATAAAATTAAAATAAAACCTTTTCTAAAATATAGCCAGTAGTCCATTTCTCTCTCCTAGACTCTTCTGCCTTATTGTGAAGTATTTCTTGTGTGCCTTTTTCCATCTTAGTCTAGAAACAAGATTAGGGAAACAGCACTGGAAAAAACCCTAATCTTCTGGTATTTCCAGCCTAAGTAGTAGTCCAGGTCTCTGGACCTGTGATTATCTGAACAGTCCTCATACTCTGAATACATAATTTTGGCTTTGAAGAGGGAGCCCGGGACCATTGCAGGTGCCAGGAAAAGCATTTCATGTCCCCTCAAGCTCACCAGCAAGCACAAAGTTTGTGGGGAGGAGGTATAAATATACTGCTTTCAACACTATGTCCACAGATAAATCAACATTCTCTATAAATTGAGGTGAAAATGATCAGCCCAGAGAAAAAATGAAATATCTCAGCCCTTTTGGAATAGATCTTGCTGGAGTTAAAAAAAAAAAAAAAAAAAAAGGAATAACCGGCACAGAAATTTTCTGCTGACAGTATTAAGGTCATGGGTTTTAATAAAGATTTCCTTCCACTGATGGTAATTTCTATTTTATCTGAGATTTGGGAAGTGGAGTTTTCTGTGTAGAAAGCATAGTCCAGTAATAGAATGAATCCTGGAAAGACCATGGAGTAAATTTTATCTTTTTCTAGGATTTGGCATTATTGTTCATAAAGAGGAGAAATTGTGGAGTTATGTATTTTATTTAACATTCTTCCTGTTTCTGATAATTGCAAGGTTTGTTTCCTCCAAAAGGGGGACTAAAATACAATCTCTCTAGACCAGTTATAGTGCATAATATTCATTTAGATATTAAATGTTAACTGTTATTCTTAATAAGAACAGCCTAAAATTCAGTTTCTTTAAATTTCTCCAATTCAGTGAAAGTAAAGTACTTTTTGCTACCAAAATTTAAAATGTTCCCACCTTGCTGAAAGAGCAGAGACAATGTCTAAGGTGTTGAACTACAAAATTTGTTGTGCTAGACCACTCTAAAACATATCTGCTGTCTAAGAAAAAGTAAAACAGAATAGAAAAATTACTCTTCAGAAAAAAACTAAAATATAATAGGTGTGTCAAAAAGCTTTGAGGCAAAAAATCTATTTATATAGGAAAGCTATTTAATCCAATTAGATGATTTTGAAATAGTTAATTGCACCAGGAAGAAAAATTAAAGATTGGATAATTTTATATAGGTAAAATTTTCAACCTGAACAGTGAGGAAGTTGTGAGACTTTGTCATAGTTTGAGATTGCCCCCCCTGGAAGCTGGGGGGCCCAGAGGTGATTGAGTGCCAGGGCAGTTTTCCCTGGAGGGCCAATCACCGCTCGTCTTGTTCGCTCCTGCTGAAAAATCATATACACACAACCGACAGAATTGGTTGGCAATCAGTCTGTGTCTGCTGCTGTGTGTGGGTGCAGAAGGCCAGGGGTGGCAGGGCCTCCTTCTTCCCCCTCAGGGGGGAAGGGGAGCCCTGCAGCCCCACAGACTTCGAGAAGGAAAAAAATCCATTACATGAAAACATTTTTTTTCCCAGGAAGGCTAGTCTTTGAGTCCCCAGGAAGACCTCTATTTTTTCTAGATTATTTGAACCCCTGCTTCAATTTTTTTGCCAAGGTCGTGTTTTTCTGTAGTCTTTTAGGTTTACTCTTCTTTCTCTCACCTTTTATTCCTAAGAATTGTGCCCTGTTATTTCACACCTGTTCTCATACAAGCTGCCTTTCCACAATGAATTGCTTATAAGTTCTTTGAAGGTAGGGTAGGAAAAGCTTGACAGGCTGTTTGTCACCATACCAGTTTTCTAAAAGGTGCTTGGGTATTTAAAGTCCTCCATCAACACCAAGTCTTTCATCACACCTGATCTCCTAGGCTGGGTGTTCAACGGCAGACTTCAGCATGAGATCACTCCTTCCAACCTTCTGTTATTGCCCAGAGATTTCAACAGGTTTGTCATCCCTTCCATTCTGGACTTCAGAGCATGCATGCATGACCATGACACTTCCAGACTTGTAAAAATGCACTAAACCAGTACCAGAAAGGACCAGCATTTGTCAGGGCTATCATTCTAACATAAATGGATGTAGCTTCAGTATTGATGCCAGCCAGGTTTAGGGCTGTCTCAACATACGCCAAATTAGGATGCATCTGTTCAGGCTCCTTTGCTACTTTACTGCTACCCAGTTTCCAGCTCCCAGGTATCACACTGCCTGCCATGTTTATGTGACTCCTTTACATACTGAAGGCCATTATACTGGTGTAATTTATATATCATCTGTTTTATAACCTCACACAGTGCCCTGTTATGTGGGAGTCATGCTGCCTTGTACTTGGATCATTTTCTGGTTCATGTGCATCTGTGTAATGTATTCATTTCTAGTGCTGTTGTACTGCTCTTAACAATCAGAACGGTGCTTGTTCCAGGTCATCTTATTGTACAATTCAGGTTCTTTACACTGACAAAGCTCAAATTAGATAAATATTTAAGCAGGAATAGTGTAGTAACAGTTCTTTCTTCATTATTATCACATAGAAACAAGAGCTATTACCTTTTTTCCTTCCTGCTTAGCTCGCTGAATGCATACATTTCAGTGTAGAAAAACTGAAAAATTTCTTTATTCTCCTTAATGATTGCACACTAATGTGTATTATCTGTAAGCAGGTTTATGTCCCTGCTGATTCTTGTGCCTGCACAGTAAAGCATTGTTCTACCTTCAAAGAGATGGTGATTTACAGATCATACCACATTCTCTTTTAAGGCCTTGTTCACAGAGGACAGAACCCAGATGGGGGTCACTGAAGTCTGGCAGAATTGTGTCCATGCAAAGAGCTGGCAGGAGAGACCCCATCACACTGGCAGATTTTATTTAAAGAACTGATCAATTCAAAATATTTTACTGCAACTATTCTGTGCCAAAGACCCTTTGCCCTTTAAAACAGAGCGTATGATACAAATTGAACATCTCCATTCCCTCAATGAGGGCACTTTTTTAAAAAAAAATAAGATCATTTGTAAGAGAATCTTGTTCAGTCATTTATAAATAGTCACCTCTGTAAACCAAGAAACAACCTTGTTTAAAAAAGTACCAACATTGTTGTTCTGTTGTCACCCACTGGTAATTGAAAATGTGTTTCTGTCAGTTCCTCCTAAGACAGAATGTAATTCTTTCTAAGATCTTGATCTTAAATTGGCAAAAAAAAAAAAAAAGAAGTCAGTGATAAAGCAGCCAGAAGTTGTTACTTGTACTTTGCACTGGTGATATTGCTACTGCCCTTTCTTATAATCTAAGACATTATTCTTACTGGCTCCTGGAGGGCAGCAGTACAGTCCTATTTTTTAATTCGTTTTTTTTTCCTCCTGAATTGGTACTGTACACTGCTTTGTACTGAAATGTACAAAACAAACAAACAAGCACCCAAAACATCCAAAATGATACAGGGCCAAATCTTGATGTCTCACCTTAGCTTTCAGATTTGTCATTACCTGTGCTAATTCTAAAAGGATTTTACCTAAGTAGATCAGACAAAGAATTAGGAAAAGCTCTGTGATTAAGGCAGGTCTTTATAGTTAGAGCAATAACAAACCTTCTCTTCCTCTGCTTGTGTTTCACAGAGTTAATCTGATTGTTTCTTCATCTGGTCTTGTGGAATAAAATAATAAGAGTATTTCTTGCACTGTCTCACTGATCTACTGTCCTGAGAAAACAAACATGCCTGTAAAAGGAGAACCAGGGAGTTGAGGCAGCACTGAGAAATACCGCTTAGTAGCTTCTGTACTTGAGGTGCCTCATGCCTGACAAGACAGAGGAAAGGCAGCATCAGTATGATAGACATGGCTATTTGCATTCAGTGGTGCTCATCTGCCCCTTGTGAATCACTATTAACCAGCTCAGGTAACAGTAAAGAATATGGTTTACTCCCAGAACAACCCAATAGGTCCCAAACAGCTATACAGCACCTTCTAAAAATAATAGTTCCTACCTCTGGTGTAAATACATACCTCTTCTCCAGGCACATTCCTCTCGAGTTACAGACGATGTGTAACAACCAATCATATAGATCAATCCAAAATAATGGAAGGGAAGCCAAGGGAAAGACCATAGTTAAACTGCATCAACTAGAGAAGCTGAGATTCACCACCACAAATCCAACCTAAAAGGGCCAATTTTGCTGGACAATTTGTGGTATATTAGTCAAGTTATGAATTTTTGGCTTATACTGTTGTGGTTTCAGTTATTGGGGTTTTTTTCTGTATAACCATCACCTATGCCTTTGTTTTCTCCTACTCCCCTTCAGTCCTCACTCACACTTTCTAATGTTTCTCAGGATCCTTAAAACTTTGCTAAAATTTTGTTTCTTGATTGCTAGTGCAGATTGGAGGGTCTCTTGAAAGTTTAGCATTCAAAAAATGTGGTGCATCCTCCGACTTGAAGGTTTGGTTTGCTATCTCTCTGCAGAGTATCATGTACACAATAAAAGTTTCTCCATAACTCTAACAGAATATTTCACTTATGTGAAAAGGCTACCTGTAGGTCATGGGGGTAATGCAATTCATTCACTGTCACCCATTCCACCCAGGTTCTCTCTCTGCTGGGAGTGTAAAGAGGCTAAGTGCAATCCAAAGGAAGATTTTAGATGTGGACGGAAGTCCTTTATGCTCTAGACTAGGACCAATGGTTCATATCTATTAGGCCAGTAAAAGAAAGCAATCAGATGGCAATGATTTTCAATCACTACTTGTTCAGGGTTAGATTCAAACAAGTGACCTGGAGGTGAAATGTTCCACATCCCATTACTGATCCTCTAAATTATTCTTCCCCCACAGATGAGACTTGACACACATAAAAAAGTAGCTTGTGAGGAATTGCAATAGAAAAACTGAGACAGTAGTTCATAATAGATGTGGATTTCGTTAGCCCTTTATGCCTAGGCAATAT
The DNA here is from genome assembly GCF_001604755.1 of Lepidothrix coronata. Classification (NCBI taxonomy): domain Eukaryota; kingdom Metazoa; phylum Chordata; class Aves; order Passeriformes; family Pipridae; genus Lepidothrix; species Lepidothrix coronata. The sequence goes on along the minus strand of NW_016690274.1, from coordinate 274,928 downwards.
TGTTATGGTACAATGTTAGGGCAGAATTATTGATTGTATCTAGTGGGTTGTAACTCAGTAACCACACACAGCATACCCAGTTTATGAACTAATTCAACCACTTTACAGTGTATGGCAATTTTTCTTTATATGAGGAAGCAGCTTATTAGAATTTCTGTGTTTTAGAACTATTTAAAAATAAGGCATGGATGACAAAATCTGCTTCCTCAAAGCAGAATTTATTCCTAAATTTTTTTCTCTCCTTATACACTTTCTCCAATAACTTACCGATAGATAGAAACATTTTTCAGAAAATTTGCCTCTGAGGTGCAACCAAATCTGAAGGGGAGAAAAAGTGATGTATCTTGTGGAGAATTTCATAGGAGAAAAAGAATGGAAGAAAATGAAATTCCAAAATAAAAAGTGCTATAACAGATACTTTGGGGAACTGAGTTTAGTTAAAAAAGGTAAGAAAGAGCTTAGGCAGTTTCCTTCACTCACTGGACAGTTATATGCCTCATTGAAGAGGAATAGAAACATTAAATGCAAGATTTGAGGCAAAACAAACACTTTGAAGGACTTGCATCATTCTCCCTCTTTCCTGTCTTTGCCTTTCTGATGCTATGAGACATTTAGTAGGTCCCACCAGGGCTCAGCCCCTCCAGCCCAGTAGCTTCGACTCATGCACATGCATATGGACACCAAAGGTGCCACTAGTGCAAGACCATGACAGACTGATACAAATTCAAACAGGAGTCAACAGCTTTGTGTTTGTCCAGGCTTGAAATAGTTTAAATCTCTGAGTGGAGGAACTTTTTGCATATTTGTGGGGGTTTAAGCTTGCCTACCAGCTAAACAGAACTTTTATTTAGTAAAGCTTTTTGTTTTCAGGGAATGGGTGATCATAAGACAAAGAAGTGAAGACCTGTCAGAGGGTTTTTCTCCTCAATTCTCACCTCTGGCAAATAGCTCATGCAGCAAAGAGAAGGCACACAACAGAGCCGGAGAAGCAAAAGTGCCCTGCTCTAAAAATATGTGACAGTGACTGATGCAGAAGGAGGTAGACAGGAAAGTGAGTGCTAGTAACACTTTTGAGGATCAATCAAGTGCTTGCCTTTCTGCTATCACTTGAACTGTGGTGTCACTCTTACAGAACTTCAGTCAACTGTTAGTTGGAGAGCTTATAAAATCCAGCAGTTCCTCTTTTCAGGGATGCATGAAAAATAGCTAATAGGGGAACAATAAATTGCTTATTCCACATAAGAAAGGCTGGCTGAGTTTGGCATCAAATAAAACTTCCTTAGCACAAAGTAAGATTGCCAGTGGACTGAGAAACCAGATGGGCTGTCAGAATTTAGATCCAAACTGACTTTGAGGTGTATCGGGACCTTGGTTATACAATTAAGTCAGAGGGAAAAGGATTCCTCACAGTATTCTCCAGCTCATATATAACTTGACATTTGTCCTCTAGTACTTATTTAGAATGGGCTAAATCATTTGTCTCTCCACTGACTACAGAAGGAACCTGGACAGCTAACTTGGAACAGACAATCAATTTTTTGATAGCTTCCATTATGGGAGGTGGAACCAACCTGTAGTATATTTCATATAACCAGTATCCTACTAAATTTTATTTTACAGAATTAAAGAGCAGAGGAGGAGAATTTTGCCAGTAAGGCTTGAAAATAGACACAATTAGCAAGATAGAGACAAAAATTGCTGTTCCCTCCTGAAGGTGACCCAGGGGAGAAGGATTGCATTCAACACCAGCTAGACTGTATTCAGGGGGGAGGGGACAGGGCAGGGGGTGAAAGGCTTTATAAGTCTTATTCCATATGTGGCTGAATAGTAGAAAGTATGCCAGTAAAAAAAAACAAAAAAAAACAACACAAAAAACCCCCCACCAAAACAACAAACACAAAACTATCCTATGTGGCTGTACTCTTCAGCTGACTCAGCAAGGCACTGGGAGCCTTTTTAAGCCCAGCTTGCAAAGATTCAGCAGATCACATCTTCACAGAACATTCTGAGTTGGAAGAGACTCACAAGGACCATCGAGTCCAACTTTTAAGCCCACATCAGGATGAAACACAAACCATGGTGTTATTAGCACCAAGCTCTAACCAGCTGAGCTAATCTTAGGGTCAGATTCCCAGTATGGAGTTTACATCTCTCATGTCTAAGCTAAACTTAAACCTGGCATAAACATAACAGTATTTGTCACTCAAGTGCTGCCATTAGTAGTGCTTCTCCAGGTAGTATAGGGTCTGTGGTGTTCTTCAGCATCACTGCTTATCAAGAATGAAATGAGGATGATTAAAGGATAGGAAAGGAAAAAAGTGGATGAAAAGCTCTATCCAATCTACTCAGTCATTGAAGAGATAAAAATACCTAAATGTCTGGAAGGCAGCTATATTGCACCATTGGTTTAATTGGTCTACATATCAGAAAATTATCATTTACTTAGCAGGGAAGTGTTTATATGTCAGAAGCAGGATATGTCTTGGGCGATAACGTGGAGTAAGAAATGCATAAGGAAGAGCCACAGGAAAGCCGAGAATCAGAAAGCAGATTAAGCTTTTACAACTGAGAAACTGTCTGCCAGCTGCAATACACAATTGCTTTGAAGCAACACTACACAGTGATGATGGTCCTGGTTTTCTGGAGCCTCGTGCTTCACTCACGGCTGCAGACAGCAGGGGAAATGCACCAACAGAAAGCTAGCTGTGACATACTGGGCAGGAGATACTATTTAGATTCTGTACTTCTGACTCTATTCCTGCTGAAGAGTCGCAGGTTTGCGCTGGAAGATTTTACTAAAAACTTTTCAATAACTCCAGGTTTTCCCTCCATGCTGTAGAGTCTGACAGTGATCTTGGCCCTTTTGTGCCTGGCTGCACAGGTTTTGTGGAGTGGGGAGGAGACAAGTTTGACAGCTTTCAGGCTTCATTAAGTTCAAAGATTAAACTATGTGCAAATCCATGGACACTCTGCCTGAACATAGACCTGTATGTGTGTAGTGGCTCTGCTATTTGTAGTCAGTCAGCTTCAGAACAGTCTATTTGAATTCCCTTGAGTAATCTGCTCAAGAAACACCTCAAAACAAGGCAGGAAACCTAAATACTTGAAGTCAAATCTAATTACCTCTGTCCAGGGTACCTTTCTGGCCAGCACTGTCCATTTTTGTTCAGTCTGGGACATTATCACACCATTTCTTTAAGTGCCTAAGAGCAAATTGATGAAGTACTCTTCTGTAAACATGGTGAGGTGCTGGAGGCTGCAGAGAGGTGAATGCAGAAGCAGGGAGATTAAAGGATATGTTCAAGATATTATACATCAATATGCTTGCCATTGACAATGTAATTTTAATGTTTGTGAATTTTGTGATCTTGTTCACCATAACCAGCTGTGCTGGTTTAAAGATAAACCAGCAGGGGAAATGAACTCAACTCAAAAGAGAGATTATAAGTCAGAATGACAATTTAATAAAATAATACAATAAGTACGATTATACAGACAAACAATTGGTTTTAACCCACAAAACCCAAATGTATACCCCAGTACCCTGGGGCATGAACAGAGTGGTGTTCTTTGGGCCCCCTGAGTCCAAAGGAAAAGGAGAGGGGAAAACCTGTTGGTGAGAGCGCTGTTGCAGTCTGGTCAAGAGTGGTGATTGCAGTCCGGTTGAAAAGTGGTGATTGCAGTCCGGTCGAGAGCGGTGGTCTGCAGTCTGGTTGAGAGTGGTGGTCTGCAGTCTTCCTCTGGATCCCACGAGTGGTTAAAAAGGTCCCAAGACTCCAAGATTATATATCTTCCAGTTCAGGCAGGAATGCTCAGTACCTCCCTCAGGGCAGGGGGGGGTTCCTTAATGGGTGTGAGGACAAGAGCAACTCCTATCTGGTAGGCCTCTTAGCACCTAGTTTATAGCCTGAGGAGTCAGGCTCTATGTGCAGATGGTGTAAATGGTTCATTGATAACAGTTTCTGGGAAATGGCATGGAAGGCTATAGAATACACAGTTTTGGGTTGCACCCATCCAGTGATGAACCGGTCTCAGCTGTCCTAACTAGGACACCAGCATACAGATATATGAAGAACTAATGCTTGTTTATTTCTGGTTGATGTACTATAGCTGAATTAATACAAGCAAGCACCAAAAATCATCCTATTAGAACATCAAGTGTGACCTGAAATGAGCAAGTGAAAGTGGAGACCAGTTCTGTTCAATCCTATAAAGGGGTATACTCTGTTAGCCCCGTTTTTTTGCCAGTAGAAACTGGAGGGTCTGCTGAAATAGAAGCGATGTGAGCAACCAAGAGGAATTTTTCAAGCTCAGCAATTGAAATGTGTTACACAATCATATATTTGCCTAATTCTGGCTCACAGAGCAAGCACAGTATCTGTCAAGACCGCAAAGTACTCAGAACTTAACAGCTCAGATGTCCCTAAGTCCAGCCTCCTCCCTCCTTTGCTATAATCCTCGCTGTGAAAAGAAAAATATTGGAAGGTTTTGAGAGGCTCCCCAGATTGACGTCTGCTGTTCGATACCCACCTAATGAGCTGCTTAACAACTGTTACCAAAATTAATGAGTCAAGTCACAGTTGTAATTACCATATTGCAGATCACAGTATTGTATTAGATTACCATGGACTTCTATTTAGGAATATTTACACCATGACGACTTTTTAAAATGTGCTCCAGTGTTTCAGCAGATTGCATTGCCTCATAGCCCATATTTTTTAGGCTAGGCAGGAGTTACAGGAGTCTTATCATGAATTCTTTGGTTCTAGCTTGCAGGGATCAATGAAAAGCCAATCTTAATGTTAAGAATATCCAGGTATTGAAAAATGTATAAATGTTAAAAAGACCTTAATCGTATGTGTAAGCACACATAGGAAAGGACAAAATATCTGAGGATGAAAACAGTAATCTGAGGCCAGAAGCAAATGCTTCACTATCAGGATATATTAGTATAACTGGGCATAAATTACTCTGATTTAACTCCTACTTCAGGAGAGAAGTGGAATGCCCAGAACAGAATGCTCCAGCATTTTAAGATAACCAAGTATAGTTTCGTTGCTTTATTCTGTTCAGAAAGAGGTAGGAAATGGAGTCCTACACAACAACATCCTATACATTATCTTGAAAAGGCTGTAATTTTACCTTCCTCCTATTTCGCTCTCTCTGGTAATGAGTCAATCTTCTTTGCCTCATGAAATCAGATAACATGGAAAAGTCAGGGTTCTTCTGCATTTGGATTCAGCTCCTATTTGTTTATCACTAATAATGCTTCAGTAGGCAGTGATATGTATACATGTGAGTACGTATACATATATGTGTATATATATAAATATATATATATACACAAGGCACCCAAACAAGTGCAGCAAACCAGCTGTACAAGGGCTGCCACTGTCTGCTAAACCCAGATACCACATAAGGAAAACGCTGCCTAGAGCCTCTCCTCCATCTGCCCAGTCCCATTCACCTTTCTGCAGTCCCCAGCACCCCACCATGTTTACGGAAGAGGGCTTGACCATGCTACCCCCTGCTCCCATGCAGTTCATTGGCAAGCTAACCAAAACCAGGAGGTGCATACACTGTGTGATGAATAACTTAGAGGGATTTGCAATGACTGAGAATTTGGAGTACTTATCTTTGAATCTTGGAAAGGCAGTTTCAGAATGGCTTGTCTCATTTCCCCCATTTCCTTCTCCAAAGAGAGCCTGTTAGCACAGACAATTGAGGCAAGTCAACAATATCCACCTGGACAGGATATATTGAGCCAATTCAAGGGTAGGTGGGTAGCAGCTGTGGTCCTGCCTGTGAAATGCTATAGTTGCTGCCATTGTGCAGTGAGTCATCAAGCCCCTTTTATTTACACTTTCATATAAGTGCTGGCAAACACTCTGCTGAAAGCTGAGAATTGGGCTGTGGGCATGTTAAAGAAAGAAACACAGGCACATACATGCACAGACCAACAACCTATCTTCTGTTTGTCAAGGAGAATTTTAAGCCACACAGATCTGAAACAGATTGACCTTTTATTACTTCTGAACTGAGGACAGATTTCCCCTTTAAAGGCTCAATTATATTGCTGGGCTTATTTGCTTTTTATGATTTTAGAAGATGCCATGGTAACTTGGGCAATGAATCTGAGCTTAGGCTCTTTTATGTGCTGAATTTCAAGCTCTAAATTGTAGTTTGCAATTTTAATCAATTTTGTGTCTGAAAAATTAGTCTATTACATTTTCATTTGAGGTACAAGTTATAAGGACTGATATTTGACAACATGGTTCATATTTGTGCCTGGTTTTACACATTGGAGAACATGGAGTTATTCCGGGAAGCATGCAATGCCTGGCCTTTTTGGACAGTTTGATAGATGAATAATATCTGAAGTTTAGCTATAAAGAGCTGCTCTTCTGTAAAATTCATTCTATCAAGCATTTTTGAGTGGGATATCATCTCTGATTTTTCTGGGAGAAATTTAATTATTTGGATAACTAGACAGAGACTTTTGTTTCCTCTCTACCTGCAGAATTGCTTGTTTTAGTTGCCTAGTGCTTAATCTATTGACCTCTTCAGGAAAGAGGAACCTTGGTGCTAAAGATCATTCACAGTGTGGTTATGGAAGGTTCTGAGGCAGATGCTTTATGTGAGGCAGTACCACGGTGCAGTGATAACGTGGATGATGGAATCGGTATTTACCACTTTCTGTGTATTCTAGAAATGCAGGAGAGCATGAGTAAACATTATGTGTCCAAGTCTGCATTTGAAACCATGACTGTCCAGCTTTTCCTAACTGAGGAGCTTCCAGAGCACTGATTAACACATGAACTCTTTGACTGCTGGATAGGAGAAATCAGATTTATTTCAAAGTATTATTTAGTAGATCTCTATGAAGAGAGGGAGGGCAAGAGGAAGGGAGGGAAGAGAGAAAGGGAGGAAGGAAGGAAGGGAGAGTGGGAGGAAGAAAAGGAGGAAGGAGGAAGAAAGGAAGCAAGCAAATGTGCACATAATCCACTAGTCAGTGTGTGTTTTTAATAATTTTTGTATTAGTATATGAATCTATCGATTGAGTCAGAAATCTCTGGTGGTTTGCTATACGACAGCAAGTGCACAATGAGATTTAAGAAGCTGGAGTGGCAGATACTCTAAAATACATCATCCGTACACATTATACAAGGCTGCCTCTCCTCTGTTTTAGAACTGTTTTAAAAAATCACCCTTTTTTTTCTTATTTAGGGAGAAAAGGTTAACAATTATCTGACCAGTCATTCTGTGTCACTGAGTACAAGCAAAGCTGGCATGTGAATCCTTATCCTTAATTTTATTTTTAGGTACCTAATTTGTTTTCCCATTTGACGATATCTTCAGCCAAAATTGTAGACTGCCGATCTTTTGTTTTTTTCTCCTGCAGTGAATGTAATTGGACACTCTTAACCGTAGCACAACAGTTTTAAATGACACAGAAAGTATATGAAGGCTGCTAGATTAAAGAGAAGTCTCTCAATAGATTTGTGATTAACTTGCAACTATAATAAGAAATTACATGAAAACAGAAATGAGTAGGAAAGGTTAACCAGCTAAGACAGGAAATTATTTCAACAGCGGGGGGGGGGAGTGGTGAAAAAGAAAGGAAAGATAGTCTCTTTACAGATACACTTCTGACATCAGCTGTTTCTCAAGAACAATACACTAAAGCTAAGAATAGGCATCTTGTGGGGCTAAAAGATACAGTTCAGATCAGGGATCAGGATCTGAGTCCTGGTTCTCATCACTAGCTTTCTGCGCTCTGAGGAAGCCAAATACCTCAAATTCTTTTCCTTTCTGTTTAGTCTGTATACTCATTAAGAGTTTGTGTAATTCTTAACGCCAGGTTCTACAGCCTGGAAGCTGTACAAATAACTGGACAGCAGATAAAGTTTTCTATTCTGACACATCTCAGCCTTGTACTCACTTTGGCAATGATTGTTCACTGTGGCAAAATGTACAAAGATGAAGTCTATGTCCAGTCATTATGAATACAAGGCTGTGTGTGACTTTTAACTAAGAGCAGAACATATGCCCACAGACAGTTAAAGTAATTCAATGCTTCAGTAGTGACCTCCCTTGTAAAAAAGGAGAGATGAGAAGTGAAACAAATAATGAAAAAAATCTCTTTTTTGGCTAGATCATCTGTTATTCTAATAAAAGGTCAGATCAATGATCTTTCCGATGACAAAGGCAGTATGAAGAGTCTCTCTCAATTTTCACAAAATTTGTAGAAATAATCTCTCTTTTTCACATTAATTTATTTGCTAAATTTGCTTGAAAGTAGTCCACGGACTCAAAAATCATAAGAAAACAACCTCTTTTGAGATAATACACTCAAAGTGCTTGTATAAGGCTTGTTGGGAAATCAGGTTTAGAAAACCTCACATTCATTATTTCCATTAACTTAGCTTGCACAGTTTGTAGCATGCATTCCAGATCAGCCAGTCATCACAATCCATGGCCAGTTCCCACTGGCAATGGGGAACAGTTCCAAAATGAGGAAAAATTTATTTTGAGGCTTTGAAGATCCCTCTTTTACAGCAAAGTCACCCATATAGGTCAAGTTTTACCTACTGTAATTCTATTAAAGGGAAAGGAATTGTTTCGGAGATGAATTTGCCCTGTAAGCCCTCTCTTGTGCTTGTCGCAGTTTGGGTCAGCTATCTACTTTGCCCTGAGTGGCTTTGATTTCTTAAATCATCTCAGGATGCTCTCTTTTAATAGCTTAATTATTTTTTTTCTCTCAGCACAGCACTGGCAGTACAGATCCTTTCCTGGACTGAACATAACCACAATCAGTAACACGAATCCAAAATAAATGGCCATTGGCTTTCAATAAGTATTAAGTTTACACATTCTATTTCAGCCAGTTACATGAAGTCAGACAGCTACTTTTTAGTCCTTACAGCCCCCATGAACCCAAGAAGGTTGCAAAGGGATAACAAAGCAGTGTTTGGCCTGTACTCTTTTACTGGTTTACATTAACAAGTAAATTAATGTTGGGCTGCAGCCTGCAGGAATGTTGCTATTGTACCCAGTTCTCTGTGGTTAAAAATATATAAATATTTTCTGAAAGAACAAGCTATTTTGTATGATCTAAAAAATGGAAAAATGAAGTGAAAGTAACCAGGACATGGCTACTTTCTGTACAAAATAGGTCTACAATGCCTTTAAGTTTACTCTTCACTTTTTATAAATTTCAATTATTATGTTCTGTAAGCATATCTTTGTTTAAGAAAATTGGATTTCAATTATTTGTGTTACAGCAAGTTAGACATTAGGTTTCCCTCACGCATTCCAGAGAAGAAGGACTATAATGTAGGGGTCATATCAAGGAGGGGGACAAATGTTTCACAAATCACTCCAGATTATAGCAGAGGTTTTCTTACACAAATACTGCTTCATCTACTAATCTTCACCTTCTAATCAGAACTTTATCAGGCATATTCATAAGGTCCTTCTTATGAAAAATCAGAAATCTTGTGCCAGTAAAAGCTTTTGCAGTATTCATGTGTATAATTGAAGCAGATGCCTTTTGAGGCTGGCCTCAGATGAGAGGTCCTGTGTGGAATAGGCAGGAAGACTGAACTATTCTCATCACAAAACACATCCAGTGGCCAAGCTGGAGCCAATACAACCCTCACTCTACCAATAAAAGAGCAGTGTAAGATCTGAGAACTTCAGTCTGTGGACTCACCTAAGGGGGACCCAGAAGTCCAGATGTGTCTCACCAGAGCTGAGTAGAGGGGAAGAATCACCCCCCACAAACTGATGGCAATGCTCTTCCTAATGCACCCCAGGATAGCATTGGCCTTTTTCATCAGAAGGGCACACTGCTGACTCCTGGACAGCCTGCTGTACATCAGGACCACCAAGTCTTTCTCTGCAGAGCCATTTTCCAGACAGTCGATCTCCTGAACTGTTACATGCTGCTGCTGCTCCTCCCCAGCAGAACTTCGCACATGCTTTTGTGGAACTTCATGAGGTTCCTCTGTGCTCTTTTCTCCAGCCTATTGAGAACACTGAGAATGGCAGCACAGCTGTCCACTGTATCAATTACTCCTCCCAAACTAACTGAGGCTGCACTCTGTGCTATAGGCCACATCATTAATGACGGTGTTGAACATTCCATCCCTGGGACACACCACAAGGGACTTGTCTCCTGCTGGACTTAATAGCAGACTATTGGAACTGGTTAAGCATTACTTTCCCTTCATTATTCCATGACCACTTTCTTGTCCTTCAAATGGTTCCCAGGACTAGTTGCTCCACCACCTTCCCAGGAACCAAGACGATGCTGAACAGCCTGTAGTTCCCCAGATCCTCATTCTTGCCCTTTGAGCATTAGGAATGTTATTCACTCTCCTCCAGGTTTCAGGAAGCTTTTCTGGTTGCCACAGCCTTTAAAAGCTACTAGGGCGTGGCCTCTCAGTGTTACCAGCCAGCTCCCTCAGGACTTTGGAGAGCAACCCATAAGGGCCCATACACATACACATGCCCATACACTTGGGTATGTTCAGTTTGTTTACATGCTCTCTAGCCTGCTCTTTATCCACCAAGAGGGTAAGTCTTCCTTGATCCAGACTTTCCTTCTAGTCTTGGGCCTGGGATCCCAAAGGGTAGTCTTACCAGTAAAGACTGAAGTGGAAGCAGAATTAACGCAGTTGTCACTGGACTTCAAAGCAGGTGCTGTAAACAGCTTTCTACAAACAGAATGCCTGTCTCTGGATCACTTTTCATGACCATCTGTAGGATCAGGCATATCTTGCTGTATGTGTTAAACATTGATCACCTCGAGCTGTCACTGCAGCAAGAAACATACAAGAAATGAGGTAAGAAAACCAAAAGAGTCTTTTGGAGCGTTCCATCGAAACTATATAAACATATCCCAGTGTTTGCATTTGGCTTCTGGCCATTCAATTCATCTGCTAAAGCATCTTTCAATCTCCAAAACTGTCTAGCAAACACCTTCCATAAGCATGGTGGGTACACAAGAGAGATAACACAGGTATAAAGGAGCTGAAATAAACCCACACTAACCTGAGATAAGCTCCATTAGTTAAAACGTGTTGCTAGTAATGCCAAGGTCATGGATTCAATCCCCTATATGGGCCATTCACTTAAGTGTTGGACTCGATGATCCTTGTGGGTCCCCTCCAACTCAGAATATTCTGTTATTCTGTAAATGAAATGGTACCACTTTGAAATTTTGACCCTGAGATTAGCTCAGTTGGTTAGAGAATGGTGCTAATAACACCAAGGTTGTGATTTGATCCCCGTAAAGGCCATTCACTCAAGAGTTGGACTCAATGATCCTTGTGGGTCCCTTACAAATCAGAATGTTCTGTAATTAAAGCAACAGACAGGGATATAGTATATTTGTATCATGTTGAGACTGAACAATGTCTCCAGTAGGAACGAGTGTTCTTCCATGGAACTCCGAATCTGCAGGACAGATCCCAGACAAATGGAAGATTAGAAAAAAATCAGCTAAACATCAAGATTTTAAGATAGTACAATATGGACATTGTGTGAAAACAGAAGCAGATGGAAACCCATGATTTTACTTTACAACTGTATTACTCCCTACTCAAGTCACATTAGCACATTCATGCAGAGGAAAATGTAATGCTTTGAAACAACTGAAAGCTTCCAGAGTTGTTTTGTGGTCCCTCAGTCATCTTCCTGCTGTTCACAGGCATTCTGTGCCTGTAGACTTCTCAAATGTTGCTCCTCAGAGACACTTGCCTGGGTCTTGGCTAGAGCATCTCTGCATTGCTAATGAGTAGATTTCCTTCCATACAAGGCTCTGTACTCTCATCTGATCCTATTTCCTACCATCCGTCCATTCAATCATATCCTGCTTTGAACTTTTGCCCTTTTTAAGTCTCTATGCAGGCTTACAATCCTTAGACATAAAAATACATAGATATACTTACGTTTATCTACCACAGCCAGAGCAGCCTCAGGGGTAGTGATTTAATGGCTCCTGTTCTGAGGATAAAGTTGTTTATAAATATGAATGTAACCAGGCATACCAATGGGACACAACTACACAGTATCCCCAGGTGTCTCTCTAGGAGATCCAATTCATTTAGTAAGGCATCCTTCTAAATGCATACACACACACATGCGCACACACACAGCACCTCTTTAAATGGGCACAAAACATGGATCTTTTTCACTGATAAGAAAAAAAATTGTTAGAATCGTACAAGAGTCATAGATTCTGATTAATTTGATCTGTGCTGCTTTGTTCCTTCCATATGAATATAAATAAACACAAAGAGAGGACCATTTCATCCCAAAAGCTTATTTCTTGTGAAATGAGAAGCCTGCATCTTTGGAAAAGGCTACCTGAACAGATCTGCTTCCTCCATTCAGTTCTCAGAGGTTTGATGCAGAAAGAAACCGGGTAGAACAGGACACCCTGGAATTTTAGCCAGGAAAACCACCCAGTCCAATATACAAAACCAACAATAACAAAAGACCACTGTTTCTCACTGTTTCTCACATAATTTTTTTTCTTTTTTTTCTCTGAGACTGCATTTAGTATTTTCTGCTAATATTACAGTGTTCCTCTAGGATGTTTGTCAGAAATGGGAATGCTTCTTTTCTCTTAATCCATGAGGGAGTCTGGTGGGGTTGCAGGCAGCAAGAGCAGCTATAATTGTAGCAGAATACACACTTAGGCCTGCAACTTTTGCTTAAGTGGGATATTTTGGTGATGTGATAGAGGGCTTTGCATCCTAGTGTACAGTTGTGAATGCCATTGAATACTCACATTAGACAAATATCATTATAAAAAACTGTATTTGTAAAGATAACCAATGAATAAGAAACCAGCTAGTGACATAACCTTTCAAATTATCTAAATAACCACTCAAGTTCAGAGAAGAATAACCTTTGAAAATCATTAGATTTTGTAAGCAGATGTAAAAATAATTAACTTCAAATTATGCATCCAGAGAATAATGTACACTGCAGATTTCAAAGTCAAAACAACTGTAGTTACAAAGGCAAGCAAATGATGTTTAGAGAAGGCAGACATCTTCTACATCTGATTTTCAGGTAAGCCATTCAGAGCCAGACCAGCACATTCTACTTCTTGTAGAACACTGAAAAACATCAGGTCCAGTACTTTACCTTTCTCTGTCCAATGCTCCTCCTCTGAGCTCCTTCTCTGAGTCTCTGAATCACTGGCTTTATTGCTATTTGTATGATACTAGTTCCCAAGATGATGCAAAGCAGTTTACAGATACCCAGTCATCTCAGTTTTTTTAGTTGCTTTTATAAAGGGTGATGTTATACTAGAGACAAAGAGGAATATTGATGAGGAGTCACATTATTTTCTTTTGCAAAGGTCAATAGGCACATATGGAAACAAGTGAAAGAAGACAAACCTGAAAAGATTTCTCAAATAAAAAAGTATGCTAACACTTGCATATGAGTCAAAAGGGGTCGGAAGAAACACATCCTTTGAGCAAAATGCAGGTGAGTGGGCAAACCACTGCTGAAGAAACCCTTTCTTCCTGGTAGGGGAGTCTATAAGGGAGATAGTCAAAGATGGATGAGGAGGAAAAAGGCCCAGGTAGAGAAGCTGAATGAGTGAAAAAACACCTGTAGCATAGGGATAACTGAGAACCAGCAGCTGGGAAAAGTACATCCCCTGAAAATGGCTTTTACCAATACAGAAATGAGCTGACAAGTATTTTTCTCAGTTTTGCCTATGAGTTGATACTGTGGAAGTGTTCTCATTCCTGCTTCACCTGTGATGACCTCTGCCCAGTGATAAAAGCTTGCTCACTCCACTGTTTCATCTGGCTTGCAGAGTGAGAAGGAGGGAGACTCCATATGAGGTTTCAGATTCTTCTGCACTACAAGAAAGCAATTTAAGACTTTAAAAAAAATGAAAAGAAAGGCAGCGGAGTTCTTCACTTCCCTCCTATCAGTTGCCCTGGTATCTAAATTATCTTCTAGGCTCTGTGCCCAAAATCTTTATGTGGTACTGCAGAAATCCAGAGCAATCTTTCTTTACCTGAGAGTGGAAATTAGTGTTAGTGTAAAGAGAACAATCCTTCCAGAATATATTGTGCTCCAAGGACTTGGTCAGCTGTTGGCAATTTGTTCCATTATGACTAGTTTCCATATCACTGCAATATGCTGATGGATTCGTCCGTAAGATTAAAATCTGCTGTTCCATCAGTGTAAAGCTAGTACAAGGCAGATACAAAGATTTAGTTTTTATATCTGCTTTGGTATCTAAAATGTTTCTGCATTTAAAACATTTCTTGCATTATGCTAGTATCTATTTGGGGCTGTATTTACATGGAGGGCTTAACCTGCTCTCAAGTTTCCGAAAAGGTCTTAAAAAGTCATGTGGCTAAATACAAGGATTTCAGCTGACTTAAAGCTTGAATGCAAGGACTGAAACCTATAACTCCTTGACAGGTGGGCCAGGACTCGGAGGTAAAATCCTGGTTTTCCAAAGCGTCTCATGTGGCTGGACTCAGACCTGAAACAGGGTGGAGATTCTCTGGTCATACCCTTACCACATAAAGGTGAGCTCTGAAAACCAAACTTTAATGAACAAACTGCTCCACCTGTGCTTCTGCCCACCTTACTCAATCCTGTAAATGATAAAGACTTTGGAAGTTTTCTAAGGCCAGTTTTGTTGTCTCCAGCCATTCTCTCCAAAAGTGGTTGAAGGCAATTCTCATAAACTTTTGATCCTGTCTGCACCCAAAGCCAGCACAGGCAATGAGAGGAAGATCTGTCAAATGGCATATTATGACACCTTAATCCACACTCTATAATAATGCAGTCAACATTTTTCCCCCAGTAATGGACCTTTAATTTATTTAATTTATCTTCATTGTTTTTAAAAGGCCATTAGGAAGGCTTGCCTACATTTCCTGTAGAGATTAGCAGAAGGGGAAGGGTGGATGCTTATCACCCACCACCTGGAGAGGCTAAATGTGCAAAAAGACATGAAGTTTATATCTAAACTTGTAAGGCTTGATTCCTCACCAAAGTGGAGCTTGAGCACAATTACTCAAAGTCATGCCAAAGTTGACTAGCCACCTGCTAGAATATGAGCTAGAAATGGAAGGAACACCTGCAAAATAAGACCAGGAAGATGCAGGGAGGAAGTCATCCTTGAAAGGAACTAACAGAAACAGGCAGCAAGAGACAATACTGAGAACTAAAGTTTTACAATAAATTAGCCTCAAAGTCATGTTTGAGAGTTCAGCAAGCAAAATGCTTCCAGCAAGCAAAATGCTTCTTACGAATAAACCAAGAAAGGGAACAATCAAGATGGCTGATTGCGATTCTCCTCAGAGAACTTGGTGTCGGCTCTGGATAAGCAGATGATACACGCTGGATGCTCTGCAAATTCTGTAGAAGTTCTTCTCCACCTAGAAATAAATTAGGTTACTTATATACCACCTAAAATAAATAAATAAATGCTAGAGATGCAGAAGTAGGTCTGTAGCAAGTCCCCTTAACCTCTCACAGGAAGATGGAATTAATCTCCATAATACTGATATTGCTGATTTTGTTAATTTTTATGTTGCCTTAGCACTTAGAAATCTGGCTAGATACTCATTTTAGCACATATCAATTAATTTATCTTGTATCAAAAAATTACCATCTTTAATACCTTTCTTGAAGGCTGCAACATCTGGAGACAATTTGAATGTGAAAGTTTCTTTGTTCTACAGAAAAAACAGACAAAATGGTAGTACTTAATAGCAGGCAATGGATAAAATCCATTGCCCAATGCATGTTATAGTCCATACCTTTTCCTCCATCTGAAAGTAAGTACATGAAATAGAGTGATGGTTATCCACTGTGATGGTTATCCACTAGGATTGGAAGAAACTCCACCATCTAATCATTATAATACAATTCACAGTTTTAAAAAATAATGTATGGTTGTTATGTTCTTTAAAAGAGGATAAGTAAAACCAGTTCTATGAGTAACAATTTTTACCTTATCTTTCAGTCTTCTTTACTTTCTTTATATTTACTCCCTTTTCTAGTTTCACACTTAATTGTGATAAATGGCTACTAAATTAGTGCAGATGAGTGTCTGATAAGGTTGGCTTCTATACCTGACTGGCATTAATGCTGGCTAGGCTTTGGAAAAAAAGGATGCATCAATGGTACATATATGTTTTATTTACATTTCTAAAAGAAGTGAGAAACAAAAAAATGTAGCCTGAGATTGTCTGCAGAGCCTTTAGAATGGATTCAACTTCGGCGATGGATGAGTCTCCTGAGCCAATTTCGAGACTGCACAGTCTCCTTCCCTTTATCTTCATGAACTGTGTCCTAATGGGCTGAAAAACATAGTGATTTGAGCCACTTCTCACATTTCTAGATGAACTCTTTCTTCAATCAAATATGATGAAGTGAAATGAAATTATGAAAGGCAGAAAACATAGAGCCTAAAGTGTGACCTAGGAATCTTAATTTTCCTCAATCATTGCTGTAACGGAATGCAAGTCTGCAGCAGCGGGGGTGAAATTATAGTACAAATTACCATGCTATGCCAGATAAATTATTCTCTGCAGCATGGTTATTAAGTGATAGATAAATAACTAACACTGTAGGACTGATTGACAACATATAAGTGACCTGGAGCTAAGCAGGGCACCGTGGAAATAACATTGCAGCGCCACTAATATTTTAATATTGAAATGAGATTTTATAAAGCAGAAAAATCTTAAAATAATATATGACTAAGCCAGCTACAAGTTAAGCAGGTACTAAGAGCTGTTCATCTGAGAACTCCTAGCTTCATGACATGTCTCACTTTAACGTTTCTTCCACACAAAATTGGGTATTGGTACATGTAGTCTGTCTGAGGAGGACACAAATGTAAGTTTAGAGTCCTGCTATGGAAAGAGTGACAGGATTTTTCCCTTCAAACAGGTGTTAGTAGATGGTTATCTTCTTTAAGGACAGCTTCAAAGACAATGTGGGACATGGGCTCAGAGGTTATTCAGTTTAGAAAAAGAGCTAATAAAGAGAGAAATTACTCAGACTATTGTAAGAGTGAACCTAAGAAATCACTGACCACACGGATTCTCGAGAGAACCATCTCCATTATTTCTACAGCTGGGGCCTGCTTCAGTTTGAACATTTCTGTGCAAAAGGCAGTTAAAATAGGACAACTTGTCTCTTACTATTTGAGACTTTTTTCAAATTTGCCAAATATTTTCTATCAGACCTTGTGACATGTTTATGCTAAGGTTGATGTTTGCCTTGAAAGAAAACAGTTCTGCCCAGGTCATCCCTAGGAAAGAAGAAAATTTTTATGCAAGCAAACATAAGGGTATTCTCAGAGTAGGATTTTTGACAAAGCAAGCAAGCTGGGTTAACAGCAAGAAGAACACCAGCTTTTTAGAAACTAAATATCCATCTGACACTGGGGAAAAAAAGCTGACTGGGAAAGAGACAACATATGCCAAGTTCCAGAGGGAAAGTCACGATTAACTGCAATCATGAAAGTGTATTATTGGACCAGAAAAAAAAAATGTCATGAAAGAGAAGTGGTAAAAAGCATGCATGTTCTTAATCCAGATTTGTATATATTTTCTGCTGACTAGAAGAATTTGTTCTGAAACCTTTCTATTTGGTCTTTCATTCATAACGTGCTGTAGAAGGAGCAAACTCTTTATCTGGGTCCCTATGAAGATGGAGTACAGGAAAGTGAATTACTGTGGAGACAGAAGCAAACCAGCTTTCAGGCCTGTTGCAGCTGAACAGAGGTCTCTGGTCTAATAAAGATGTTCAACACATAGGATCTGATACCCAAGTACATGCTTTAAATAGCATTCTGGCCCCAGACCTGTGAAGGAATCTTGACTTGTGTATAGCTATAACACTATGTAAGTTATATGTGTATACTATAAGATG
>NW_016690274.1:183750-256461 GCF_001604755.1 Lepidothrix coronata | reverse complement strand
AGATACATCTAATAGGAGCTGCCAGTGGGTAGAAGAAGCCACAAAAAGGAGGCAGCTTAGCTAGCTTACTGTCTCCTTAAGGCAGAACAAAATGCTAGCAGGTGACAGTAAACACAAAGAGATTGAAGAAGATGGCTCTCTGGAGAAAGGCCCTTGTCAGAACTTTTAGAACACAAGAAAAAGAAAGGCAGATTTTTGTTTTCTTGTTTTCAAGTCAATTTTGAAACTGAGTGTAGCTCTGTTGGGAAGAGAATTGTTCCCTGGGGGAATTAGGGAAGTTGTAGAGTTCAAACAGAATAAAGAACAGGGGAGAAATCAATATTTTTTCTCAAAACTATTGCTTTCAGTAGTTGGTGCTCTCTAGAATCAAGGAAGAAATTAAAAGAAAAAAGAAAAAAAAGTCCCTCACCTCAAAATTCTTAATTATTAAAAAGAGAAATCATAAAGGCTCAATCGTGTGTCATTGAGACTTCTGGAGTTTTGGACTAAACTTGCTGTCTAATATTTCATGACAAATCTGATAAATTCCTTGAGGGGTTGTCCCTTCTTTCCTTTCACCTTGCCTCATCATCCATCGGTTCATTTATTTGCACTTTGAACACTTCCTGTACCCACAGAAAAAATAGTGCAAGGTCATGAAATCAGCTGGTATCCTACTATGTGCGTAGTCTATCTAGCATAAAGGGCTGATTTCAGCTAGATGGCATTTCCTGACCTTTAAAATGGAAGATGTTTTTATCCTAACCAGTGAGACCCTAATATAAATAATCTAGATATTAAAACCAAACCATTTAATACTTTCCCTTTAGACCTATTTCAGTAACTACACTTTCTTGCAGCAACTGCCTAGGTGGTATTCTCTACTCTCTACACGGCACTGCAAAGTACAGAGCTTATAGCTCTGCTCTTAACTGGTAGTGGCATGTTAAGAAACACTGATGGTTCTGTAAAGTCTTGCATGCGTAAGAAGATCACTGTCATCTTTAATGTTCAGGTCCTCTGAAATATCAGGTGTTTGCCTTTCACTCTCTCCCTCCTCCCTTCTTCAGATCCCTCTCCCCAAATAAAATCTTCACAGGAAAAAAAATAATCAGCTGGGAGCAGGTGGTTTTAAGCAAAGCAAATTATGTTTTCTGCTTCACTGGACTATCTCCTGCCCTGCAGTATGGGAGAAATCCCAGAACATGCATGCCATTCTCAAGAAGCTTTCATCAACCAGGGCATTTTCTGAAGGACAGCAAGATCTTAAGAGCACCAAGATGAAAGCTTAGTGGGCTAACTTAAATTCAAGATATATTCAAGATATATTGCACCCTAGATTGTTGGGTTTTTGGTTTAGCGCTATTCTGAGCAGACAGGTCCAAAATCTCATTGAAGCAGCTTCTGCCCTGACAATGGTTCAAAGTTGCTTTCCTTTGCCACCAAAAGAGGAAATTAAATGGCAGTAAGAAAATGTCATTATTCCTCAAATCTTTGGTGTAGACAATCCTTCAGACCAATTTCTACAGACACGCGTTGAAAGGAACTGTAAGCAGACCATAGAGACAGAATTGCTTTAATGGAAATATTCATTCTGAAATCCCTACTAAACTGTATACATCTTCAGTGATCTGTATATCCTTAGTGATATGCACGCTTTGTCTGAGTTGCCATACAGACTAAGTACGGCCAGTGTACCCATTTGTTCAGTACAGCTCTACAGTATTGTACAGAACCATACCCATACTGAGCAGAATCTGTATGCTGCTGTTGAGTCTCTTGAGAAAGACGACAGTATCTGAGAAAGGACCAATCTCCCTTTTTTTCCCCCTGCAGCATCGGCTCTCAGTTACAACAACAGCCAGGAAGAGGGCTGCATGCTGGACCTTCCTGTGCCATTCACACAGGTGTGTTCCCTGTATAAATGTCCTTGGGAGGGCCTGGAAGTGCAGCGAGGGCTGTCCTGTTGCTAGTGTTATAAAGGATTGTAGCAGTGAGAAGCAGAGGGAAGGAAAAGACAAAATTTGAGATTGCCATTCTGCTCCAGGGCAGGGCAGTTACCCTTTATGACTGCAGGATGTATGAGTGGACTCATTTGCTGTTTAAGAGAATGATTTGTGATGTTGGGGAGAGCAGAAATACTACTTTCTTGGAAAGTGGCCATGTTTCAGAATAGCAGCAGAGACCTGAAACCTTATGCTCAACAGTAGCTTTTGGACTGGCCCACAGCAAGAGCTCTAGTGGGAAAACTGAGTTAGTCACAGCTCCTGGAAGTATACCTGGCAAATTAGCAGCTGGGACACATTTTGGAAGTATATGGTTCATTTTCACTCAAAAGAGGAAAAATCAGTCACATGTCCAAAGGTCCACAGGAAGACCGTACTTATAAAAAAACCCAAACCCACATCAGCCTTCTGTTCTCCAAAGTGCTTGGCACATGGAGTCTTCCACCTGTACTCCTCAAAATAATTTGCAAATGTTTCTCACAGCCCATCCACCAATGCTAAAATAATCTTATCTATCCAAGTACACATTTCCCATAGAACTAACTACTTCAGCTCTCCTACTTGCTTGTTGAAAAAGCTCACTGTGCTGTGCTTGCTGGTGCTTGCAACAGAATTTCATCACCCTTTCTTGAGCATCACAGAAGGGTGGAGGCTAAGCACATTTCCTTTTCTGGCAGGTGCTGGAAATTGCCTCTGGGGATGAATCTAAGTGTGGCAGAAATAAGTAGGTTCTCTCTCAAGGCTCAGGTTTTTTTCTCTCATCTCTTATATGAAAACTCTATCCAGCATCAGTTCAATTCCTCCCTAAATACCACACTCTCTGAATGTTTCAGAACCAGGATGGCCCGAACCCAAATATTTTTCTGTGTATATGACAAACCTGGATAACATTTAAGCTAATTACTTGAACATGAATATGATGTTTGCTCTAGATCAATATCTTTAAAAAATGATGAATTTAGGGGTTGTTTCCAGTGGAGGGCTTTTCTTATATTGCCAAACACTTCATGAAACATCTTCCTTCAAAAAAAAGCATTGAAGGAAGTCCAAATATTTCTATAAACTTTTCCCGTTTACTGCCTATTGCTCTGCACTTCAAAACTGATCCTGACACTAGCAATTTATGAGGGTGGATTCCGCGGCCAAAGGCACAGAAACTTGGAGGATTCAAGACAAGCCCATGTCCAAGTCCAACCTAGAAATGACCCCTGAGAAAACAGGCACCCTCTGTGATCACATTGACTGTAGTACAACTCCAGGGCTTGGCATCTGTGTTCAGGCTTCTGTCCCCAAAATCCATTTACTTTAAAGGTGAGATGTTGGGGAGGAGGGAGAGGAGCTGTAAGAAACAAATGACTAACTGCAAGAGGCAGCAATTGGACTCAGCATGTTCTGCTAATACACACCTGATAAAAAGCAGTTTTTTCTCCTCACTGCAAGCAATCAGTTTTATTAACATTGAATGATAATGTGGAATGACTGTAGGGGAAAAAATGTTTAAAATAATAAAAAGAAACCCTGCAGGTGAGCAAGAATGATTTTAATAAAAGCAACAGAAGAAATATATCTCTGGGACATTTTCTGCCCCCCTCCTCTTTGGAGGGTAAGATGTGACGAGTCTAGTGTTGTCAGTCTTGCCAGCAGGAGGGCAGTGACAGGTTGAGCAGCATGTCTGACAGGGCTGAAGTCAAATCTCCAAGAGAAGCAGTGCAGTGCAGAATGGCCAATGTTACAGATTATGTGGGGGAGAAAGAATGCACCAGGTTTATTCAGATATCATTACAAACGGCAAAAATAAACCCTGAAACAACAACCCACAAACAAATCAGTATGACAGTTCTGCAAAAAAGCAGCAAGAAATAAACTCCATCTGATTCAAATCATACTGAATTACAAAGGAAAATATGACTAGCAACAGACAAGCATTACATCTCACCCTCCTTGAAGGGGGCAAATAGAGTTGCAAAGGGCTCATATACTTGTAAAAATACAAGTTTTGGTGCCTTTAGATTATGTCCAGGCTGAAAGTGATGGATGCAGTCCAACATGATACCTTGTTGGCATTGCGTTCTGCAGTGACCACGTAGCTCCTACTTAGTGTTTGAATATCCCAGACCTATCAGGTAACAGCAGTGTCACTCCCACAGCAATTACTCACTTAAGTAACAGCTACATGGATGTGTAGCACATTAGATTTTCACAGTGTGTGATATTTTTGCTATGTTGGTGAAAAATAATCATTTGTGCTTAAAACTTTTTTCAAAATGTTGTGTTAATGTGGGTATTTTTCTCCCACTTGTCTTGGGAAGCCATCTACTCATGCCAATCTTCAGGTTGGCAGTAAACTGCCTGCTGAGGTATGAAGTCCTGGAATTCTTGTTGCAGTTTTTATCAGTGTTCTGCAGCATCTCCTCTTATCTAACACACTTCTTGTTGGAAAAAAAGAACCTGAAGTCCTTCCCAACTCTGCATCTTGCAGATTAACCTACCCTCTTATGTTTTAATGGTCTTTTGAACTATTGCACATTGTCTGCAGCAACGAGGTGTTTTATCACAATCCCTATGACCCAAGAACAAATCTGGGAAGCTTCTGTCCTCAAAAGAGAGTAAGTGGGAAAAGGTTTCTCTGATACTGTATCCTGTGAACATCCTATTTCTGCAAAATAAACACAAAGGGTCAGCATGGATCCCCATTCCAGAGATCACCTAATCGTATCTAATCAGTTTAGTAGCTGGTCGTTGGGATAATGGAATCTTAAGGGCAGAGCTGGATGGAAAATGCTCAATACCAGCTTAATCACTAAAGAGAGGGAGGAAAAAAGGGGAAAAAAGGAAAATTAAAACTAACAAGAGTGACAGAGAGAGACCAAAAAGAAGTGACAGCAGATTTGGGCAGAAGAGGGAGGTAAGTCCTATTTGCAAGTGTTGATCACATTTGGTGATTAGTCTCAGCCAAGAAAAATGAAGGAGGATTTTTTTGGTAAGATTTCAAAACAAATGTAGATTTCTGTTCTGAAACAGGATTTTTCTGTGGAAAAAGAGAGCTAAATAAAAAGATAAGGAGAAAGGTCTAGCCTCAAATAACAAATGTGAACAATTAGTGTCAGGCTGAAAGCAATGTTTCAGTTCAACATCTCCTCCCCGGTTCCCTCTCCCCTCTTTACTTTAAATGTCATACACACAATGTTCCATTTTATTTTAAAACACATTTCTCCTGTTCAGTTGTATAAATAAATAAATAAATAAATAGATGAGCTGTTACTCAAAAAGCTCTGCTTAAGGGAGCTAGAGCTGAGTATGACCAAGTTATTTTAAATGTATACCAAAGACCGTGGGCTCAGTGTGCTACCAAGTAATCCAGGGGTGAATTTACCTGGGGAAGAGGGGAGAAGAAGACTGAAAGAGAAAGGAGGGGGAAGAAGTTGGATTTCCCAGCCCCATGGTAGAGCACGTTCACAAAGACCACTTTGTGAACTCCCATGTGATACACCTGTAACATGCCAGCAATAGTGGCTGTTTGATGAGAGCAGCTTTCACACTGCTGGGTTATGGCTTTTCCCCTCAGCAGTAACTGAATTTATCAGAACAGGCTGTTCTACATATATGGCTGACACTGCAATTTATTGTATCCCACACATTATACCCAAGCATATGTTCCTATATGAAATGCTGTTTTACTCATTCAGCATTCATGTGTGGATGATTTCTTGTACCTCAAGTATTTAATCTAATGGGCACTTTTAGTATACACAACTACAGGCACTAAGATTAAGGATTTAAAATACTAGACCAATATATTATATAAATGAAAATCTCTTTGGCACCCACAGATATAATATAGTATTTGAGCTTTCTGACCTTGAGTACAATTTCCATAAACTCATAAAAAATTGATAGCACTTCTCATTATCCATTCCCTTCTCCTCAGCCCGCCCACCCTCCTCTCCCACATGGCAGCCGCCACCTCCGATTCCCCAGTCCTGCACATCAGTCTTATGGTCACCTCCAGAGGTCTCTGGGGCAGCTCATCCTGGGCCTGCAAGGAGGCTGCTGTGCTCCTCAGAAGCATATCAGGGAGCCTACCTCCTCACTTTTGGTCAAGAAATCAGCACACACACTTCTTCCCAAACATGTGATGGAAAGAAGGCTTTCCACAGCTGCATATGTCTTTAAGTAGTTTGCAACATAGCACTAGGTTTTGCAGAAATCTGCTTCTCTGAGGCATCACTTGAGCAACAACTCAGGTTCTAGCCATCCTGTTGTTCAGGCATCAGCACAATAGTTCATTCCCAGTATTTTGGGGAGTGTATTATTCCTTTATTATAAAAGGCTTATCTATTCTATGATAGAATTAATAAGAGAGAAAGCTTTAATGGGGAATAATGTATATCTAATTATTAATGTACTATAGAACTTAGCTTTTATATTGCAATTTATATTGCAATTACCTTCTTTGTGATATAAAGCAGAACAATACAGAGGAAGAACTTCTTTATTAATGCCTAATAGCATGGTAATTTAAAATATTCGAGTTTCTTTAATAAGGTGCTGTATGAATGTTACCTAATTTGACAAGATTAATTATACAATTAATTTGAGACTGCTCTCAATTAAATTAGTAAAAATTTTTAAGAATACAGGAACCTAACATGAAGTGAGATACCTATTAAACAGGGTATTAATTAGACAGAGATGAAATAATGCATGCTTTGTTAATATAAAGGGCATTGAGGAGTTGGTAAAGATGTATTATTTCATTACTATAATAAAATAAAGGTAGTCCAGGCACAAAACAATTTCAAAGAATCCTTCAGAAGCCTGTGTAATAGAAGTCAGTGTTAGTTCTGTTACAAAGACTGAGGAGCCTGATTCTCACCTCAGGTCAGATTTATTCCAAGTTGCTTGATCCTGTAGAACTACTCTGATGTTATTGCAGGGTAGATCCACGTACAGTCCCAGTGGAGCAATGGGAGACAGAGGTAGAGGTCAGTCTTGGATTGCAAAGTATGCTTCAGCTATATTTGTATAAATAAATGAAAAAGAATGATGCACCACAGCATCTTAAGTTCATAAAATGAGACAGGTTAGAGTTCAGAATGCTAGCGAAAGGATACAAGGAAAATGGCAGAATCACAACCATGGACTTCAGAAGACAGGACTTTGTTCATGGACCTACTTGGAAGCATTCCAAGGGAACACAATCCTAGAGAGAAGAGAGGCCCAGGAAAGCTGATTGATTTCCACGGGTTACCTCTTCCAATATCTAGAATAGTCTATCCTGCCTTGTGGAGCAAAGGTGGTAGGAGGTCTGCAGGGGTGAACCAGCTGCTCCAAATAAAACCCCAACATAACAAGGAAGTGTACAAAAAATGGAAAACAGGGTTCAGGCAACCCATAAGGAATAAAGATACTGTGCTGGTGTATAGTCATGAGATTATGGAAGCCAAAGACCACAGGGATATCAGTCTGACAAATTATATGAAAGGAAACAAGAAAAACTGCTCTGGGTACAACAACAGCAAATGGAAGACTAAGGAAAATGTGGACCTGCTGCTGAATGGGAATGTGAATCTTTACAAAAAGCCATGGAGAAGATCAAGGTCACTATGACTTCCAGGAAGAAGATCTGGAGAGAGGAAAACTTATCCTTTTTTAAGGAGGTAGGAAACATTTAAACAAAGTGGACATACACAAGACCCCGGGACTTGATGGGAGGCATCCACAAGTGCTCAGGGAGGTGACATTTTGAGGTCAGTCTTGATTATCTTAGAAAGATCGTGGTGATCGGAGGAGGTTTCCATCTTAAATGAAAGGCAATAGTGGGTGCTAAATTTTTCAAAAGGTGGATCACTTTTTTCTATTCTGAGATGGCACACACTGTGTGTTTCAGATCTGTGGTTTCATGAATTCTTGTTCACAGCCTTCATTGTATTAATCAGAACAAAGTTCTTGTGAGACAGAGAAGCTCTGTTAAACACTTCCTCCTTTCATGGAAACTGACTTCAAATGACCTGCCTAAAGTCAGAGAAGAAATATACCAGCTGAACTCAGTTCTGCGGACAGCCAGGCTATCACCCATCACTACAGAGTTATTCTTCTACTATCCTCTACCAGTTCACATTTCCACTATGTCCAGCTTTTAAGGACAGTAAAGTTTCTGGCAAATATTTTTACAGTGCTCTCCAGTATGAATATAATCAAATTTGTACCCATCAAGAGTGGGATTCCTCTCATCTAGCTTCAGACTTCCACAATGTGGACAACAACATCCAAGGTAGTCACTGTGATCCCTTTGCAGATAAAGGAGAAAAGCAGACTGTGATGGATGTGAATTGCCAGATATGTTAGATATCTGGTTTAGGAGGTCACGTTTCATGTTTTGGAAGTGTCTATATCTGTGCAAAAAGGGAGCCTAGCATGACAAACTCAGAAGAATTTCATCCCAAGGATCTCAGATAAAATATGTTAGTTCATTTCATCTGGGAAACAGAATAAATGATATTGCCGATATGACCAATGAGAGCAGAACCTATTGCAAATGTCAAACATTTAGAAGCTATCCACAAAGAGAGCTGTAGTAAGGTAGCCTTCAAATAAACTGCAAAAGCAAATAAAATCAAAACAGACATTCCAAGAACAGGAAGAATCTTAATTATTAGATATTATAACTTCTTCACGTGAACTCCAACCTTCTCTCTGTTTCAAACTCAATCAAACAACATGAGTTTAGGTATCTGAATTCAACAAAACCAGTATTGGTTTGTACTATTACTATTAGTAGTATATTTATATGTATCAGTACATGTTACTCTCACAGGCTCTTCTATACTATGACAAGCTAGTCATCACTGCTTTGAAGATGTTTTAAGCAATTGCTGTATATGTGCTGAACTGTGGCACTATGTAAATTAGACCTATACTACAATAAACAATTAGACAAATTTAAACTCCCAAGGTTTAAGGAGATTTGAAACTTTCAAGTTTCCAAGTTTACCTCAGATTTCTCATTTGTAGGAATGTGAGTTTAAAACGTCTTCTCTGAAGCATTTTTCTAATTAGCATAAACAGGAGAACTTTTATCATCTTAGAATGAAACACAACAAGCCTCTCTGCTCACTCTTCCAGACTGACACCTTATGGCACATAAGATCCATTCAAACTTCTGCATTCCAGTGTTAAAATCAATGCAAATTTATTTTTGAAAATGAGAATTTTCTGTTTCTTAGCAAAGCAGTGTTGCTGCTACATGATTTGCTGCAGTGGTTTGATAGATAGTCTATCATCATAGCTTCAGCCTTTCTAATATGACACCTGGCAAAGATTCTAAAAATATGGGGAAGGCAGACATTTCTTTGGATAGTAACAGCAATTCCCATTTCTATCCGCGTCTATCGAGTGCCCAGATATAAATGTCACCTGAGCACGGTGCTCCTAAGAAGTGTCTTCAAAACCATAAAAGGTATTCTGCAAAGCTCCATCTCTTTGATCTGACTGTAAGAAACTTTGAGGAGACGATTGAAGAGAGCATGGCTAGAGGCAAGCATTCAAACCAATTGTTCTGCTGTGTTAGAACAATTGCAGAAGGGATGACACATTCAAAAAGTCCATTTTGAAACTGAATATCTCAAAATTTCTGCAACAGAGGGTAAGAATCCAAGTGTTTCTAGTTTCCAAAATTTGTAATACCTATCCATACCAATTAAAAAAAAAAGAAGGCAAAAGAATAGGCAAAGAAAGGATGCCAAAGGCTTTGCATGAAATCATACAAGATTGTTGCATTTTGACTTGAAATAACAAATCTGTGTCTCTGACAAATCTGCTATGCACCAATGACAGCCACAGGTTCTTCTTACTCTGCTCTTGTTTGAAACACTTAACTAGATCTCTCTGCTCACTAGAGTGAAGGTGTGGGGTGAAAGAGAAAGCTGGTGTGCTCAAACCCACACCATCAGAACCAGAGAACAATGAGAAGTTTGTTTCAGTGTTGTCAGTCAGAGTTGGGGGCAGTTTTAAACTAAATGAGAACTTGCCAGCCATAACTGAGACATAGGAATTGGGAATGTGCTTGAAAACAGACCATTTAAATGCAGAGCTGTCAACCTTCCTGGCACATCGGTATCTTTCAGTTTTCATGCAGTACCTTTCCCTCTCCATGAAAGTCTTGCTTATTCACCTTCCTCCAGTTCAAAAAATAACAAGTGTCCACAGGTCTACCCCAAAATCTGTGATCTACTCATTCCTACATTTCTACAAGTTATCTCTAACCTTAAATTTGGCTCAAACAGCTGTCACTTCAGCAAAATGTGTGAAAGGAACCAGACTGTGTCTCCAACTACAGTCTACAAAGTATAGCAAATACCACTGCAGAACTCATCTTCCTACTCTGACAAGTGTAGTTAATGAAGTGCAGGCCAAAATCTTGCAGTAAGTTGCTTTATACATATCCTGTACTACTTAGTTTCAAAACAGATATTTTTCTTGCAGGGAAAACTTCCACTTGGGAACATGTTGCCAGTCAGCCTAGCAACATGCCCCTCAATCTGGAGCATGTGTGGTCTCCAAAGGCAGCACTTTGGGACTGTCTGTCAAAACAGCAGCAACCCATTCAAGAGACAAAGTGTTAAAGTAATCTCCTGGCTTTTACAGAGTTATGTTCAAGCTAGGACTTTTCTTTTAATGAAGCTTGCTGATCAAGGTTATCAAGTCAGGCAGTCAATAGCACTGAACCCTTTTATCAGCTCTTCTTGGTAATTATAAATTATTCACCATTAGACAGTATGCTAATTCTTAGACTCCTACAAAGAGCTTAATCAATTGAGTGCATTTTATTATTTTCTAGTCTAAACATCATGGACTCATCATATAAAGTATCCAATAACACTAAATTATTCTAGATAGTTAAACTGATGCTAAACCAATCAGAAATTATATTTGAATTTATTAGTCTTCCTGCATTATTTAGCCAGCACAATGGAACAACAGAAACAAAATACACCCAAGAGGTGAAGTGCAAACTGAGTAAGGAATGAGGCTCTGAAGTTAGTTTATAGAAAAATGAAACAAAATGTGTGATTAATTTTCAGGAGGGAGAGGGCAAGAAAGGTAAAATAGGCAGATCTGTACTATGCATTCTCCTTTGGGTCATATTATTGCTAATTTAGACCTGCACAGCCATGATAACCCTGAGAGGCATTTCTGTATCTGAGGTTGGCTTTCCCACAACAAAACCTTTCTAGTTATTGTCTTGCAGTTTTAGAAAAAGATCCAGCAAAGGTACCTAATACTTATCCAAAGGCAGGTGTTTGAATTCAGACCTCTGATTCTGAAAATGCTGTCCAACTTTCACCTAACACCTGCCTCATCTCTCTTTTCCTCCCCTGTCCCTCTAGACCCTGTAAATGACTTAAAACCCCTTATTTTCTGAGAGAATCTGTTACAAAACCAGTAGTTAGTCCAGGTGACTGCCTCCTACCTAAGCATTTTCTTACAGATGCAGTAGTCTGCCATTTAAGTTACCTCTGCTTTGTTTGGCTGGCACAAAGCCCTTGTGTAGCTCCTCACTGGAGCCCCACATGGAAGCAGATGATAGGTGTTATTGTGAACCACAACTGAAAGCATTTTCCACAGCCCTGTCTTTCCCTTGAAACACTAGTAGCATGATAAAAAACCATCAGGTTGAATTCCTTCAGGAGTCCTTATTATCCTCCTGCCAAAAGTCTGCTCAGTCTTTAAAAAGAAAAAAAGAAAAAAAAAAAAACCAAAGCAAAACCCCAACAAACCTCCATAGGTCCAAAAAAAGAATATTTGTTTAAATAGTGTGTAATAGCAGTGTGTGGTATTTCACCTTTCCCTTTTCGCCTGCATTAGTGCAGCCTCTGAAGCAGGAAGCATTTTGATATAAGTAGATACAGCCTTAAAAAAAGAATCTCCCACACAGGAAAAGACTCACTCTGGGCAACCAGAGCCGGCTGGCCCTCTGGGAAAGCATACCCTTAAATTTAAGCTGAGGCTACTTTTAGCTGCTGTATGCGTAATTTAAGACTGCATTTGCTTTTAAGTGAGTTGCAACATGTTCTTTTAACTGGGTAATGGATCAGGTACAGACTCTTCCACTTCTGAGATGTGGCTCTAAATAAAACTGAAAGAACTGCCCTATGGGGTCAGACCAGAGTTTCGTTTAACTTAGTATCCTGTCTCCAACACCTGCCAGTAGCTGCCTGGTGAAAGAATATAAAAGCCACAGCAGAAAGGACTGAGTGATTCTCTCCTCTGTGGATTGTTCCAGCTCCTGGCAATCAGCAGCTTAAAAGCATGGCTGAAATTAACTAACAAACTCGACTCTGACACATAGATTTCAGATACAGAGACCTTTTCCAAAGTTGTTCCCACCTTTCCTATTTGTTAAGTAGCAAACAAACTCTTCCATCCTCATCACTGGCTTGAGAGGAGGTGGAGTGAAAGTAGAATGGTGCTGATAACCCTGTCATCTGACATTTAATAGGGACTGTCTATACATATGTATATAAAGAAGGAGATGAAAAGTGAAAAAAGCAGGCCAGCTAAATGTAAATGTTTGGGTAATAAGGGAAAATACCCATAATTCACTAAAAATGCCTATAAAGTATACACCAACTCCTTCTATTATCACATGTTATTTGAATCCATTATATTCTTTAGTTTTGTAGCATAGATTTTTTTTACACTCAGTGCATTTGACCATCTTATTTTCTGCTATTTTGAATGTGTGAATGCATGTTTATACCATAAAAACTTCATATTAATTCTATTTAAGTATGGACTGAAGAGATTGAAAAATATTTTTGCAATACAGGCAAAGCAATTAATACAGATGGTACCAGATTTGCTCAGAAATTGCTGTCTAAAGCCATTTTGGTTTGCTTTCTCTGCTAGCAAAATGTAAACAGCACTGTAAGAATCAATCCTGCACACCCCTGTCACACCACTGGCTGAACAATCTTTTTGTCCATAGCTTCTTATAGAGGAGTTTCTACACTGTCTGGGCTAACATGCATAATGCAGCCAGCCAAGGGCTCCCCACACAGACACTAATGCACCATAACATCGTTGTTATTTTTACTTACTTACAGAATGGGAAGCTTGATACAATACTAAACAAAACGGACATGGTCCTGCCCCAAGGAGTTGCTATGCTTTCAGATCTACCAACTCCAGTGCCATAAAACAACTCAAGCCTCTAGAGCTCCCTTGAAATTTCAGTTTCTACTTGAGAAGGGGACAAGTTCATTCCGAAATGTCTATGCTAATACGAGACAGTATTACCCTACAGCTGTCTGTCTCTGTCCGTTTGCTGGTGCAGGCCGATGGAACATTTCTAACTGAGTTCAGTGCAAAAGTCAGGTGTAAAACCTACCCTGGAAAACTGGCCAGGCACAGCTAGTGAAGGTAAGAGATAGGCCTGACATAGATTATTTAGTTCAACTGTTTCCCACAAAAATGTGTGAAAAAACATTGACATTAACCTGGGAGAAGACATGCACTATCTTTTCCAAAATCAACTTGAGTCTTAGATCACTGTAATTTTCAGCATACGGATTCCACACAGGCCACAATAAAAAGAGAAACAATCTAAAAGTTTAGCTGGCTTTCAAGGGAGAACTGGGGACTGGTTTTGGTTGCTAAGGAGTAATAAAAATCAGAAGAAGCACCTAAAGCTGGAGCAGATGTCTCCCAGATGTCAACTGAAAGAGAATGTCCCTCCGCATGGTAGGTGTGCACAAAGGAGCAGACCTAGCGGTGGGGACAAGGCCCAAACTCTGAATGCGTTACCTTCTCCCTCTCTGTCAGTTTTTGAAATGCAGCACAGGGCTTAGAAATAATCTCCAGCATTATCCTGGGAAAACGTGTGCTGTGGATGTCATGAGAGGGAAGTGGGAATCAAGAGCTGAGGGTGAGGAAGGTGAAGTTCTCCTTTTATCCCCCATAAATCTGCACTTGTCAAGGAGGATTTGATCTGCAAGCAGGGCACAGGTGAAGGAACGAGCAGGTTGCAAAACATAGATCACAAAATGAATGCATTGCATAGTACATAAACTTTATCACTTAGCACATGAGCATTTCCACCTTTCAAGCAAGTAGTTAAACATAGACAAAATGATAGGTCTTTGGAGATTCTTTGGCTTTAGAAAATTAAATGTAATATCAGGTTTTAGTGTTAGGAAAGCAGAAGTTAAGGGACAGAGACCAGATTAATATTAAAGTCCGTATTTTTGTGAATAAAAGGCTGCCATACAGCAGCTCATACCTCCTCTCCTAACAATAAATTTTCTTTCATAAGTCTGCATTCTGTTCCCATGAATAAGAGTCAGAATGGGGAGCACCTCTTTGGATCATGATAGTGAAGACAAGGGAGTGTGTACCTCATAACTGGACAGTTAGATTTCATTAAAATGTGGCAGATAAACCTGGAGAATGAGGTCATGAAGGCCCCTAGCTTTGACATCTGTCTTTACAGGCTGCTGATGAATTTTCTGAAGCTGCAGGACATTATTTCTGCAGAGCTATGCTGGGTAGACATAGGGTTTTAACAAAGTTTTGGTTAACTCATTAGGATGATCAAAGCATCAAGAGGACTGTCTTCATGCTTGATAGCTTTTCCTCTCACATCAAATTCTTGATAGGTATCAAATATCAGGTGGAATATTAAGGACAACAAGGTCATACATACTAGTGGCAAGTCCAGAGATACTTTCATTTTCAAACAATAAAGATAAAATCCCGTGGATTTGAAGGAAGATACAATTTTTGCCTTTTTTTTTTTTTTTGAAGTCTTCTTAATAGCAGTTATACCTCAGACACCAGCTCCTCCCTTACTCACTAGAACAACGTGAACACCACTCTCCTGTGCCTATGGCAATGTAACCTGCTGCACATTAAGGAGGGAGACCCATCACTGAAATTAAGAAAACATATGTTATCCTTTAGCACTGAGGAAAAAAATTTATTCTGTAACAGGACATCACCTTGTCCTTTGTACAATTACAGACATTTATTCAGTCTGGTTTTAGCCCCATATAGTGGCATTACCAACAAAAATGCTCACATCTGTTATGCTCAGCATCTCCTGACACCACTGGGAGCTGGGTAGTCATTAATGGCCCTATCTAAGAGAGGGAGAAAAACCAATTAATGCAGAGCATCAAATTGCATAACTCTTGTCTGTTCATCCCATGTTTATGCTAGTGAGGTATGACACTTTTTTTTACATACAATTGCAACTTTTCTTTTTTTTTTTCTGGTTATTCATGATTTGGAGAATGCTGCTTTAGGCAGTCAATAGCAATTATACTTGGTGAAAAGAACATACAATACAAATTAGAGCAATATAGATTTTCCCCCCTGTTACTTTAATGTTTAGTTACCCTGTTAGATTTAAACTGAGTACATAATGTTTAAGAAATTACTTTCACTAAAACCCATTAACTGACACTTAGAAATAGCATTTTAATCCAAAGGAGTGCAGCAAAACATTACTGCAATTAATAGGTATGTTGGAGCAGTGAAAAATCCTCTCTAAACCAAAGTGTATCCATGGTGGCAGGTTGTTTATATCCAATACTTAAAAGCATCTTGAACACTGAGGGCAAGAACCTTAGCCAGCTCCAGTGAAAGCAATGGAGTCATTCGTATTTACATTCACTGAGGCACTGGCCCTGTGATTTAAGCCCATATTTCACAGCCTTGGCAAAACTCACTGCTTGCTGGTGACTGGGCACAGGATGAGGAAGAGGTTTAGGGCACAGAATTTCTAGAGCTTAGTGCCAGCTGACTGAGGGGCAGGAGAAGCTAGCCCATGGCTGGTGCTCATGGCTACCCATACTTGTTCTCCTCCTCTTCCCTTCTGCACCTTTTCCTGGCAAAGGCAGCATCTTCTTCCTGTAGCTTTTTTCTTCCCTGTCTCTTAGTTTGGGCAGCAGCAGGAGTGAGAGTACCACATGTCATCTGCAGAGGCTGGACATTTCAAACCAGAACTTTCTGATGCAGGTGAAGCAGAGCAAGCTCCTCTGAGAGCAACCTTATATTTGTTTAGCTTGTCTCTTCATGGTAACCTTTCTCTGCCTGGACCCTGAGTTTTTAACTCTTTTAAAGATTCAATGCATCAAAATTTCTTTCCTTGTATGACTGTCACAAATCAACATTTCTCTAGTATTGCACAGAGCACAAGTATTCCTTTTGCCAATAGCTGCACATGGTGCTTTGTTTGCAGGGAGAGTGGTAAAGGTTTCCAGCAATCATAGCTAAAGCTCATGTGTTTGACCAGTAGTTTAGTATTTTGTGATGTGTGAAGGACTAGATTTGCTTCTCACCTTCACCTCTGTTTTGAATATGTGTCATGGTTTAACCCCAGACAGCCACTTACCGAGAACAATGGTCCTTATAACCACAGGAGGCAGTCCACCTGTGCTAAAAGTTTATCCTTCCTCTAAAAAAGTCGCATCCCCTGAGCAATTTCACCTTTCTACCATTAGCCATTTAATTTAAAGCATGAAACTTTATATAGCAACTAATCTCTGTGTGGCCTGGCAGAGCTGGTTGATTGTCACAGATAATTGGTTGATTTGGACAGTATTCAAGCTAGTGGCCTTCTGTATCCAAGATAATCTCTCTTCAGAATATACTGTGCACTCTTCTAAAAGTAGCATAGAAAATCATCATCATTAGCAATTTTGCTGAAGAGTAATATTTAAAACCGACTAACAGGCCATTACTTGAATTGCCTACCTCTGTCATTTCAGCAGAGCTAAACCAGGAATTCCCTCTCAGTCTTCCAGAACATAAGAGGTTTGTAATCAACTATTTGTGTAAATCTGGGGGCATGTAAGTAGTCGTGAGTTGTCTGCTTTCCAAATAAAGAAAATATTTAATTAGTGTCAGTAAGCTTCTTGTACAAACAATAGATTCTTCCTGGCTACATCTGCATGTGACAGAACATTTTTCAATTCAGACAGACCTGTGCTGACAGTGAATGGCACATGCTTATCCAACTTGCAGTATGCAAGGCATGTACAGTACCTGTGGGCAAATAGTGTATTTGTCTTTATTTACACTCGTGTTTCTCCAGAACAGATAATGTAAAACTTAGTCTCTGCCCAACACAGCATTCAAATCATCTTTTTGTTCTGATATTGAATGGCAGATAACAGAGCAGGGCTCAGTTCAGAACTAGGGTTCCTAGTCACATTTGCACACAGCAGTAACAACAGCTACAGCAACCCCATTATTTTTGCACTTATTCATTTGTAAACATCTGGAAATACCTGCTGGTCCTTACACGTTTTGCCAGCACTTCCTGTGAAGTTGCAGCTTTATCTGGGTCAACAATTACAAGGACTTACTTTGTAGAGTATAAAAACAACTGCGGCAACTATTGGTATGAAGAATGCAGTTTTCTAGCACATCTTCAGCCCCTATAAATCACAGAGTTGTTAGGGTTGGAATGGACCTCTGTAGATCATCTAGTCTGACACCACAAATCCATAAACATCCAATGAACTACTTAATATTACATCAGAAGAAGGTCCAGCCTAGAGTCATTTAGGTCAATTTTGCAAAGTTTTGCAAGAAAATTTTACTGAGGTCTCTATTTTTTATTTATATCATTTTACTTATTTTACTGAGATCTGTTAAAAGGGACAGTGAAGCAGCACCAGTTTTGCCAGGCTTTCATGTTGTCTCCGTGGCTGCAAAGTGCGGAGGTGCATGACATGTAATGGCTAAGGGACCTGCAGAGTGGTTCAAATCATGTATTCCTTCAAAAATGCAGATGATCTCACATATTTTGGAGTTTGGTAATGACCAGGCAAAATCTGCCTCCAGACTGCAAGCCATCACTGAGACCAGCAAACAAAGACACAAGGAGGGAAAGCCTGCCAGGCTAAAGATAAGCAATTATTGCTTGCATTCCCTCTAAGGCTCCAACTGTTTAATATTTTCAGAGTTTTTAGTAGCAAAGGATCATTAATCCTCAGCTCCAAGTCAGTGCAGACACTGACATGCAGTAAGTAAAATCTACTTGATTTGGTAGGTGTGGTTGTCTGTGGGTTCTCTTGGAATCATTCTCATCAATTATGGAAATAAGTATTTTGCATGCCCCACCTTTGTTAGGCCTGTCATGGACCTAGGAGTCAACAGACCATCATTTAATATTTTCCATGTATGTAGGTCATTGATTTCGAAGAACATCACTGACTTTGTCTTGTGCCCTGTACTCATACTATATACCAAAGTGACATTAAAAACACAGATTCAAAATGCTCAGCAAAACAGGTTTCTTAAGAAGGTGGTTTAATCACTGCAAATTCTACAGACCCAAAGGCACTACCTGACATTCAGCCAAATTGCAGTTAACTATTAGGCCATTCTCCAGTTTTACCGAGCTCATTTCAAACTAAGTTAAACAAGGAATGACTGACAATAATACTAATTCCCACAGCATCAGTACTACTGCTCTTGTGCTGCATGAGGAAGGGTCTGGCACAGCTCCTGCTGGCATCATGCATCTACCTGCAGCTTCTATGACACAAATGGCTGGCACAAAACTTCTCAAAAACATAGGCAATCCCAACAGGACCAAAGCCAGATTGCCCCTGAAATGAGAGGTACAGGGAGTAGTAAAAGAGCTGAGACTTGGGAAAAGACCTTGAAAAGCCAGATTGACTTTTCCTGCTACAAGGGATGGAGAGCAGGTGAGGAGGTGGCCAGAGCTCCTGGGACTCCAGCCCTGGACACAGTCAGTCACCACCAGTCCCATGCCCTCAGGAACAGCAAAGGCATGCCTGACCCTCACAGGAAAAACAGGTCATTTCACTGCCTGCAACAGCTGCCTATGGTGGGTAATATCACACTGCAGCGCTCCAAGATAATCAAGGGAGTGGGATGGCTGGGATGGAGAGCATCTGCACCTCATTCATGCCTCGACTGGGTGGGCTTGGAGGGGTATCAGGGTGCACAGCCCCATTAATAACATTGAGCACTTCATCTCCCACCCCTGCCCTTGTGTTTCCTCCCCTACCTACTGCTTCTTGAGTCAGGACAGCAAAGAATAGAGCAGATAAGAATGCAGTTTCCCCACAGGCTGTTCCCTGCTAGGAAGCAAGCTTTTACCATCAGAGGCAGAGCACAAGGAGGTGTTTTTGGAGAGCAACCTATTTCTCATGCTCTCTCCACCCTATTCAGGATGGACACCTGCTCAGGTTTTCACTGTGTGGATGCTGAAATTTAAAAAAGTGGCCATCCTCTGGCCCTCAGTCTAGCCTTCTATAATTGCCTGACAGACATCATTGCAGGGATGAGTCTTGAGGAGGGGTAGGACGCAGCGCTATTTCCACTTTCTGCCTGGGATTCTGGTGATGTAACACAGCCAATATCAGTATAATCTGAAAT
The DNA here is from genome assembly GCF_001604755.1 of Lepidothrix coronata. NCBI lineage: Eukaryota > Metazoa > Chordata > Aves > Passeriformes > Pipridae > Lepidothrix > Lepidothrix coronata. Next base: position 237,055 of record NW_016690274.1, on the reverse strand, counting down.
GAAATAATTCCAAAATCTCATTCTGATTTCCTTTTCAGTGTTTTGGGTTGACTTGAGAGAGCAGGTACTGCTGATCATCTTGGTCACCTGGCAGACAATGAAAGGCTGACCTATTTGTTTTTGCAAACAGGAAAAGAAGTGAAAAACCTGGGAATATGCAATGCTTGGCCAAATCAAATGGAAGAGAGACAGTTTTGTCATACAGTGTATATTTTTAAACTTTTTTTTCCACTGGCTTTTGCTGATAAGTTTTTCTCTGTCAATCAACAATAAAAAAAAATATAGAACAGGTGAAAAAGTAAGCAAAAACTATTGACAGGTTGAAATTTTACCTCTTTTAAGAAAAAAAAATCCATAAAAGGACACAGTTTTGTGGAAAGATACTGCAATAAATTGTCCATAACTTTTCACTGGTGGCTTGGAGATTCCACATCGACACAGGCAAAGCAGCTCTGGAGCAACATTTAAATTGAACTAATTGAACCAACTCAATAGAGAGTATAGAAAGTGAAAAGCTTTCTTAAATCCAAAGAGTATTCCTTGTGTCCAAACAAATGTTTCCCTCCAAATAAGCATATTCTTTTCCTGTAGTAGACAAATTCATGTGCCTTCAGCTCACCATCCCAACCACTCTGAAGACAGGAAGTACCTGAGAACTGGAAAAGAAGTGAGAAAAATTTTCTGAAGAAGACAATACTATGGGCTTTATAGTTGTATCATTCTTGTGGACCAAGCAACAGCTCTGCTGAGTGCATTTTTGATGCATGTGGAGTCTCTGAGAAATGCAGCTGCTATAGTGACGAATTTCTAGGAAACAGTTCACAGGGAGAGATGATGCAGGGACATGTGGTTTCCCACAAGATTGGCACTGGCCTCCCTTGGAAAAATATTGGGAAGCTGAAACACTCCCATGCCACTCATTCAGTATCTAGACACCAGAGTTCTGATATTAGGAAAATAGCAGAACAGTGGGGCTTAAGTCCGGTTCTCCTATGCCTCACATGACTACATGAACTGGAACTATAAAGCTATTTTCTTTAAGTTTTTGAACATTTAACAATTCAAGTTTTAGAGTTTCAACTGCTAAATCAAAAATAGCTCAGACCTCTAACAATACCATACTTCTGACTGTCACCTGAAATACGAAAAATTCAGATTCAAGTATCTGTTGTGACGGCTGGGAGCAAACAGGTACTCCACCTGCAAATGTGTGAAAACAGGAGAAACACACACCTGTGTATCCTGGTGAAAGTCTCAGATAAAAGAGAAATAGCCTAGACCTAAGGAAATGTATGGAGTAAATGAGGAAACTGGTTCTCAAGCAAGTTTCCTGCTAGGGTAGCAGGGATAAGGCTTAGGAGGTATGAAAGGCTATGAATGTCAGCACTAACAGAGGACTCAATTGCTGGTAAGGGCTGGTCTTCTATGATCTATCTGCAGCAAGTCAAACAAAAATCTATATAAATTCAGCTTGCTTGATTATGAAGGTCAGCCCTCAGAGGGTACAATGTGCTAACTAATTATAAGTAATAACACATGTAATGAAGAGATGTCCTGACTTTGGTGAGTTGTCTATGCATCAAGAAGAACATCAGGACACACCAAGTATACCCTGTCTGTGCCCATCTGTCCTAAAAAGCTCCTAGTTGTTGTCTAAAGTAGCTCTTATTCACCAGCTTCCTTAGAACGTGAACTCATCACCTTACCCTTGGCTTGATGTTGCTTCCCCAGTAATTACCTTTTTCTTCACATCCTGTTTATTGCTACAGCTATGTTTGTTAGTGTTTAGTCAAAGAGCTTATGTGTTGACCATAAACATAGTGCACCAACAGGCAAGGCTCTTAAAATGCCACATTCATGTTCAAATAGGCAGATGCTGCAATGATTTCTATAATGTCTTAAATAGATGATATAAATAATGCTAAATAGATGTCTGAAAGCTCACTAAAAATGACAGTTCTCATTAATTTCCAAAATCAAGACCATGTTCTGAACCAAAACCTATGAGGAAACAAAGGGGACGTTAACAGGAGAGTGCTAAAACCCATGCAGATGTATAACAGTTAAGGTATCCTGCAGGGCATAATGGTAATGGCAGCTGGATAGGAAACTGGCCTTAAGCCATGAGCTTGCAGTGCAAGCAGCCTGCTTTTTGGTGTGAACCTTCTAACTTTTTTTCATGTTGCCTCCAAGAAATTTCTCACAGGCTTAAAAGGCACATATAATTGCAGAGTCTGGATTTCTTTTTTTCTTTCCAGCAACTTAATTCCTAGCTACTTTCTTCTCCCTTTGCCTCTTGGGGTCTCTCTTTCTGAGTTTTTCTCTCATCAGAGTGCACACAAAAATGTTTATACCAGTCCACTCCTTCAGAACAAATGTCCCTCTGTAGCCAGGACGAGCCCTCCTTTTCCAGGTGCCAGTAGCTACTTTTCCGGGATGCAGAGAGGAACTGACAGCAGAGGAGCAGGTATGAGGAAGGAATATAGCTGTGAAGCTGCAAGTTCACCAGCCACCACATGCCACAGACGTCAGAACACATCTCCCTCTACTTTCTCTGCTCTGCCAAAAATAAAGGCCAGGGGCAGAATGTCGAGCTCCAATCCGTTTGATTGCCCTCTGCTGTGACTCAAGGACAAATGTTTGCCTTTAAAGCTGCAGGAAAAAATCAACAAAGGCAGAAAGTTCATATACCTGTAAAATAACTTTAGCATAAGCAGGCAGATAAAGCTGGTCAGCACTTGAAAGTTTCAAACTATTTGAAATTGACACATTCTGCAGTATGTTTTCATTCCAAATTCCAAACGGAAAACATTACAAGAAATAATGTGATTTACAGGTAAATCACAACCATTCAATTTTATCAAAATAAAAACATTGTGTCCTGATTTGGATTTTTTCAATTTCAATGATAAACTTCCTGTTTATCATTACAACAGGAAGTTGTAATGATAAAAGTGACTTGCTCTGTTATAAATGATACGTTGAATTATATCAGATAAATTTCACGAACCGATAAAGTGGTTTGGCCCAGTTAAGATGTCTATCTGGTGGGTAGACCTCAGATGCTCTTTCATGAAAAAAAACATAATTGACAGTTTTCACATGAAAAATTTAGATTTTGGTAAAATAGGCTTTTCCAACTCAAAAAAACCCCCAAAACCCTTTCTTGGAAAACTATGATGTTTTGAATACCCTCAAGGGTGTTTTCATCCTGGGTTTAACCTCTAAAGGCATGACTCAAAGCCCCAGTGAATCAACGGGCAGAAGGGATGCTGATCACCTGGTGACTGCATGGTTACCAATGGTGCACAACCCTGCTGGAAACCAGGTCATTCCAGTGATTAAACTCATTTACAATATTTCGAACAGAAGAATTGTTCTGAAAGGATCACAGCAATATCAACTAAAAATTCAATGAGATACTGGGGAAATTAACATTGTACACTTGATACACTTAGAAATGCCATTAGCTAGAAACTCAGCTAATCGTACAGAATGAGGGCATGGAGACAGTGTGAGTAAGGAGCAAAGAAGGTATTCAACAAGGTGAGTAACTCCAGCTGCCACTGGATTTTGTGTGGCACTGAGGCAGTCTGGCCATCAGCCCCAGATTTGCAATATGATTTCTGTGAGTGGAACAAACCGCACAACTGAAGCACTCACTAGAAATAAACGATTGGAAAGGTCGTTGATAGTTCTCAGGTTTACTTGGCAATGCTGTTCTTTTCTCCAATCTCCTGATATATGTCGTAGCAGATGTGTACCTAAACAACAAACCCTAACAAAAACAAGCTTAGGAATACAAAACCTGACCCCACTTCCCCTCTTCTATTTTTCTTTTTTTTTTCTTTTTCCTTTCTTCCTTTTTTTTTTTTTTAATAACAGCAAGTCCGTCTTGGGAAAAGCTATTTCATAACTATTTACTGTCTTTCAAGGGAGTTTATAAATGATCTCAGGGGATGTGTGGGATCTACTTTATCAACAGATCAGAAAAAAAAAACCTGTAACCAAACAATAGAATAGTAATCCATTCCCTATCAGAAGAAGCACTTTTGAGATAAAGAAAAATCCTTTCCTTCATTTTAAAGATGGCTCAGTGACGGAGGTAAAACTAAAGATACAGAGCTTACAATGAATACCTCAGATCTAACTGATGGTGTAACAATAAGGATACTGCCTTTATGCAGTGATTGCATATACATGGGATGATATTTCTGTAATACTTATGTGTAGGGAGTTTGGGCCAAGGTGGATCCCTCTCAGTTTATGTGTAGGACAGCTGTCAATATTTTGTCTTTGAAGCAGCTTCTCTCACCTTGTATTTTTCCCAGCCTTCTCTCTTTCCTCTGCAGCACAATTACTCGTGTGTCAGGGCAGTCAACAGGCTGAGCCACTATGATTTTTTTCTCAGCTCCTCTGTTCTCTGGTTTTCTGACATTCCTAGCATGAGTAGGTGCGCTAAGATAATTACACTAATCCATCTAGCAAAACACCTAACTTATACATTTGAAGCTAATTAGATAAACTTCAAAATGGGTCATTTTTCAGCCCCTCAGCCTCTGCCTGCTTATGAGCATTACCCCTGAGGGGACTCTTTCTCAATCAGGTGGACATTTCTGGGAATGAGGTCTAATGAATCTCTTTACATCCTGAACTGAAAACCTCTTTTCATTGAGAGTTAAGCAACTGAGGACAAATTCAGGTATGGTAGAAGTAGAACTCTCCCAAGGCAACACTACTGCTTCTTTCTGCCTACATTAGGTTGCCCTGACAGAAGGGCAAAAGCTTTCTGAGAGCAAAAGTGTTGTGGGATCCTTACTTCTCTGGTAAAGAAAGGCAAAGTAAGACTATACCAATCAGTTCCCCTTACTCATATTAGTGCAAATGAATAACAAAGAGCCTTGCCAGAAATTGGTCTGTTCTTTGGATCTTGGAGCTGAATTAAACTTCACAAATAGCAGGGCCTTTTTTTCCCCAAGATTTCTCAAAATGTTTCAGCCTGATTCTGCCACACTAATGCTTTGTGTTTTTTTGATGTGAAATGATATTTTGTGGTTTTAGAAGTTATGACAAATTATCTGAAAATATATATTATTTCTCTTTTTCTATTAATGGCCATTGACCACAGTATTTTTGTCAATTTCCAACTGGAGTCACATTCTCAGAAGCCCTTGCCAAATGCCCAGTAAAAACCAATTCTGACCTATACAGACATGCTACTTAACTTAGAGAGACCAACAAAAGGCAGCAGGGGAAACAGCAGCACTGAGTTGCAGCAGGTTGGAAAAAATGAAACAGCAACTCAGTGACAAACCTAGGATTCAGTCAAAACATTTAAATGACTACAAGTCATTTTTCTCCATTAATATCAGCAACATTACAACAAAGATGAATACCACTGTAGACTTTCAGGCTTTTGACAAAGACAGGACTGCCTAAGCATAATGCATTTTTTTGGGGCAACAGTGGGGAAAAACTACAGAATTTGGGGGGAATAGAGAAAAGTACAAAACAGGCACGAATGTGAAGCATTATAGCAAATTTAATTGGTGAAGTATACAGTCACAAACTTGTGCCACTCTATATTCCCTAGCTTTTGTGGCCTCTGCCAACTTAAAAGACAATGAAACCACCCTCTGAAAATGTTTTTATGCCAATGTGGTGCTAAGCACATTTCCAAAGCACAAAATGTGAGTCAAATCAGAAACAGTCTTCTTTTATTAGTTAAGATGGGATATGTGATGTATCTGAGCTCAACAACCCATGGCTAGAGCAGGCTTGCTTTTTGCTTCCAGACCTTCCTATATGTCTAAAGTAGAAGAGAGTAGATGCTGCCCCTGAACAGCACCATGCCAGGCTCAGACACGTAGCCCTGCAACATAGAGCTGTAGGGCTGCTGGATGGGCTGCAGAGGAGCCAGCCTTGGTGCTGCTGCTGGGACTGCAAGGGAATGGATTTGCTATAAAGTTGGGTGTGTGAGGCAAAAAAGTCATTAAACCACTAAAACTGACACAGGCCTTTTGTTTCCTCTCACTCCTGAAGAAAAGGTTAGCACACTCTGGCTGTGTGCGACCCACTGAGGCTCAATTGTTCCCTGAGAAAAGAACACAGACGAGCTTCCCATATTGCTTCCCCCCTCTCTTTTCCTGTTCTGATGCTGTAATTTTAGAGGTGGAAGCAGATGAAAAAGGCTTTTCCATTGTAACACAAGGTTTTTTCTTCTATTGCCTACCGTAAGTGTAATGACTTGTTACTTTCTGTTCCTTTTGCTTCCAGAATGAGCTCTGATGGAGCTCCCTAATGATAACAAACCATCACTGCAGTAATATTGATACCTGTTGTAATCACTGGCATTCTGGCTTTTCAATTTTCACTATTTGCCTTGGATCAAGTAGCTCTGTGCTAATGCAACAGAAGGTCACCAGATGAAGGGGCTGATAACAGAAAGGGACTGTTCTACTTAACATGCATGGAGGATTATGCTTTTCAGTCGTCCTCGAGCTAATCTTTCAAGTTGTCCTTTTTTGACTTTCTCAGTTTAATCAGTTTAATCTCATCTTCCCTCTTTTCTGATTACAAGGATTTTCTGTAGAAACCTTGCCTCCACAATAAGGACCACGTGGAAATTTATTCTTATATTGATTTCAACATTTCTTTTCCACTACCAAGGCTCCGATGCAAGGGGGGGAGAGAGAGCTAGAGGGGAAGCAGAGGGGATCCCTCTAGTGCCTCCTGCCTAGCAAATCCCCACATTTTTGTTATCTGGGAATCTGAATATTCCTTTAATACACTTTAAGTCAGAAATGGCAGCCAAACTGGAAATACCCAACTGTGATTAAAATTTATTGAAGACAGTAAGAGCAATAAAGCATAATCACAAGGCAAGCTAAATCTGGGGCACCGGTAATCAAAGTGTTCAGGGCACATTTTCCAAGGGACTCTTTCCTGGTTGCCGTCACAACTGCTTACACAGAAGAATATAGCATTTCTTGCCCCACAGGTGGGGAAACCAGATGCAAGGCCCAGGGAGTTAGGCAGAGTGGCCAGTCTGCACAGGCAGGTCTGTGCAGGAATTTGCGCGTGCATTTGACTGCATGGTCAGACTTTTCCTGTGGTTTTGTCTTTCTTTCCAGGACAGGAGGAATTTCCATAATTATTGATTTTTCCTGGCAGGAGAGATGAAGACTGCTTAGCACTGAATTGACGTTTTACTTATATATGTCTTTAATGTATAATAAAAATAGAGAAAAGAAAGCAAGAGGCAATATGCTTTTCCACTGTACACACTATGTAATCCTTCACTAAGGTTGCTCAGGCAGCTATAGGGAATAGCCAGTCAGTCAGCAAGCATCCCAACTCCAAGAATAAGCTGATCCTGTTTAAAAAATAAGTAAGTGGTCCAAAAGATGAGCGCTACCTTTCCTTTGCACCAAATAAGTAAAGGAGGAATTGTCCCAGCCTCCCACCCATTTGGTTGCTTCTGCTTTAGACACCACCTTATCATCACATCTCCATGGTCCCTCATTGCACAGACAACTGCAATGTTTATCTGCAGTCTCAGTCTCCCCATACACACACACTTCTTGACTTGCGAGTAATACAACAGCAGCGAGATGGGATCTGATTGAATGGGCTGGTGTATCTGTTTAGTCCTGTAAGACTGCTCTAATTTTCCTACAAGTAATGAAAGATTTTGCTTTCTCTTCAAGGTTCCTGGAGATAATGATATACCATAGCCAGCAGAGGTGAACATCTGTTTTAAGAACTGTGAACTTAGAGGAACTATTTGTCTATCTGATCTTCCTTTTTTGTTTTTCAGTGTACCCTATCCATTTCTCTGTTAATTAAATATATGTGAAATCACTAAACCACTTGGTTGAAGAAACAATTAAACAAAAACTGAAATAAAAAAATGGGAAGGAGGGGACTCTCTTTTTTCCTCTCAGCTGACTCTGCTTGGTAGAAATTGCCCTACTTTTTGAGCATGCACTTTCTTTTCCTTTCACAGAAAGACTTGAATTCATGAGGGCATATCCACCTAATGACAATATGGTGGAGTTAACCCATGAGAACAATGCATCCCATTAATCTGCTCATGCCTAATTGGTAAGTACAATATAGAACTGGCATTTTAAAGGCAGACTGTAAATGTATGTGGATTGGTTGCTATTTAATTGATGCAACGGCACGCAAATACTCGTACCCTAAAATGAGAGTGAGTGAAAGCAACAAGAAGTTATGAATCACATTTTCCTTTTGAATATTACCCACGGCAGTTGTAGGCAAAAAACAACAAGCATTAAGCTACTGCCATCGACCTCTGGACGTGCTCTCTGAGGAGAAAAACTATTCCTTGCCTGCTGCACTGCCCAGTGCCCTGCAGCAGCCTGGAGCTGGGAAGCCTGGGAGCTGTGGGACGTGGCAGAACAGGGAGTCATCACTGCAATTCCCCATGTTTACCTTGCTGTCTTCTTTGCCCACAAGTGTGTGGGCAATTCCTTGATTCCCTAGGAGCTCAGCAGGGACGGGGGAAACCTCTGACCTGGCCAGTGCTTCTGTTGCACCCCCACCTCTGCTCTGCCTCATGGGAGGAGGAGCAGCAGGCCCAGCAAGTTGGCTCTGGGATCCAAGTGTTTCCTGGGAATGGCAGCAAGAAGGGAGGGTGGAAAGCATGAAGGATGATGAGAGGTGGTGGGTTACTCCATTGCAGAAAAGGAGTGAAGCAGAGTCACAATGAGGCTCTGGTCCCTAAAGACAAGAGCTTAGACTAGTGGCGCTTTCCAGGACAGCAGAGCGCAAGCAACACACTTTTGTTTCACCAGCTGTATTCATCTTTAAACAATACTAGAGGAAGTGGGATGGCTTTGCAGGAGGTTGAAAACCACCCTTTCATAATGCAGAGCACATCTTCCTTTACAGGCATGAGAAAAGGGAGGACTGCTAGAATCCAAGTCCTTTGGCAACCCAGCACTCATATGACTAGAATATTGCCTATTACTTCCCACAAAACCATAAACTTCTTTGATAAAAAGTGAAGTCCCACGGTGTTAATAAGACTGTCACTAAAGCAAAGTGAAAAAAGCTGAGCGTTTTTCTCTTGTGTCCAACCTCATTCTCACCACTGCCACCAGCACTTCACATCATCTGCACACAAAAATGTTAACTTTAGCCTTCCAGAAACCTCTTTACTAAGTTGTTCCCTGTAAATATGACAGATTAGTTCTTGAGCCTTCTGACTGAATTATTTTTCCAATGTCAACACTATCCACTGTGTGCAGGCTGCAGTCATAATCTGTGAAATGAATAGTACTTGTTAAAGTTCTTATAAATAATCTTATCACATGTATATAGCAGAAATTTACCCAGTTGAAAAAATATGGTTCATGAGACTAAATTTTTGCAAATAGTACCCCTCTGAAAAAGGGTTTCAGTGGTGTAGGGAAAAAAAATAGAAATAAGCAAAAGGGAAATGACAGCCCTACAGTTCCCTGTGTTGGATGTGACAAGGGTGTAGCAATCTTCACTTTTCTACATCTGCAGCACAGCTGGTCCGTCCCTTATCTGAAAAAGACCAGAAGATCTCCTGATGTGTCTTAATAGTATAAATTCAAAAGCAGTGGAAGGGAGGATGGAAATGGTGGGAACTTTGTGGGTGGCAGGGACATGGTAGATATATAGGTGATAGTTTGGAAGGGAGATGGGAGGAGATAATGAGGTGGGGCAGACATGGCAGAAATTACTCATTTCTACTGTTTCCAGACCATTAGTATCATATCCTCAATTGCCTGGCAGATGTCCTCTGTATCTGAACAATAAGAGTTGGAACAACACATTTTTCTGGTCAGGCATTTGCCTTTTCAAGTGATAACTCCTCCTCTACCAAGCTGAAATGATCAGGAGAAGGTATCCATAATGCTACAGCAGCTGGAATCCAGAAGACTGACAGGAGAAGCAGTGCCCACAGCACCAGAAGAGGTGAGAACAGAGGGCTGTGTGCAGAAGGCACCCCAGCAGTTTTGGAAGGGAAAGAAATGGGGAACTTTTAAATTGCTGAGCATGAACTAGTTCTTTCCAGAAAACTGGATTACAAATAATCCTGTCTGTAAAATTACTAGGAAAAATAAAAAATAAAACAGCTGATCTCAGTTCATCTCTCTCTTTTGAGGAGAAAAAGAGCCTGGAACAGTACTAAGACATGCATTTCTATTTACAAAAGGTTCTAATGTAACAACTGCACCAGTATCCAATCCGGATTTTCAAGTGAAATCAGCTTTGTGGGTCATTTGTGCACTCACAGTATTGGCAAATGAAGGTGATATCACATAACACAAAGCCATACATTTTTCCCTAGTTGCCCTAATTGTATTTTGCTATTAAATGATTATCATGCAAATGCTGAAAGGGTAAGAACTTGCGTGGTAATGGAAATCCTCTCTGTTCCTGTAATCTATTTATTAAGATTTTTCTAATTATTTTTATATTAAAAAAATAGAATAAGAAATATGAGTACAAAGAAACTACAGAGAAAAGGCATTTGTGATTGGATTAGTGAATCCAGAACATAATCATCAATAGACGTCTTTATTATTAAAACACAGTAGCAATTTTGGCTGAATGATTAGCCAAAGTTTCAAAGCCTTGCAGAGTTGTTTCTATTTGCATAAGAAATCAGCAGTGTAAGTCAATTGTACTCTTGGCATAATCTTAAAATAAACTTGTTTACTTACCCCGCCCCCAAAAACCAGAGGAAAAATTTCACCCAAGGCCCATTTTCCTGAATGCAATAAAAGCTAAATCAGCAAAGTCTGTTATTCCCCTTCAGGAATTCTCAGATCTACCACCCTAGAGACCTTAACACCCAAGCCCTGCTCGCTGGCAGCTCCCTCTCTGCAGCACATGACCAACTGTTCTTGTGAGACTCTTGCCCTCTCAATAGCAGCTTCAGCCAAGAACCACTCTGCTTGCAGCAATGAGTCATTCAAGCCATTGACTAAGCTCTGTACACCATAGTTCTTCACAGCATTGGCCATCCACCAGGAGGGACCCAATAATTCCCAAGGAATTCAGGGCATCACAGGCTTACCTGTGTCAGAAGTTTGGGGAAGTGGACCAGGGACCACTCAGCAAGGCATCTTTGTGTTCCTAGTGGATCTGCTACACTGCATTAAAATGTCCAGTTAGCAGGTGCTTCCTCTCTATTCCTTCAAGGATCCTTTTCCTCATGTTTCACATTGCTCCAGTGACATCTCCCAGTGCATATTTGCTAATCTTTTATTTCTAATAACACAGATAAGACATAAGATTTATACAGACTCTGTCCCTTACCTTGCCTCTTTGCCATTTATTTATTTTTCTTTCTTTTTCCTGAATATCACCACGTAATATTTCTTTTGTCACAGCGCACTAATTGCATGTAACCTTTTACTTTGATTTGTCATTTCATCCACATGTCACCTGTATTGTAAACACCTGTCAATTCCTTTTATTGAACATCTTTAAAATCTGTGCTTGGTTAATGACTGAGGCAACTAAAACTCTGATGCATGCCTTGGTTCTTTCTCAGCTTGAATATTTAAACGGGTTTCTTGTAGGTCTTAATGCATTTATTCTATCTAAATTGCAAGCTGTGCTGTCATTTGCCTGGCGTGATTTCTTTTTTTTTCCTTTTGTTTTGGTTTGGTTTTGCTGTCATTGATGTTGCATGCTTCACAGATTCCTCATGAAACTCTTGTTACCTGAGTCACTCCTATTTTATTATTCTTATTTCACTCCATTTGAGATTTTGATACAGGCCTTGTTTTATTCCAGCTATTTTTTATAGAGTCTGAGGAGGAAGCTATGAAATACGAATACAGGGTATGGGTCTAATACCTCAAGACCTTTGCCTCCTAACTGATCTGAGGCTGTCACTTCTCATGCTGTCCTGACAGTTACACAAAGATTTCATCTAAGAACAGAAGTTGGAGGACTAAGCCATTGCACATGATTAGTCCCCTGCAACAAGATGCAACCTGACATAGTCCATGGAAGCGTAGCATAACATTTCAAACATGCCCAGAGATAACAGTCATTTTGCAGAAATGCTACCAAGCATCTGATGAAAGCTACAGATTGAGTACTAGGAAATCCTGTTGCTGGTACAAATCTGGTACATCTTTATTTCTTTTCCCGCTCTTCTTAAAATTGCATTCTCTGTGATAGACGTATTAAACCATATTTCCCCATTACAACAGCAGTACTTTTTCATCACCTTTAATTATATCAGACGCAGCTCACCTCCATTTACCTGATGCATTACTGTCATTTTGAAGGGCAGATGTTCTTACATCCTATGCTTCAAAAAGCTCAGCTCTTTTCTACTGCTTTACAGAGACATGCTCCAATGAGAGGTACCACTTGCATGTGACACACTGTCTGTCTCTGTACTCCACACCACCACGTGCACAGATGCTTCCCTTAAACTACTGCAGTTCATCACCATTCTGCTCCAACACATCCACTGTACATTGGTTTTACAGCTCTACTTGGGATTACTATTGCAATATTCTGGAGTATTTATCTGATTTTCTATAAGGGAAATGTTCATCATGTACTGCTACCTGGAGACCAGCAATTCCAGTTCATAAGCTTTCAAACTTGTTTTCATTCTGTAATGGAGTGAAAAGCCCATCTTTTGAGAGCCTTCACAGGCTTGCATTTTGCAAAATTGTTGACTTGCAGAATAAAGAAACCCACCAACTTTGGCTTAGAAAATTGGAATTTTACAGCCTTGAGAGACAAGGAATCTTGATCCTCAAAAAGTGCTCTTCTTCACTCCTTCTTTCAAATGAAAACCCCTCAACAAAGCATTTATAGGAGAATGAAAAAGCACATTTAATGAAAATGCAAATAAGATCCAGCCAGCTCTCCTCACACTCTTTATGCTGAATCCCAGACCCCAGCCCTTCACAATACCCTTCAAAATACATTTACCATACAGTGTGCTTTTTAGACTCCTTGTTTGCTTTCCACTTTCATCAGCTGGTCAAGCAGGCAATAGGAGAAGGCATGGAAACGTCATAAATCTATAAGAGACCTGATAAAACTTTTAGAGCAGCTCCTACCTCCCCAGCCCAGATGAAGGTGTGATGCAGGACACATTGGTCGTTCTGGTAACATCACACCATCCCTCTGGCAACTGTAGCAGCAAGGTGTCAGCATGACATGCCTTGGTGGCCTCACCATCTTCAGATGCAGAGAGGAAGATGGCAATATTATCTTCAGTAATTCACACCTCTCCTGGCATAAGGGCTCTCTGGGGGTATGCATGCAGCTCAAAGGCTGGCCTTTCACTTCTTCCTAGAAAAGCAAAGGAAATATTTTTTTTCCAGACCACTAAACAAAGTTCACACCTTTATTTCTGAAACACCAAGGAAGGAAGGCTTTAAATAGTACATTTCCAGAGCGTCTTTGTGCAAATGTCAGGGATAAATGAACTCATTTGAACCACAGAGCAGTTTGCTGCTACAAAAAGGTGACCTTCTTGAGGTGCCTCAAGAAGGGAATTGCCAGCACCATCAAATCACAATCACAGTGTTGAAGCTCCAGTATTCAGTGAGAGACATAACTCCCAAGAGAGGGGCAACAGCTACCTTCTCTTCACCCTTTCTTGAAAAAAAAAAAAAAAAAAGAAAAAAAAAGAAGTTTGTTTAAAAGAAACAAGACCACAGCAGCCCTTTGACCACTCATTGTCAAGTGATTAGTACAACACTTTGAGAAAAGCTGTCAGCTTTGTAACAGAATTGTTATATTTCTATTTTCAGTAATAACCTGAAGAAGACAATCCACAATATTTTCCTTTTTACCTATTGCCAGGAAAAGATACAGAGTTTGTGAGTCTAGGCACACATTGAGAAGTGAGATTAGTGAAGCTGGTGTTACTCCTTGCTTATAGAAGGAAAACTAAAAGACCTTCTCACATGACCATATGGCAGGAAGCAAGATCCCTTACAATACATGCTCCCAGGCTAGAACCTGAAGCTTATGTTTTCATAAGTCATTGGGACTTCACAACCTGTTCAGGGATCAGAGAAGACAATTAAACCAGCAAACATTCTTTTTCATTGTTCTCAGTGGGAATTCTTGGTGCCAACCACTCTGAAATGACACCCTTAATATTCTGATTTCAGAGCATTTATACCCTGTGGGAGTTTTGTCCTCTGACTGCGTCGACTCTAACTACAGTAGATGGAAAACTGAATGAGTTGAAATTGGTATTATCAACTGGACAGCAGAAACAGACAGATAAAAAAATCACAGATGATCTTAATGAGAAAATGTCATGTACTATAGAATTCTGGGACTAGTTGGACTTCTATAGCACCGTTATGTGCGTCTTCCAGACCCACGGGGCAATGCGAGTATAATGTGCTCAAAGGTTTAAGGATCCTATATATTAAAAAAAAAAAAAAGAAAAATTCAATTCCCTTTCAGAATATTATTGAATATACCAGGGCATCTGCAGCTTGAGCATAACAGTGCCAACAAAACCAACCAGATCTGTTTCCTCCTCCCTGAAATTTAATCTGTTGTTACATTGAATATTATCACCACAGAGGGAAAAATTCAGCATCTGAATTACTCTGGAGTGAGGTTTCTCTAGGATTTCAAGAAGAAATCCCACCCTACATGACAGTGTTTTGCTTTGATTAAAGCAATTAAATTAACTTCCTTATATCAGAAGATATAAGGAAGACATAAAATACCTTCCCATCTTCAAAATTCACCTCACCTTTGTAGTATTGCAACTGATATTTATTCGGGTTAAAAAAAATGAAGCCTTGGTCTTGGGAATCTTTAAATATGTACATAACCTGCGAGGTAAGAAACACAAAGCCCAGTTTCACACTTTTTTTAGGTGAATGCTACAATTTGTTTATGTATGAAATATTTTTAAAAGAGCAAGGTGTAAGAGAGTTATTAGAAATAGTAGAACTAATTTTTAGTGATATGACGTTATGGCAGAAAAATTGTCTTTTAGAATCTGAAAAGCACCCAGATGATGTTTACTGGCAATTCTGGAGGTAAAAGAATAGGAATTTTGGGGGGTTGATTTCTGTTTGCTACTCTCTCTCTTATTTAAATGCTATTTAGAGTAAAAAAAATTGATATCTTTCATGTTTTCTTAAAAGCCAGAGAAGATACTGTCCTTAGAGCCTTTATGACTTATTGCTACCATTTGGGAAGCAGTTGTTTCCCTCTTTTACATTTTGAGATTTTTTACAGGGGAACTACTTTCTCTTAATTCTGTTACAATTACTTTCCAATAACTTTTTCTCAGCTAGTAATAACTAAGAACTTGGCTTAGCTTTGCAGCTTAAAGAAATGGAATTTCTTCTCATAATATGCTTTTAAAATCAGTTCCTTCCCACTTTAAGTCTGACTACCTGAAAATGATCCTTTCAAGGCCAAAAGAACAATTGCAAATGTAGGAATTTCAACATTCTTACCACAGATTTTTCAACACAATTTTAACATGGAAAAGTGTCAGAGTTTGGATTTGGCTCCCACCAAGTCCTCGACACCACAGCAAAAGCCCTTCTTCCCCCCCTTTTGGGTAAAGGAGAGAGAAGGAAAAAAAAAAACAAACAAAGAACCGAAAATAACAGAATTAAAGCAATATATATATATATTTACACTTAATTACAGTTACAAAAACACTATATACATATAAGAAAAGAGAACCCCAAACCCCCAAAACAGAAAAAACAGATATACCCAACTAATAAAGAACTAACAAACCAAAATTTTAACACTTTCCTTAAGAAAACGAAAGCCACTCTACCAAATCTCTCCTCTCAGATTGGAAAAATAACGCAGGCCTCACTCCCACACAAGCGAGACCGGCTGCAAGGAGTCTGATGTCTCCAAGTCCACCAGAAGAGAAGAAGAAAGAATGTCCTCTCCCCTTCTTATCTATATGTTTGCTTATGTAAAAAATAGGATAGAATATTGGGGCATAGGTACTTCTTTGGCTTTGAGCTGGTTGCCAAGGAAGGCCTATATCAAACCACTACAAGTTCATTTTTCACCATTGTTTACTGGCAGCTTTTCATTCCTTGGAGTACAAGGAATAATCAGAACTGCAAATCCATTCAATATAACAAATCAGTGTGTTTAGATTCCAATGGGCATTGGCCAGAGTCCATCCCAATGCTGTTTTTCCTTCATTTAAAATTATATTTTAAAAGAGTGAAAAAATATTCTAGTAATCAAAAGAAGGAAATAAAAAGAGCCCACACCTCTTATACAGTAGCTACAAGTGCAAGAAAAATACAGGTTCAACAGATATTTGGGCAATGCCAAACTTCACTTATGTGACCAAAATTAAGAGCAGGTCTCAGAAGATCTCTTCTGTATCCAATGCAAAGCTTTACCTGTAACTGAAATATATTCTAGAGTGGAAGGGCTAGACATTACCATGAGTTTTTACTTCCTTTTAATGGGAAAGAGGATCATGCATGTGTGTGCATGCGCACAGTGTGCAAGTTTCTTGTTCTTTCCATCTGAGAAAATGTTGGAAAGGTAGGTCTTCCTGATCCTCTCCTTTTTTCTTGAGGGAAATCACTTGCAGCCACGAGAACCAGGTGGAAGCCACTCTTGCTTAATGCAGTGGAGATCAGGACTAGTTCACTGTCTTTGTGAGAACAGAATCTGCAATAAGAATTTGAAAGCTATCAATATTGGGGAAGGCCTACGGAAACATTTCACGGGTGCATTTTCACAGCCGAGAAATGAAATTGGTTTTAATAAAGCCAAGCAAAAAAGGCTTTAATAGGACTTTAGCAATGCATAAGACTTCAGCAGTCTTCTGCCCAAGGGTGTCTTTCTCACTATGTGTAGTAGTACCTTGTCACCAGACTAGGTTTTAATTACACAAGCCATGGGCAAAACTAAGTCTGCTTTCTAATATCATTTTGATGTGGTATTCCCTGTATCTCTAGGAAATTAAGATCCCTGCTATGCTTATCCTCTCTCAAGCATTAAACGGCAAGTGTCATTGACAAAGACAAGAGTTATGCTCTATACTGGTAGTGGGGGAAAAGCTGAATTCTGCCCATTTCAGCAAATGACTTAAATCCCCTACACACCTCTAGCAGCTCTCAGAGATGTAACTTACCACTTGTGCCATTGCAATTAAAAGGTATTAACCCCAGGACATGTCAGACACCCGTTGCCAAAATGCCTTCCTTTTAATTAGTTCAGATTTCCAGTTCTTTTCTGGAGCGTAAAAACTGCAATACCACAGCACCAGATGAATTTGCTGCTGCAGCTGCATCACTTGAGTCCATTGTGAACTCTCCGCCTCCTAGTTCAGAGTCACACCACTACAGCTCTCTGAAATGACCAGATATAATTGGGTTCAGTGGAGTTCAAAGCTGTGCTCCAGCTTCCTCATATCAAAGTCCATTGACTCAGTGGCAGATGAAGCACATTGAAATTCTGGGAGAGTGGGAGGGAAGTTATGAGCAGACAACATTCAGGTCTGACCTGTTAGATGCCAGGATGCAGGGCACAACCAGATCTTGGCTGATTTTCCAAGAACTCGGGTGTAGTCCCCTGGAGAAGACTTTCTCCTCCTCTAATTGCTGCAAAACATATCTTACTTTTGCTCATGTACTTTGCCAATTTCATGGCTTGATACTTCTGAGACTCAATCACTTTTTTTTTAAATGTCAGGACTTTCTCCTGTGATTGTTCATTCGTTATATTTATTTTCTTGGACATTATTTAACAAACCATCCCTGAAGAATTTTCAGCTATTAACTTTGTCAAACAGAAGCTCAAGCGAGAGTTAAAGGCAAAGGGTCCAAAAGAAAAAAATCGGTCAAAGCACCTCCAGGGTATTCATCAGCCCCCAAAACTCATTTCAATAATTCTTTCTCACAGGACAAAACCAAAAAGGAAATAAAATGGAAGTTCTGTTGTTGTTGGTATGAGAACATAAAGCGCAAATGAAATCTAGATGAGCATAGCAAGCCTAGGGTTCTTTGACCTAGGTAGTCAGGATATCCAGATCTTCATATTCATTCCTGACTGATTCTTATGCATTGTCCATTTCTACCTCACATTCACCTCTGTAAACTCCAGGCCAGCAATAACAGCTGCCCAGCCACAGTGTCACAGGAGAGCCGTTTGGCTCACATTGCTCTCAGCAGCAGCTCCTGGTTTTTGAAAACCTGGGTTGATGTTCCCTAGCAACCTCGTTCTGTGAAGAAAACCTACTTGCTGCCACTAGTAAAACTAAGGAAGCTGTAAGTGGCAGTGTAGCTAACTCACCTTGTGTGGTCTTCAGTAAAGAATATGAAGATGATACTATATAATGTAACATAGTTGTATAATCTTGGTCATCCTCCAGGCTGTAATTGCAATTTAATTCTGATGAACAGAACATGATGAAGGATCTGAGCGCCCAGAAGTCCATCTGGTTTTTGCCAAATACACCAGCTGTACTCAACTGAGAATGTATGTCCATTCATTCTGTGCACATAATTCTTAACAGTATGATTTCATGCAAAATATTGCTTCTTTCCGCAAACCCTGCCTCACCAGGGACTGTGCCCTTTCTTAAAAACACTGATTAGACATAATTATACACAGATAAAGAATGTAACGAAGTCATTGTTGTTGCTGCATGTAAGTCACTGTTTTTCTGCAGATGTTCTATGTGTCTGCTCCTGACACAATCAGACCCAGTCATTTGGTCATTTGTTTGGCCTTGAATATTTCAGCATTAACCAAAAAAAGGAAAGAAAAAGGAGCCCTTTAAATCAAAATAACTTTGCTGTACGTAGCAAATTAAAGAATGTCAATTTGGTATTTTGTAATGTCACATTAATGTTTTTTTTCTTTTCTGTAAAGATACATTGGAGATCCAAAAGCACAAGGCAGTAGTATCCACCCAGTACCTGAACACTTTGTTCAAGCTATAGAGACAAATGTTCAAAATATTTTATCCAAACTTTTATTATATTACCTCTGATCCTTGAGCTAGTCTGGATGTCTTAGTCCAGGATTCACTGCTCTATGTGAAATTGTTGGGTATAAACCTATATTTTTTTTCTTTCAGAAATTTTTTTTTCAATATTTGATAAGAATTAAGACACTTGTTTTGACACTTTCAGCTAAATTTGAGAGAGATTCATGTGGTTTTATGTGAGTCAAAAGTATCTTTTTTAGTTATATATCTCCTCTAGGATGTTTATAAGTATCACTAAAGAAATCTATTTGTATCTGGCATGCAACAAGGAACAAAGAGCCAATCCCCACTGAAATTGTATGAAGCATCTCCATTAATACCTATTAGTTTTGAATCAGGTCACCTACCAAGTGCTATTAGGATTTCCCCATGCCGTTACAAATGGGCCATTTCTATAGGGTTTTTTCCTGCAGTAATTTTTTTTTTTTTAATTTGTTCTCAGTCAGCCTGAAATAATTTGTCAGCAGTATAACTGGAAAAAAATTAGAGGACTGACCAACACAAGTGCCGGGTGACTGGCATTGCCATCTTAGCAAAGGTCCAAATTCATGTTCAAATCTCTCACTCTCACATCCAGTGTCAAGCAGGTTATTCACTGCAGGTCTCCTGGGAGAATGTTTTAACCAGCCAAAAATGTAATGAAGTTATTTGTGTAGCTACTGGGTAAAAAAGGAGTGAAAACATTGTGTGGGAAACGAAATGTTTCTTCTGAGACACAATTATTTTTCCTTTCTTTTTTATTTTTTTTTTATATTTTGCTGAACAAAAAGACTGTTTCAAGTTGAACTGAAACTTTTTTTATATTCGTTGCTCTGCAGCCCAACAAAAAAAAAAAATCTGTTATTTCCACTGTGCTATTTCTAACTTTTCTATTTTATTCAAACTTGGTTTACACAATTTGCTTTCTAAGGAGCAATGGCATCAGGATCTGTAGAACAGCCAGGGTCAAAATTTCGCTATTTTTGAATACACCTACAATATGCACAGATTTGCATAATAGGCCCTAATGCCTCCTTCAGAATCATTATGGTCTATTGAGTAAATAATGTGTCTATTGAAAATGGTTGAAATACCCATTTAGTTGATAGACTCTATTGACTCCTAATAAGAAGTTATTAGAGTTGAATAAATATTATGCATTTTAAAACTTGCCTAAATATATTCCATTTCACATATTTTCATATTTACACAATCGACTGTAAAAAACATGTTGTATCTGCTCCTAGACAGCTCCAAGAGAGAGCTTCCCTTTTTGTAGGGTTTTTTCTTAACTTTGCAGGTGCTAAGGTAGGTTTTATTTGAGTAGTTGTTTTGGTTTTGATGAGACTGACATGGGGGAATAAAATCAGAACAAGAATGAAAACTAAACTACATGAATTGGTACTTAAATAAAATTAAGTTTTATGTTTTCAAGGAGTTAGCATAGGATTTAGCCATACTCTCTCAGGTTTATATGTGGGATTGCACAACACATTCTTTACAGTCAATTGTTTAAATATGCTAATACATAGAAAAGAATGAGCATAGTTAGGCAATGTGTAAAATGTATATTTTCATTTACTCAGGCTTAAATGTTTTCTTGAGAACTGAAAGAATCTCTCAAGTTAAACCATACTTTGATAATTATCCATATATACATTTTTTTTTCTAATCTATAGCAATTCTGAAGCAACTCTAAGTAGCTGTGACTGTTTAGCATAAAGATTTCAGACTCCAGATGTGCCTTACATTGTTTTGTGTCTCAGAGTTTCAGATCTTGTATTCTGGATTGCACATCCTGCTATTCCATTTGCTGCCATGTGGACATAAAAATTAGCCAGGATGCAAAGCTGGTACAGAAGCGTCTGCTGGATGTGCTTACTTGAAGTGAAAGCAAGCCAGGGAAGTGGCTGCTGCTGTTCTGCTCAAACAGATGGTTCAACTGTTTGTAAAGAGCATGGACAGGTACAGATAGTGACAGAAGTGATTGTTTTATACATTTTCACACCAGCTGACTCCATGTTCTCTAGCAATCACAGACCCTGTTTGCTGTTCTCTCGTTGCTTTCAAATGGTTCACATATTTATGCACATTTCTGGATCTCATCAGCCTCTAGAAGACCACCAGGAAAACTTACCAGCAGTTTGCACAGGCATCAAAGCAGAAGACCTGTCTTTGTGGCCCATATGAGCCACATAGAAGTCCAACACAACTGTATGTGAGGACTGCACATAGACCTGAGGAGTGTGTTTTCAGAGGTTGAACTTGGTCACTCTAAGGTCTGACTATGCAGTCACTGACTGTGTCTACTCTACTATACCTCTTCATTAGCTCAGTTTTCCAAAAGGTTGCCTCGACTGTATATCGCTGTGACAGTGTTATGCAAATTGTTTTCTCAGTTTATTTAATTTGATGTTGGCAAGAATGGAGGGTTAATGGCCTTGGCACAAACACATCTTGCTGCTATTTTCCAGACAGCTCCTTGAATATCTGAACAGGCTTCTTCAGTCTCACAACAGCAAAGAAACAAAGAAAGGTCTGATCTAGTTTTTAGCCATATCCCATTGTGGACTAAAAATGCTGAGATCTCCAAACTGTAGCTGATTTGTCCTGTGCAAGGCACACCTCATTTGGTTGTTTTACTCCTCTCTTTCCTCTGCTGTCTACAAACGTCTTTCGCATTTTATCCAGCCTGCGCACATTGCAGAAAGTGTGGTCCACAGGCCACCCCCTTCTCCCTTCTCCCTTCTCCTCTTCCACAAGACTCCTCTTTAAGGTAGGTCCTTACCCAATGAGCACCAACGTATATGCAGGGGACACAGGTCTTCCAGAGCACTGACTTGTGAAAAAACCATGATGCAGAAATGATTTCTATATCCTCACAACCTATATGGTATTAAATAATTATCTTCTCTGTGACTGAGGGGTACTGAACAGTCAGTGAGAATGACTCCTAACAAACTGGAATATTCTCCACAGATACACTTCAGTACTGGAGGTGCAGTATGGCCCCATCTTTCACCTTCACCTTTAATTCACTTGTCTTCCCACAGTCACTTTTCCCTGGCTGTCAGAAACACAGAGACAAGTGCATTCTGTGTTCCATCAGGTGTAGTGTTTCACAGCTAGGGCACCAAAGCCTGTCATTTCTGATATTTCTATCCTGACACATAAAAAGCAGAAGTTCAAGAACTGAATTAAAAAGAACAGCTTAGGAGAGATAATAGATAATTAGGTTATCCTCTTTATTTATTTTTTTTTATTTGTAGGAAATTGATATACATGTTCTCAGTGGTTTGCATAAGTCATTTCATTTCTGTCTTTCACTGTCCCTGAATAAACTTGAAAGCACCATCTGATCCCTACTTCTGGGTGCTTATGGTATGACTAAAAGTTGATGATATTTTCAGTGTAAGCTTCCCTTCCTCTCCTTCCTTTCCTCTCTACCCAACAAAAAAGTTTGAACACTCCACACTTTCTATACCTCTGGCTCCCAGGCAGCATTTGGAATAGTAGAAGCACTGGAAAGCATGGAAGCCAAATAATACTAGCAGGGCAAACAGAATGTAATTGCTTATGTGTGCTGGTTATATCCTGAAACAAATTGTTTCCTAATGCTGAGGTCAGACAGGGTTTAATTAGAAGAAATACAATTGGTGTAAAATTTTGCAGCAGGCTGCTTGTTTGGTGTCATGCCAAGTCAACATCAAGCCTTTCCAAATGGAAATTTTCATTAGAGGCCATTGGCAGCCTGGTTAGGCTAGGTTTCAACTTTTCCGAGTCTCCTGGTAACATGAACCTGAAACAGCATATCTGCTTCCTAGTAACAGGCTGTCCCTGTTGCAACTGTTCTCACACACGCACACAGCTTCTACATATGCAGTAACATGTGTGTGGCTACTTTCTTCTGGCCTGAAGCTGTCAAGATCTGCATGCTGGTAGGACTTATCTTTAGCTTTAAGACTGTGGATAATGACATTTTATTTTCTTATTGCTTTCATATCAAATATAGAGAAAGAAGCCTTTGAACCTCAGCAGAGTAAGGGAAATTTCTAACCATTTTTTGTTGAGTTGCGAGTCTTTTTTTGCTCTCTGTACCACTCAATGCAAGGTTCTCAAGGATCCTTACTGATGCTCAAAGCACTGATTCTGCTCTTTACACTGATTAACACAGCCTCAGTGCTTGTGCTGCCAAGGTTAAGGTTGTATCAGCATTTCCTCTACAGACCCTTCTGTTCAAGAGAAAAATGTTTAACTTGAATGAGAAAATTTGCCTCAGGGTGCAATTTTTTTTTCCCTTCCCCTAATGTTGTGAGTTAAGCTGATGCTTATAAAACCAAGGGATGGGCATTCTGGCTTATAGCAAGTAGGCATTGAAGGCTTAGCATACCTCAGTCACAGTTTGTGTCTTTTCTTCTTATGCCCATCCTGACATAGAGAACACTAATGAACAGACCACAAAGGAAGTGTGACCTGATGTGTGCCAAATCTTGTGGGCTTTAAAGTTGAGCTACCAGAGATATTTACTCCAGAAAGTGCTGTCAGCAAAAGGCAGGAGCAGTGGAGAATTTGTGGCCACTGTGAAAGCTGGCTCTGATAGCAGGTGAGCTGGCAGAGAACAGCTTGTAAGCCAAACTTCCCGTGCAAATAAGACAAGCCAGGTTATAGGAGGGAGAAAATGCTGGGAAGAAAGTGGCAGAGACCCAAGTAGATAGTCATTGCACAGCAATTTTTTAAAGTAAACAGAAGCCTTTTCATTTCAGTATCTCTCTGCCCTGGTTCAGACTATATCCGAATCAGCATTTACAGAATGCTCCACCTCCTCCCTGAAGGTGACATTTTCTCTCCTCTGTGGTTTTTTAACCAGTGGTCAGTGTCTCATTTTCTCTCCCCCTTCTGCTCTCAGTATCTTTTGACAGAACAGTACAGTCTCTTTCCTTTTCCCTTCCCTTATCTGCAGGCCAGCTGAGGGGCACTGCTGCCTCTGTCCTCCTTCAGCCCCGCACCAATCCTACTGTATTTGTCTTTTGTGTATTTGTCTTTGAATCCTTATTCCTAGCCTGCTGTATCTACTTTGCTGTTCATGTGCACAGCTCACAGCAGCAATGATAGTTAACAGTATTCGCTGTGGGTAGGTATGTGTAGGGAAAGAAAATAGAAAACCAGTTTTGTTGCTGTTCCTAATCTCTGCCTACATGCTCCTGCTAAGGTGTAGTTTCTATAGGAGGAGCAAAAAAAGGGCCATTCAGAACAAAAATATGGGAATATCCACTGCACACACATGGTCTTCCACACAAGAGTGCCTTGAAATATTTGTGTTGTGAAATCTATCAAAAATCTTTGGAGAGAGATTTGGAGCTTGACCAGATTCTGTGGAGTTTAGGGAGGAAAATAACCTTTTATATAGAATGCTTTTCTTTTTTTTTTCTCCCAAGGGCAATTAGCAAAGGATTTTGATATGACTAAATGGAGATTTCCCATGTTTCTGTATCTGTCTTTTCTTTGCTTCTAGGGTGCAAATTTAGGGCATGTTTTGCGGTGCCAATGGAGTATTAGTTTTTTCCCCAGTCTGTGGCACTGATATCTCATACTGGCACAGATTTTACAGTTTCAAGTCCGTGGCTGGGGGGACACAGCCAGGTTAAAACTGAGATGTGAATGGTGGCCTGTGCCTTGGCTGACCAGAGCTGCTGTGTGGCCCTAGGAAAACCGCTACACGTCAACTCAAAGATCACCTTCACAAACACCCTGATAACCCATACGCTTCCCACTCCCATAAAAGTCCACCGCTCTTTAACTCTTCTGGGGCTGACTGGCTACTTGATTTCCCCTTGGCAAAGCGAAGGCAGCATCACTTTTTCCTTCATCAAAGAAATAAACGAACAGCAAGGTAGAAGAGGGCAGCATCTTGACTACCTTTTCTTGAGGTATTACCAATTTGGAGTTTAGAGTTTCTCATTTTATTAAACACACTTTCATGAACGTGTGACTATGAATGTATGTACTGGGCTCTGGTACTGGCACTGCAGCAGAGGATCAGGTGGTGAGGTGGGGGTTGAAGGATTAAATATAGTTTCTGCAGTGTGATCATCTCTCCTCTGTTTTTAAAACCTCCAGCCTTTTTCTGAATTACCCCGTGGGTAGCTTAGTAACAGATATGATGGTCCATTCTTTAGTGCACTTAAAAAAACTCTAGAAAATATACTACCATTCTAGAAAGAAATAAACAAAACTAATGAGCTGAAGGTGTTGTCATGGAAGTGTTACTTATAAGCATGGAAGGGGCAGCTGCCCTTCTGAGCTCTGCTGAACAGCCAGAGCATAAAGCAGTGCTCTCTGTCACGTACAGCCAGGAGGCTGCGGGCTCTGTAAACGCTGTTTGTACAGATGACGAGTCCCCTGCCGAAGCGGGTGATCAGTGGACCGGGGTCAGAGACATTAACAGGCTCAAAGACACGATGCTGGATGATCACTTGTACCGGCCATTGCCATGCAGAAGGCACATTAGGGGGAAGCTTGGCAGAGCTGGGTAACACTGAGCCTCTCTATTTGCATGCAGCACAGGAAAGCAAGAAGTGCTTGTCTCCTGTTTAAAGGCAGCTACTGCTGCTTCACTGGGAGCTTTGGCCTTTTCAGTGGGGAACCCAGGAGACAGGCTGTCAAAACAGAAGTCTCTTGTTCTAACTACCAAGCTCACGAAGCAGGGATAATGAAAATAAATAAATAAATAAATAAATAAATTTTTAAAAGCTCAGATCAGTCAAACCAAAGAGAGTTGTTGTTTCTTGGTTGACTTATTTTTTCCTTTTCTGAAGTTATTTGGTTGTTTTGAGTTGGTTGGATACAGAAGCATGAAGTGTGGAGTTCACTCAAGACATTGAAGATAAATTCATAGTTCAGTTTTGCAAAAAGACAAACAAATAAAAGTTGACTTACACAGTGGAGGTTTTATATTTCCTCATTGTATTTCTTCTACTTTGTACAAATCTTCCTGGAAATCTCTGTAGTAACTCTTACTAACTGTGTGATGCCTGCTGTGCAGGGCAGAACTGATCAACTGCAGGGAATCCTTCCATTTTCATCTGTTTTTTTCAATCGTGTCAAATTCCTTCTCTTTAGTAATCCCCCTCATTCCCTTAGGAGCTAAAAGAAGATTTAATTGTTAAATTTGCATAGTAATTCAGCAAACAAACTCTCCAGTCTAGTGTAGATCTTTAGCTGTTGCAGGCTTAATTTTATTTATAAATCACTCACTTGCCTATGCTCAGTCATGATGGCATTTCATACTCAGGAGGCTGATGCAGAGAAATTATTGAGGAACTGTCCATGCCAGGGCTTTTTCTTTTAGGACTACTCTTTTATAAGGTAGCTTATTGCAAGATTATTTTGAGAATAGGGCTTTGCAGGTGGATTGTGTTTGCCCATTCTCCACAAGTATCCATGTCATAAAATAATCCTGCCATAAGTGGCTTCTGTCTGGTAGACCACTTGTTGCAATTCTGAATATGAAAAATAGCTTAAATCCTATTTAGTGAAATGAAACACAGTAAATACAAAAATACCTTCACTGTTGCTGGATTACAAAAAAAGAGTTTGATTTTAAATATGATTTGCAAGTGTGGAGATTTGCAAGGTTTCTGCAGGACATGGGAAAGGTGGAACATTGTTAGAGTGAACAGAAAACTCCAGGTTTCTAAATGCAGTCCACAATACCTCATGCTAACATCTAGAGACTTTTAAAATCATGATACAGGCAGTTGTATTACTAGGCTCAGCTGTCCAGAGATGTGGTGGCACAATTCAGTGGTGCAGCTTTAATATTTAATATTTTGATGCTAAAACTGTCCAGAATTCCCTTTGCATCTCTACCCTGAACTACTGAATCTGTTCCCTGTGACAAACCATCTTGACAATCTACAGGCTCAATAACGAAGAGGAAACTCCACAGCGGTGAGGAAGAGGTGTTGTATCCGAGAGGCAGTAGCCTGGCTGAAGGTGTGCAGAGCTCCTACCTTCAATGGTCACAAACTGAACTATTGCAAGTGTCCTTTCCCTGTGAAATTGAAGAGGTTGTGCAGCATCCAAACTTTGAAGTTTTGAAGACCCAACCAGATGAAGCCCTGAGCAGCTTGGTCTGAACTCATTGCAGACTTAACTTGGCTGGGGGCTACTTTACTTTAAACAGTTTATTCAGAGATGTATTTCAGCAGTGCATTAAAAAGCATGTATTTTGCTTCAGAAGGAAGCTCCCAGTGCTTCACATCCAGCACATTCTCCACATTCTAAAGTTTTGGAAGAAGTCAGCCAGAGAAGACTCTGGGCGACATCCACAGACCTGCTTACTCAGAAATAAGCACAGAAATTCAGAAAAGTAACACAGCCTGCTCCATTAGCTCTGCTTAGAGCTGCAAGCGCAGCTGAGCTGGCCGTGATAAGACCTTCATTGTTCCTCCTCCCACCCACCAAGACTGGGCTGCATCTGCCTCTAAGCACTGACCGTGTCTGTCCCCTTTTTTAGTTCAGACAAAGCCTGAATTAAACAACAGGCAAATGCCTCTGTCTATCAGAGATCTTTACTGATGTCCACTGAAGAGAGTCCTAATAAAGTATATCCCACAGAAGATACTTACTGACTTCCCTTTTGAAGTGAAGAATAATGTCTTACATGCAATAAATTGCTTGCAGCAAATAATGTATCACATGGATGGAGTCAACACTTCCTTCTAGTAATATCTACCATCAAATATCTGAATTAATTATTACTTTTGAATGAGACACAAACCCCATGTGTCACCTCCAAAATGTACTTTGAGTGTTAAATCCAGCTCACACAGAAGATGTTAGGTATGACTGACTCTGTGGCACTGTCCATTTTCAGTTCCAAAGCTACTCAGCCATTTTTGCTAGGAACACTTGGACATACCTATTTCAGGCCGTTTAAGAAAAATGTGTGCTTGTCATTCTGAAACTTATACTTCATGAACATCCCTGCCTTTAACTGATAAAGGAAATGTTGCAGAAATAAGTTTGAAGAAGTAACACTGCAGCTTAATATCCATAAAATATTACAGGGAAATCATCCTGAGGAAAAAAAATCTTAAATGTTCCTTGACTCACCCCGTCAAAATCTACGATATCGTGTTGCTGCTTGTGATACAGTAAAATTATCATCTTAAGGCAGCCCTGCTATAATGAAGTGATGTTGGGTAGTACCAATCTGGTATCTCTCCTACAGTTGGTTATGTTTTCAGAGGGCTTACAGAAATTCAACTGCTCTGAGTAACTTAAAAGTAATACCTGATACATGTGCCTTGAGATAGTTGTGGGAATCTTAGTTTTGGACTGTGACAACTTCCCCAAACTTAACTTACACCTGAACATTTTTTTGTGTTGTTGCTGTTGGCACAGGAGAGGTATACACTTCTGTATTGACCTTCTAAACCATCTCACTGTGTATCTTTTACTCCCACTGGCAAAGAAAACAACAGTTTAGCTGCTTTCTCAATGTCAACTGTCTGCAGCGAGTTTATCATACTGAACTGTGTAATTACATTTATGCATTAAACTGTAGTCAGGAGATATGTGAGTCCCCACATGTTGATACTATCTGCAAGGCAAGCCATTCCCCAGGAGTTATGCAATCAAACAGGGGATTTAATCGATGAATGATTTGTTGTCTCAGATTCTTGTTCCCAAGGAAGAAGAAAAATAAAGGGTAGTTTTCCTTGGGATATGAGTATACATGAGCTTAACAAGGCAGTTGTGAATGAGAGCATTTCATCCCACTTGGGCAGTATTCTTGGGATTATGAGGAAACTTAACTTCTTTGGATGTCTGAGGAATCATTTGCATGCACCATGACACAGAAATAGGTGGGATCTTGCAAGTGATACAACACAGAATTCCACATCTTTTTCTTATAAAAGCCACATTAAATTACCAGCCTAGTGCTTTCCCAGTATATTGTCTCACTGATCTTGAACAAGCCATCCTGGTGTTGGGGGAACAGTTATCTGGGTGATAATCAGTGCTGAGACCTCAGAGCAGCTCAAAGAAATTTGAGAGCTATATAAACATTCAGCTGAAATTCCTTTACGCAGACAATTTTCCCTCCACTAGTCTTCTGAACTCCAAAAGAAGCATAAGCCCTGACTCAGGCAATGTGGAGTGTTTGCTCTGGCACCCAAGCCAGCAGATGTGACTACTTGGCATCCTTTCCCGAGACTTGAACCTCATGGTATGTCTATGCCAAATGTACCCACATTATGCAAGAGTAATGGAAATTCGCCAGGCAGAGCAATGCTATGTTTTCCCAGATAAATGTTGCTCAGTTTAATTTTGAGGAACTGCCTGATAAAAGCCTCAGTGATTACCTTGTTTGCCTAACTGTCTTCATTCTGTGAGATCCAGCACTTTTACTGAACAGAGAATACATGAAAAACATGAGGGAACAAGTGCATCAGAGGAGCAAAAGAGGCCAAGCAAATCTCCTGGTGAAAGGTGAAGCATGCACCTGAGAAAAAGGGTTTCTTTCCTCATTGGAAGATAAGTTGACTGCACGGAAGGACCACTAAGAATAGTTTGTCATCTGACGTGGTTCAAGTGACTCAAGCTGCACAAGTGAGCTGTTCATTTCAGTTTTTCTTTTTCTCCAATTCCAGGCAAAGCTCACCATGGAAAAATGCTGGGATGAAGGTCATTTGCCATTGGCAGCACCTGGAAGATGAGACAGAAATGTAAAAACTCATGTTGTACAATATCTGCAGAATATGAGGAAGTAGAAAATGAAACATAATGGAATGAAAATGTGCATAGGATTAGCCAACTGAAAGATATGCATTAAAATATAAAGTTATTCTGATTATCACTACCCTGCCCTTCATTTGAACCAACTACTATTTGCCTACAGCTACTGCACCAGGGCAACATTTTTTATTTCATATTTAGTTCACATAAAAATACACTCCTGATTCTGACTGTGGTCTTTGATCGCTAACATAACTCCTAAAAATGGTAAGTGTGATTTGTTATCTTCAATAGTCAAAGGCACTTGCCACAACCTGACTCAATTACATTCAACATGCTTGTGACATTCACAAACAGGGCAGCCCAAATCAAGCAAAGAGTCAGGGATATGTGCTGTGCAGGTAGCTATGATTTAGCTCTGAAGTTGAGGAAAGCCATAAATATCCCATGGAGCCTCTCTGAGGTGTAACAAACCTATTGTCACCCAACCACAGCCTGATAAAATGGCTGGAGCATGCAATGCCTTTTGTTGCCACAAAACACTCTACAGCAGAACAATGCTACTGAACTTGGAGGAACACCTCAAGTAGCAGCAGGGGATTGCTGTTACACTATTAGTGCAATTGATTGCTTCAGCAAATAACCAGAAGTAGCCATTTCTTCTCAAGTTACTTACATGGCAGTAATCAAGTTTTGTTAACAAATTTCAGCCATGAAGGAAATCCAAAAGAAACTGACTTCTAACCCTGGACTTCACCTTCACGAGAAGAACTGGGGAAGAGACACAGTGAATCGCAGGGTTCCTGCTATTTGTTATCCAGAGGCAAATGGAAAATGGAATCATTTTCACAGCATTTTGAAAGGCTGTTTACAAACTGTTGGCCTGGAAGGAAAATTCTGGAAATCATTCACTGTAGATGTCTTATGTAACCACCTGTCTGACATTCAACAAGCCTATCCTGCAGGGATAGGAGCAAGGTGCTAATGTTCTCCAAAGTCCCACACAAACCAAAGTTAATGGCTGGGTCGATAGCTCCCAGTGAATAACTTAGTCAATTAAAATGTCCTTTTTTGATCTGCAGACATTGTTGCGAGTTTCTCAGTTATTCATTTGAAATTATTATCTGAGTTATTTGTTGTCCACAGCAATTCATTGCAGAACTAGTCAAAATAATGTTGAAACTCAGAATACCAGACAGAGAGCAGATATTTCTTTTCCTTGATTAGCTAAATGAGACATTTTGCATCAAGTTTCTGCTTCAATATTTAGATTTTTGAAAGATAAAATAGCCTTGTGAAAACACAGTTTAATATTTACTTAAATGCTGCTGTTTCAATAGCTGGTAGTAAATTCATTCAATAGATTATTTGTGAAAGTCGGCAGAAAAAACATGAATAATCAAACAAACTATTTAAATCATTTAAACACAGCATTATCTGAGGGTTAAGTAATGTTTGCCTACTTGCAAACACAGTTGCCAGTTGTCTGCAGCACATTGTATAGGACATACCTTCAAATTCAAACTAAGAGAGTAGTTTACAGATACAAGCTAAAACTAATTCTGCTAGTTCTTTCATAGACATTAAAAAAATAAAAAAATTTAAAAAGAAATTTTGAACAGAACAACTTCAGTTACCTTAATCATTTTGGTTTGTAAAAAACAGAGGCCCAGCTACACATACAAATCAGAAATGGTATAGTATCGAATGCCTTGACCACACTCATCAGGAACAGATCTCTGCTCCCAGCTCCCCTAATGGGCTGAGTTGCTTGTTAATCCTTTATAAATGTTCCCTAGAAAAAAATTCAGTTGTGCCAAGCTACTAAGAATCCTGTCAGCATGTAACAACAAGAACAAAATCTTATGCATAATAAAAGAATATTGAAAATACATGTATAGTCTTTGGCTGTTCTATACTGGCTGTTCAGTGGTTCAGTTGGTGTATTAAAATGTATTTTAAAACATTATTTTGGTTAAATCCAATCCCTACTTGACACTTATAAACAATTTAAAAGAATTAAGGTATTTCATATACTAGTTGTTATTCTTCCTGCTGAATGGATGAACACATTCCACAGAAGGGAAATTACAAAGATGTAAGTTATGCTGGGTGACAGGGATATGGAGTTAGGCAACATTCATGCTTCATTTTGCTAATGGATTGGATTACAACCCTTCTCCTTAGTGAGAAGCATAGGGATAAAGAAGATGCACACAGTCTTTGCTTTTTTGCTGTAGTCCAACAGGATGCTTTGTAAGTTATTCTTACCAAGTGTCAAAATGAGTTTAAGTGACAGATTATGTATTTGCTTACCTACATTTAACATTGGCATCTCTCCATTCACTCACACTAGGGTAAATAAACCGAGGCTCTGGCTCCATATTCCCCCTTGTTTGATCTCACTCTAGATCAGTGATGCCAAACCACCAGCACTGGCAAACAGAGATCTGGGCTGGCACCAATGACAATGAGCAAACAACACTTTCAAAACATGTTTGATGCCAGATAGCAAAGAGCACCCTCCCTACTTCAGGAGCTCATTGACAGAAAAGCTTTCTGCTCTGAAATCCACAACTCTCTCCTGCATGTGGCTGGAAGGGCCAATACGCCATTTTTTTTCTGCAGCCCCCAAAAAAGAAATCTACTGTATTTATCCCAAACAGTGACACATAGGTGGTTCCTGTTAATCCAGTTAATCCAAAACTCTGTTTAAGCATGAACAAACCTCGCTCAGCAAAACACAAGAAGCACAAATGAAACAGCTAAAATTTGCATGTCAACTGTAAAACCTTTCAGCTTTTACTAGACATCTTCAGGTTTAGTGGTGGACTTGGCAGTGCTGGGTTAATGGTTGGACTTGATGATCTTAGAGGCTTTTTCCAACCTAAACGAGTCTATGTTTCTATCCCACTCTGATGCAGTGTTACACTCCAGCAGGTGCTACGACTACACCTCTAGTGCCTGATGCATCCATATCATGTGCCTGGTGTTCCTCTAGGGAATGGTCCAGTCCGCCTGCCCTTACTGAGCACAGCCACGGGCCACGTTAACACTGGCTGGGGACAGGGTCAGCCAAGTCGTTTCTTCTTAAATTACACCAGACCCCACTTCCCACCCAAAGGGCTTCAATAGGCAGTGGGGGCCGAGAGCGACGGGGACATTGGATTATCCGCAGGGTCAAAACACAGCATGGGCTTCATCCACCTCAGCACTGTAACGCAGCCGGCACGACTGGGAGATGAGCGTTTGCTCACCGCTACTCGCAGCCACACACGAGCCAGCACGAACGCCCAAACCTCTGCCCGTACCCACACCAACACAAGCACCTCCTGCTCCACCCACACCCTTTCCAGGCCGCCCCCAGCCCGGCACGGGCACCGCACCCCGCCCTCTCCCCGGCCCCCGCCCGCCCGGCCGCGCCGCCTCGGCCCCACCAGAGGGCGGCACGACCCCGCGTTCGGGCGGGCGGGCGGCACGGCCCTGCCGCCGCCGTGCCCCGGCCCCTCCGACACTGCCCACACACACCGGCCTGGCTCCCGCCCCGCCGCCGCGGCCGAGGAACCTCCTACCGATCCGGCCCCCGCCAACTCGCCCCCTGCAGCCCTCCCCGCCCGTCCCCTCCCTTCCGCTCCCAAAGAGCCCCCAGCGGCCCTCGGAGCGGGGGGGCGGATGGCCCTGCGCAGTGTTTTGGGGCAGAACCGGGGCTGTGCGGTGCTGGGCTGTACGCGCTACAGGGGCGGCGTGCACTGTGCTGGACAGCGTGTGCCCATCCCGCCGCCGTAGTTCGGGCTGTGCGGAGCGCTGCTCCCTGTTAAACTGCAGATTAAGAAGAGTTTAGTGGCCGGGAGGTTACCTCCGCTTCCCTTGAGGGAACTCCCGTACCAGAGAGTTTTCTGCGTGGTAGCCCACCCCTCTGCTTTTTGGGCAATGCTGTCATCTTACTGTATATGGCAGTTAGTGACTGCTGTCGGGGTGTACTGCCGGAAAAAAATAGCTGTAAATGTGGATAATGTGAGCTGATCCTTTCAAAGTTCACACCGCATGAAGCTGCAGAGCAAAGCCAGGCAGATGGGAGAGGGATGTTTCCTAAGAATCAATTGGCTGTTGCAGAACAAGAAGGGGGGAAAGTGATCTCCTCAAGACAGATGTCACTGCCAGACCATATTGGTAAAATTGCAAGTTACAAATTCAACTGAAGCCAGAGAATTTGAAAAAAAAAAAAAAAAAAAAAAAAAAGAAAAAAGAAAACGGACAGAAAACAGATGCAAAACAGCAACAAAATGCCAGAATAAAATGAGTCAGGCCAGCACTGGAACACACCGCAATCCCTCAGCATTCAGGACGATTTAAATGGATGGAAAAGGGATTAAGGTCTAATCCAGCAGTTGCTCTGTTTGAATTAATCTCATAGGAGTCAGTCAGGATATGTGTATTTAGAGAGGGGGCGAAAGAGAAGAAAGCAAGCAAGAAATTGCCCAATCAGGCCCCAAATATAGTCTCAGGAGATCAGGAGACTTGGAATAGTTCCTTGTGCCACACTGGTTTTAAAAGCTGATTATCTGATCCAAACCCTCACAGGTATTTCAAAGAGAAAAAGTAGCATTGCTAAATATGCAGTTCTTTTTGCATTACTGAACCCCAGGTCTCCCTTCCAGAAGTTGGCTACAGCACAGGCAGTAGCCATTTCACTCACACTGGCTGAGGCCCTCTCCATCACTACCGTGCCTTCCTTCCTTGGCTGTGATCTTGCTTTCAAATGCCACCGATTTTCTGGGACAGTGTCAACTGCGAGGAGACTGTCCCACTGGGTCTTGGGTTTCCTGAGAGCCTAAGTGATTAAAGAGGTTCTTCCTTTTGAACTCAAACATTTTCCAGAGCTGCCTTCTCTTCTCTGAGTAACGCTATCAATCTGAGGCAGGGCACTGAAATATCTACACCAGCACTGCCAAAAACAGCCTTGCATATTTCCAAGCGGTTATGCAGCCTTTAGTAAATCACCTAAGCGTGAGCAAACTGTGCTTCAGGCAGTGCAGAAAAAGACAAATCCAAATGCTAGGGACTGTGTGTACCCGGGGAGGCTTGTGTAGACGCACTGGAAGACAAAATATTAAGTGCTAGCCACAGTCCCTAACACACAATATCATAGAGGAATACAAAATATTAAGTCCTCAGTCCACAACACACAGCTTGTTTCTGCATGTGTGGATGTCCTTTATGTGTGCAGGTGGGTGGGTGTATCTGAGGCAGGTATCAGCTTCCAAAAAGGGAATCTTATAAACCACAGCCCAGAGCTCCAGTCCAGCAACTATGGTACTCATTTTAGCAGTTCTGCCTATGAACAGTGCTGGGTTTATAGTTCTCCAGCAGCCCTAAGCATCTCCAGAGGGACCAGCAGTTCCTTTCAGAATGGAGACTACTTTCAAGGATATTGCAATATTTAAAGAACTCCATACCAACATAGCATCAGAGAGAGATTAATTTAGTCCCTCATCTTTTTCCAAGTAACAATATAACCCCCCTTGTGGTATCTCACTCTTAAGGGGAAGGGAGCACCCAAAATTCCCAGGTGCTCATAGTTTAAAAGGAATAAAAGTCAGAAAGTCCACAAAAGAAACTTCCAGAGTTAATTAGTAAATTATACACCTGGCATGGAATTTGGTATAAATTAGTCCCCTATCTTCTAGCATAAGCCTATGGTGGTGGGTGCTTTTTACCTTTACCTTGGGAAAAAACCATAGGCCACAAACTCTAAGAGAAGGGAGCCTTTTGAGTAGTCAGAGAATTTCAGATTATAGTACTTACCTGTTTGCTGGGAGCTGAGAGTGGAGAGAGAATGGGATGTCAGGGAAAAAAAAAAATGACAAGATGAGAATAGCTAGGAATATGAGTCTTTCTTTCTCATATCAGAAGCAAATCAACAAATATATTTTCCTGCCTTTGTGGAGGTAAAAAAGAGATGAATGCTGAATGACAAAGTCACCTTTTTGAAGACTTTTAGCTCAGGCAAAATGAATGAAAAATGGTCCCCAAAAGTAAATACTTAATCTGAGCTGGGCGTATGCAGTACGCCCACCAGCAGTACAGCACAGTTAGGTGTTGGGACCTTGGGATACAGTCAACCAGCAATAAGAAGCAAGTACACTGGTAATGCTGCTTTGCAAACAGGGGTCACAGCTGGGATCCCAGACCTCCAGTGCCTGCCAAACACTGAGGCCTAGGTTTGCTCTTCAGTGCTGTTTTGAACATAAAAATACATGTACCGTCAAACATCACTGTCTTCATTCTCATTTTTCCAGGAAAATATTGGCAATTATATTACCCTACCAGTATCAATTTTGCATTTGTGTCTGTTTCTGTGCAGCTTGTGTACTGGAAATGTGTTTTGGCTTTAGTTCAAATCCACTTCAGTGCCCCCAAAGAGTTCTTCATTGTTATAAAGGCTTGCTGAGATTGTTTCCAGTTTATACACAACTGTTTCTAAACCCTGGGACCTGTGCTATTGGTTGTCTATCAGGACAGAGTGGCAAAGATTAAAGAAGTGCATGCCTTATGCTGCATACTTTAATATAAAACAGCCATGGTTTTCAGAAACCTCTTTTAAGGTGTAATAAATCCAACTTTCTAAATGCCCAAGGCTGTGTTTATCTAGAAGTATCTTGGGGGAGATTGCAATGTCTATTAATCTGTTTTCCTGTTTCCTTACCTCAGGGCCTAAAGGCTGCATAAACCAAACAGATAGAAGGCTGTAAGGAAAAGTCTCCACAGACAAGTATCTCCCTCTGCTTTCTGTTCTTAAGCAACACACTCCTAGTACAGGGGAGTCATTTAAAGTTCTTATAAAGCAGGAGCACTAGATGGAGGGTGATATAGTAGGGACAAATCAGCATGACCTCTGTCTTAGAAGAGACCTCAAACCTGTTCAAGACCTTTAAAAGAGTTAACAAAACAGTGGATAAAGGATAACCAGTGTCTGTATTTTATTTGGACTTTCAAAAGGCTTTTGATAAATTCCTGAGAAGAGGCTATAAAGGAAACTTAGTAACCACAAGGTGAAGGGTAAAGTCCTGCATGGATAGGGGGAGAAAAAAAGCCCACAGTTGAGAGAACAGAAACAAAGAGGAGGAACAAATGGTCCATCTCAGCATGGAAAGGGCTTACACATAGGGTGCTCCAGAGATTAAAAATATGACACGTGCTTGGGATATTTATTAATGATTTGAAGACCATGGTGAAGAGCAAAGGTGACAGAGTATGTGTCATGCAAAATTAGGTAGGTGGGTCAAATGGAGAAGCATGAGAAGGATGAAAAAATTAAGAAAACTGTGATAGTGATGAAATTCAACACACATGGGAGAAGAATGATGCGTAGAGAACACTACAAACTACTTATTCATGTGGGTAGGTTTTGAATTTCTTGTAAACATCCCCAAACACATCAGGCACCTGTACAGACAGCTTGAGGAAACTGACCATGCAGTGGTGGTTGAGAAAAAAAGCGTCAGTCTTTATGAAAGATTTATGAAAAAGTTAAAAAGAAAAATAAAGCCAATAAAGGAAATACTACAATCCTGTGATTTCATATTAGCAGATGGCATGACCTGTTTTTGCTTTGGCCATCACATTCAGATTCTGCTCACCATGCTCAGAGGAGAAACAAGGAAAGGTGCTGCCAAAGGTCTGATAAGGCTGGGTTTCTTCTGGCTCTGCTCCTTGTGTTTAGGTTCTCTGGGGGCTGGAAAGGCAAAGGCTCCAGCCAAATGTTTTCTGAGCCAAAGGTAGCCAGGACAAACCTCTTATATGTGGATTTGCTGTAGTCTAGAGGAGATGAGCTTATAACACAGTGTTTCCTGTCAGCAGGCCACTAACAGCTGCCTGGTTTGATTAAATTTGTGTGAAATTAGTGTATCTGAGACATTTTTCCTTGCAAATAGGTTACAAAATGACCCACTAGTTCAAAGGCCACAGTGAAGACAGAAAGGCACACACTCGCACATGTGGACTCGATGGTCCTTGTGGGTCCCTTCCAGCTCAGCAGATTCTGTGATTCTGTGATTCTGTGTAGGGACAGCCACTTCAAAGCCAAGATGAAGAAAACAGCACTTAAAGTTCATTAAAACAGACAGTAAAGTGAAGAGTGAGGTAAGTTATGGCAGAAATACAACACACTGGGCTATCTATATTGGTAAAATATATATGTGATAAATTTAATAAATATCTCTCTGGTTATATTTTATCAAGAAGGCCATGTGGATTCTCTGTCTTTCCATGTTACACTATAGAAGCTGTGGCACATATTTAAACTAGAGTTATGAAATATATTTTATTGCACTATAATTGGGTTTGTTGGGCTTTGACATCTATCTTTACTAAGAATTTACACTTTAAAATCAATATTTATTTGGGGATGACAGTTATCACAGTTTAGAGCTTTTTCTCAGTCTCCGGCTTTTGTTCACTTTTAGCAGGCAGAGAAACTGTGCTCTGCATTTAAGAAGGTAGGATCCATGGCCAGGAAGCATCCGCAATCAAGGCTTACTCAGTAAAAATGCACACTACTTGAACAAAGTATACATTGTTAACTTCTGGGACTTAGCACTGAGGAGAAATATGAGAAAGGGAGATTTAAAATTACTTTTAGTTACTATATTTAAAGGTAAAATTATAAGCTACATGAAACCTCTTATGGAACAGATAACAACCACATTGACAGGTATAGCATAACAACCAATATAGAGAGAACAGCAGAAGGTCTCATGATTGATCACTGAAGAATAAAGGTCATCTCAATTCACTTCAGCTATATAAAATTTGGTACTGAAATGCCTCTCTAATGAAATGAGAGAGACAAATCCACATCCAAGGTACTATTCTCTTGAGGTGTCTATGAATCCTATATTCCCTGTATAATCCACTGTGTTTCTTCTGAGACATTTACACACTTCTCTGAAGCAGGGTATTTTAAACAAGATGCTTGTGCTTATCCTAGCTAGGATGCAGTTAACTTTCTTCATAGCAGTCCCTATGGTTCTGTGCTTTGGGTTTGCATCTAAAACAGCATTTATAGCACACCAATGTTTGCTGAACAGTGCCTGCACTGCATCAAAGATTTCTCTTTTCTCCATTCTGTCCCCAGTTCCTGGAGCAAATAGGTAAGAGGTGAAAAAGCAGTTGGGAGGAGACAGCTGCCCTGAACTGGTCAAAGAGATACTGACTGCCACATACTGTCAATGACAACAGGGATAGAGAAAGAACAGGGAGCTTTTGGGCTTCCAAGGTGTCCAGTGCTTGGAGACTGGCTGTTATGCTTGTGGGAGATAGTGACTGACTGCTTGTGGTTTTCCTTTACTCTTCCCTTCACCAATTAAACATCTCTCCACACTTTATTTTCTTTCCTCTTCTATCCCCCATCCTGATGTGGGGGCAAGGGTGAGTAAGCAGCTGTGTGGGAGCTTGGCAGCTGGACAGGATCAGTCCACTACAGTTACAAATTTCCTATGTTCCTAATGAAACAGCTGCACATAGGAAAGGCAAACTGAGGCAAATGTTCATTTTGTAAAATGGGAGTAAAACGACACCAAAACACATACTTTTCAGCAAATCATAGAGAAATGAGGCTTGTATTACCTATGTTGAGTGGAGATTTCTGCAGAGTGCCTCAACAATATTTTGTGGATTCTAACAATCTCTGTCTCAGACAATGCTTTGCCTATCCATCCCACATGCATAAAACAGATTCCTGTCCAAAGTTGTATCTATGAAGCAGTATTTAATGTGTTCCTGAACAATCCATCTGAGTCCTGTGCCTGTGGCAATATCACAGGAAATGCCAACACACAGCACATAAAATTTCAGCTTTCCACAAAGCAAGAAAAGAAATGGTTATTCCTTTATGCTATAATATGATGCCTGATGCGGCTTTCTTGAAGGTAGGTGTTTCTTGGTTTGTATTTCGCTTTCAGAAGTTTTTGAAGCAGAAGCATACACTAACCTATTCCATAGGGCCATGACACTTTATGGGATCAGTATAGTGAGGGAGACAGATGTCCCAGCTTTGATCTGCTATGTGGCCACAACTAAGTCACCCCATCTCTCTGTGCTTTATTTTCCTTCACTGGTCTGGATTATTAATTTGAATGTAACCCCTTTAGAGATAGACCGTTTCAGGATTTTTATGCATGGTGACAGAGATGGCTGATCTCTAATATATTAGGAAGTGAGTGGTGGCTGAGACACACACAGGCAGTATACTTCAGTGATCTGTGATGGCTGGAGATCTAAGAGCTGTTGACCTCCTCATGGTCCTCTATGGCTAGGGGAATCTGGGTATACTGTTGATTTGCCTCCACAGATGCTCCTGGTTTTACTTTCACTCGCAGTCTGGGATTAGGATTACCTTCACATCATCACAGTCTTGTTACTACTGATTTTTTCACAAGCCTCCTAAGCCTCAGAAAAAGCAGACTGGCAACCACTGGCCTGCTGGGGAGCTCTCAGTCCCATCAGATGTATTGCATAATTGTTGCTAGCCATTAATGGGGATGACTGTCAGATACACTTTCCATTTCTGCTTCTGTAAAGTCTGGAGATAAACAGAGAGGAGGGTCTAGGGATTGGCAATCTGCTTTTAACAGAAGACTCTTAAATAAACGTGAAAAAATAACTTTTGTTGATTTCAGAC
Organism: Lepidothrix coronata; assembly: GCF_001604755.1. Taxonomy (NCBI): domain Eukaryota; kingdom Metazoa; phylum Chordata; class Aves; order Passeriformes; family Pipridae; genus Lepidothrix; species Lepidothrix coronata. The sequence goes on along the minus strand of NW_016690274.1, from coordinate 196,631 downwards.
CAAAAGTCCAAAGAGAAGAGGAGAATTCCAGCCCTGGGAGCAGCCAAGCAAAGCAGCGTGTCCCTGGCACAGGAGGAGCAGAGGACATGCCTTCTGCAGGGATTATGCAGAGTTGCTGGAAGTGAAGCCTGCAAACCAGCAGAATGGAAGCTTGGAAACAGTGCCCTGGGCTGAAGCGGGTAATTTACCTTATTCAAAATAAAAGCAGCTTAAGTTGAAGCCAGCCGGAAATTCAGCTGACTTGAAGCTGCAAGCAAAATTAACATAACACTCTGCAGGTTGAAACACAGGGAAAGCAAAGTGAGGGATTGAGCCTTGATGTCTGGCAATGTAAGGAAGCTGCTGCTGCTTCTACAGTGCTGTTCAAAATTATCCCTTAAAGCTAAAATCCTTTCAAGACCAAGCTAGAAGACCATAATAGTGTCTTTCGGCCTTAACTGCAACAAGCAAAAGAAGATAACTGCAGCAGAATCATCGTTAAAAGGAGTAAGAGTATGACTAGCCCCCCAGATTGGTAGAACATGGTTAATACAATTGACAGACTGAAACATCTTGGCCGAGAATCTTTCGATGTAAATCAGTGTAGCTATGCCACTGACTTCCACAGTGAAGCTGAGCCAGTTTACTCCATTAATCCAGATGCATTAAGAATCCAGGTCTTGAATGCAAGTAGGTATATCCTATGTGCTGCAAAGTGCTCTGTGCTGGGGTGGGGCTGGGGGAGGAGAGGGCCGTGGTCCACCCTATCACATTGAAAGACCCAAGACAGCTTTCATGACTTAGCTTTCGCAATAAGAAGCCATCTAGTCATAATGGTAGCCAGACAGGCTAACTCAGCCATGCGAGCTAATGTATCCTGCTGCTGCTGTTACACTTATTCCAGTCCCTGAGCTAATCCTTGTAGAGCTAGCTTGTAGAGTTAGCCTGTATAATTCAACACTACATTGCATTGGCAAACCCTTAAGGAATGTGGCTGTGTATGTGTGCAAGCAAGAGAGCACAGTTAAGTGATGCTGTACTCCCAGGCTCATGTATATCTGAGAATTTTATTTGCCCGTGTAAGATCCAGTTCTTTTCCTAATGTTCACAAGCTAGCTCCTGTATCAGTAAGTGGCTTAATTTGAAAGACATAGTGATTAATGTAGCCAGCTATAACAGAGCACCAACAATTCTGCTTCTGAGTATTTCCCCTGAATTTACACTCACAGCAATAAAGGTAATCTCTTCTTAATATTTGAAAGCAGTTCTTTCTCAAGTATGGAGATTTTGCACCAGTGTGCCAGGATGCAAACCAATGTCATTGAATGCAGAATAAGATAGTGTTGTGTCTGAACAGCATCATGTTCTCACCGCAAGGTAATATTTTTGCAAGATCGGGAGTGGTTTTCCTTGACTACAAATACCACAGGAATCTTACAGAAAGGATCCTTCAAAAAAGGATCCGTAATGTGCATTTTTATACAGCATGTGCAGAGTAGTCACTGTGTCATTAGCATGCCATTTACCACCATTTTATTGAGTTAATCTGAGTTTTGTTACAATATCCCAGCATCTCAGGATCTCTGTTTTCTCTACCAGAACAAGCAGCTGGTTGGAACCTGTGATCAGAGAGTTCACCAGTGAAGCATAAACATGAATGAGCCTAGACATGCTTGGAAGGCCAAGAAAGTATTAATAAAACTTGCTCAGTGTTTTTAATTAAGGTGCTTGGAACTGTAAGATCACAGAAGTCATTTCCAACCTGAGGAATATGCACACATTCATGTCAGCTGAAGAGAGCAGTGACAGCAAATGCACATTTTCTAAAGGAGACATTTCTACGTGGTTATCTTCTGCCTATAAAAAAGAAGTCCTAGCTGAAATTTTGAGACAAATGAACTTCTATATAACATGGATTCCGCAGACATAAAAGGAGCAAAAAATACACAGCGGGCTTTTTTTAAAATCTGTTTTTCCAGAAAGAAATATGGTTGCAGACTTAAAAGTTTTTCCAGGCTTGCCCTGGGCACTCCTTGAAATATGCTGCATGGACAATTCACACTCAAACCTCTGGCTGTCTCTATGAGATATTCGTCCTGTATCTCCTTGGCAGGCTGGGTTTCCTATCCAGTCCCAAAGGATTTATTGCCTCATTGTGGTGGAAAAAAATCAAGGCTAGTGACAGACCATATATGGTTATGGAACAACTGAAAAAAAAAAGAAAAGTGGGTATAATTACAAATCAATTAAATATAAATTATTATAGGGATAAGAGAAAAGGAGCAGCATGCAGAATCCTGCAAGAAATACAGGTGTTCTCTGACCTTCTTCCTTCATTTGTGGATTATCAGGGCTGAGGAGCAGTGCCCATACTGGCACCATGAACAATCTTCGCATCATCTGGATGGGATTTCCAGCCATCAGTGAGTGCAAAGTAGATTAATGATGCAGCAGCACCATTAAAGAAAGCAGTGGGATGAGGCTGAGATCTTTTGGCCAGGTTGGTTTGTCCTTCCATTACTGCCTAATAACACATAATTCTTTATGAGGGCATAAAATTGCTCTTTACTAATGTTTTTCTCATTCAAAGTCAGCAAAGCCACAATGAGGAGTGCATGACTCTTAACAGGACAGCTGAGAGCAACCAGCCACTTTCAGAGAAGAGGGACTTCATCTGCTATCTCATAAAGGGGTAACCAGTGCCAGAAGTGACCACCACAGGCTGTGAGCACATGTAGCAGACAGGATGGCAGCTGAGGAGCTGCTTTTGCCACTGTGCAGATTTACCCAGCTCATGCAAGGCTAGTAAAAGCCACAGGCCTTTCTTTATTCAGAATGGAGTACAGACCAAAAAGATGACAGCCAGAGTCAAAGCAAAGCAGGCCAAGATAACCTCGTCCCATCAGGAGTGGAAAATGGCCTCGACTCATTCAAAAGAGTCACAAACCCAAAGAGTGTTTTTTTCAGAGGTACTGTTCCAGTTCTGACTCAAAGGCACAGGTAGCATAAAGCAGCGTGGCTCCACAGATGGTTCACACCAAATGAGCTGCTGGCCAGTGTGTTAAAAAAAACCCCTCAAATTGTCAGTCTGTGCTTCATTATTTGCTTCTTAACCATTTCTAGTGAATCTATACCAGCTCCAATAGGCGACAGTGCCATTGAGAATCTGCTGATTCAAATCCCTCCCTCCTCAGCAGAAAACCAGTGGGAGGAAGGAAGAAAGAAACCCAACTCGACATTCTATTTTTCCCCCTTCAAATAAACCCTAAATTGCTTCTTTAATGCACTCGAGGTTTTGAGCAGGGTAGGAAGCTCTGATACAGAATGGGGCTACAATTTTGCTAAAGACAGGCTCTGCAGTAAGCCTGTGAACTCCAATAAATTTGTAACTCTGTTCCCAGTCAGAAACAGAACAATAGCCTCTCCTGTTTAATTGTGGATTGCAGCAAGTGGTTTTGTGCTCAAACCCTCTTGTAATGTAGTCCTCTCCTTTTAATCATCAAAGGTGATCTCTGCCAAAGCAGCTGACAGTTGCATTTGATCAAGTGTAATGGGAACAGTCAGATCTTCCAGGATCCTTGTAGTTAACCATTTTCCATGTGTAATTCCAGTCTATTTCATACAAGTTTAATATGACAACTGTATTACAAAATTAGAGGGAGGATTTGGGGTGATATGACTCACTGGTTTTGGGGGTTTTTTTATTAGAAAATCTGATCTCAGAACAAAAGCCATTTTCTATTCCCAGCCCTGCTACTGACCCCCTGTATGACCTTGAACAACCTTTGATATCTAGATCCCTTCTTCCGCTTTGCCTGTCATTGCTATTTAGAGACTGCATTCAGCAGAGCAGTGACTGCCTGGTTTTGGGGTGTCAGTGTAACAGTACACACAGATAAGTGTGCACTTAAGAGTTGGTGACATCTGGACTTTAACACTGTTTGCATTAGTAGCTATATAAATATATATGTTACCACAATATATATGTGTGTATATATAGTGTATATATACGTGTGCAAATGTGCTCCATGCTGGTTTTAAATTTGAGAATGAGTATTTAAGCAGTGAGGAATCCCAGTTTTAGATCCAAGAAGGAAGACCCATCCTCCATCCTTCGATACAATTAGATTTCAAATAGATTTGGCAGCAGAACTTCCTTTGGACTTTGCCCTGTTCACAGTTCAGTTCACCTTGGCCCTGGAAGAGCAAAGCAAAGCAAAATATCTGTTTCTTGTGCCCACTGCTATCTAGACCCACCAATGATGCTCAGAGGCGTCCGCTGCCTGGGTGTAGATCACATCCGCTATGCAAAGAGTCCATTCTTTATTTTATTGCATCACAGCAATAAGTGCCAGCAGCACCAAATCCCTCTCCCTTGTGTCAGATGTCAGCATTTGGGAAGGTGGTTGGTGGTGGGGAGGGGAGGACAGAAGACAGTCAAAATGAAAATGGCTTGGTTAATTAATTGCAAGCACTGCTTGAAGGACCAGCACGTATATTTAATCAGTTGCCTAGTAACAAACGGTGTATGATGTGAATGCTATCAGCCCGCAGCGTGAGCAAAGGATGGTCCCTTTCTGTTTTTATCAGCCACCAGCACGCATACTCTGGGTGTTGCATGTCCTTGTGCTCAGGAGGGCTGCTCTGCCACCTCACAAAAGCTGTGTGGTGGCAAAGAGTCCCCACCATTTTGGCTCTGCCATTTCTGCTCCTCCCCCAGACATCTCAGAGAGAAGACTGTCTCTTCTTACAGGGAATGACCTTTTCAATGGTGAATCAAATGACAAGAAAAATTATCCAGATCTCCCCTCCCCTCCACCTACCTTTTTTTCTTTATGAAGTTATCTACACTCTGGGAATAGAGCACAGGCATTGCTGCTGCTCACGTTCTATTACTGACACCAGTGTCACCATTAACAGTATATATCTTCCATAAAAACTTGCACAGAGAAAACCAGAAAATCATTGGCGCTGGGACAGAGGCAGAATTAATAACAAAGTGGGTTTGTTGGTTGTTGGGGATTTTTTTGTGTCTTTTTTTTCCAGTGACCTTAAAGAAGGAAGGGCAATGGATGGATAGATGCTGGATTGCAGCACATAAAACCAACCCAAGACAAACTGTACAGTTCTGTTTCCTGTAGGTGAAAAAATAACTCATGACCTGACAGGCAACTGAACATTGAGTACTCCTTTGGTGCTAGTTTTAAGAGTGAATTTGACAACAAGAATTTGCTTGTAGTTTTCCACCACCCATATGCCATTATGTTAGCTGGGCCTGATAATGCAAGGACACAAAAATCACTCACACCGCCTATCCGTATTGCGAACGAGAAATAAAAAGGGAACATCCATAAAATAAAAGCTCCCATTTATGTTTAACATGCCATGACAATGTTTGTGTGTCCTTATCAGGGCTTTCTCTCCTCCCTCTCCCCCTCTCCATTTGTAAATCCCACTGGATAAAAGACTACATCTTCCATAAAGAATTCCCACCAGAAATCTTTATAATTCCTCCATCAGTGAAATACTCTGCTGTCATGCTGAGCAGAAGCTAATCTAATTAAGACGGGATCTGCTAAATTTAATAGCCTGCTATGAATTTTTACGGACATCTGGTAACTGGAAGGTTGGAACGACTCTGACACATCAAATACACATTGTCCAAATGACCAGTATCAGGACGATTATTTTCCCTTTCTCGGTCACTTGTAGCTGATGTAGGATGCAATCACCCCCTCAGGATACACACATATGACTCCTGCTCAGATTAATGGGGATAAAGGTACGTATATGTTGGAAAGCAGAACTGGGCCCCTGATGCTTCCTCTAATGTTGTTTTTTCCTGATTAATGAAAGATGAGGATATACCTGCATTATATTTCATTGTTTGCAAATACTGTAAACGATACAGCAGGAGCTGGAGTATGTTAGCATGCGTGTCTTTGATATCTGCAAGTTACGAACCCAGACTTGACTGGCAGCTTTCCTCAGTCAAAGTCCTATGTGATGTCCTCTGGCTAAGCACAGTATTTCCAATGGGGGACCAGAGAACCTCCACAATTGCAATCATTTCTTCCTGGCCCAACACTAAGCGGTTAGGAGGAGAGGGCAGAGGATGGAGGGTAGGGTTGTTGGAGTTTTTATCCCTTAAACTTTCAGTATGAAAATGAGTTGAAATCCTCTAGTGGTCCCCACAAAATGGTGAACCGAGCTGTTACAAGGCTGGTCCCATTCCATGAGCCATAATTTTGAGAAGGGAGCACGTTTACAGAAGTGCACATCTTCCTTCCTGCCTTCATGAACCACAGTCTGAGAATGCCACATTAATGAGCTCCTGGAACTTTTGTTTACGAACACATCAACAAGAAAGTGCATAAACATTATTTCCACCTGGCAGATTCCACGGGTGTTCAGCTCTCCTAGGCATCCCTCTGAGCTTCTTATAATAAAACCCCAACTACACACACAGATACATAGTTTACACTCATAGTTACGTAATTTTCAAGACAGGGCAGATATCACGCAAGGCACAATGCCAAACCTTTCAGAACAGAGAGTTTTCACTTTAAAATATGTATTTACTTATTTGCTGTCTTAGTAAAGAAACCATTTTTCTCATACTCCCCTCAACCATCTCTCCCCACCCCCATGATAAAGGACTGAAGTAAATTCAGCAACACAGTGGGAGTTGTGTCAACCTGATGTGATGAGTTGGCGCTTGAGAATTTAATCTCTTTACCATCCACCAGCATTAAATCTGTGTAGCGTGACTTTTAAACGCATGCCAAAGAGTAGGGAAGTTACATTTCTGGCTTACAAATTACTTAGGCACTGGCTTCATGAAATGGGAACAAACACGTGTGGGGCCAAGTGGAGAAAACTGGGCTCCATATAAATAAAAAAAACCACCTGTAGATCACAGCTGGAACATCTGTAGCAAGAAGAGACAGGAAATTCAGCTGAAAGGGTTGGGTTCACAACTGGTACAGCCCTACGTGCAGGCTGGTTTGTCTGACAATCAGTGCAAATCAGTGTCATGCCAGAGATGCTGCATTGAGTTACTCCAGGAAGAACTTTTGCAGTCAGTTCCGTCTCCCCCAACAGCACAGTGGGCACTGCTGCACTCTCTAAGGAAAACTTCAAAATAGGAGGTCTCTGTCCCCACAGATTACCAGAGTGGCCATTCCTAGGCACCCATCTCCTGGCATTGTAAAAGCTGGGGGACCTCACAGTCACAAATTTGCTAGCCATGCCCCAGCTTCCCTTCCTCCTGTTGCACAACACTACTTCCTTCCAAATGTGGACCTCTGCACTCACTGAGGAACAACTTTACTCCACAGTTAGGACATTTCGTAAGTTCTTGTCAAGTCACCATCTTGACAAGATTAACTATGGATTAACTATCTGAATGAACAGAAACAGATACAGTCTGCAGAAGGATGTCTATGATTTTGTTATAGAGTGACACAGAATTGATTCTGTGGACCACGCTAATGTTGCTTATTCTTTCTAGGCAAAATGCAAAATTAACTTATAGTGGTGTAATGTGATTCCAGAAACGAAGTACCCATCTTGCTTGTAATGGCTTTTGATTATCAACATACATGTTTGTTTTTCAGAAAGAAATGAGAATGCAAGAAGGACAGTAAAGGTGTACAAATGTTGTTCATTTTGTTAATGATTTATAAAATGGAATTTTAAGTAGCATGATGAAAGCATTATCTAAAAAGAATGTATAGTTATTATAGTTGGAGATAATTTACACACTTTCTAAAGGCATGTTAAAGGACCTGAATAATACGAGAAGTAAAAAAGTCATGTGCATGGCATGTAGTTTATTCTCTTTCTTAAAATTTAAAATAGATTATGATTATCTCCTTTGTCTATGATAGAACATACAGTAATAGGATTTTGTTGTGTTTCAAAAAAAACAAATTTGAGTTAGCATTTATAGACATTTTCAGAAGTTCTTGTGTGTGCCTTTAAAAACAAAACAGGAAGGGAAGAAAGGAAGGGAAGGAAGGAGGGTGATGCCTTAAGCCCCTAATGGTTTTTTATTTTTCTAATATTTGTAAGACTTGTAAGTTTTATAAGTAGGTTTTAAAAGCAGAAACCCCTTCCTTCTTTGTCCCTTTCCCTTTCTCCAGTACCCTTGTTTATACATTCCTTAACCCTCTTACCCCATTCTATGCTCCCCATATCAATCCTGCTTCTGAATACAGCAGAAGTGTTTAGTCTTTTGTCAAGGCAAGGCCTAGACAGTTGACAGAACAGCTTATCTGGGCCTAAACCACAGAATAGGTCAGGAATTAGGTAACTATGTACCCTTTGTGCTCTGATGAAGACAAAGATGGGATGAAGGGGGGTCCCAAAATACACCCCAGACTCATTTTAAGGAGGTGGACCCGGGGCAGACCAGAGGAAAGGCCACAGGGTGGGCACATCTGGGATTGGATGGATGGTATTATAAAATGTAACCTCTCAGGCACGGCCGGCGCGCATCGTATACCATCTACTGCCTTGGCAAATAAACCCTTTCTTATCTCACTCCTAATTAACTGCTCCTGGAGATTTTTTTCAGCACCAAAATACACCAGCAACAAGGGGAAGAAGGAAAGGAAGGAAGGAAAGGAAGGACAAAAGGAAGGAGGGAAGGAAGGAAAGGAAGGAAGGAGGGAAGGAAGGAAGAAAGGAAGCAAGGAGAAAATTTATACAAATATCTAGACAATTTAGGGACCAGTTCCCACCTATGTTTCATAAAGATGCAGTGAGAATTGGAATTTTAAGTCTGTAGGTACCTGTGCTTACCTTTTCTTCTTTAGACTCTCCACTCTGTTTCTTAAAAATCAAACCTGCTACTTCGTGGCCACATAATTTAAAAGAAATGCATATTTCTGAAAGTAGACATGTACCACTATGCTGAGGCAGTGACACAATTCTTTACAGGTGCTTCCCAGAGTGACAGGAACTGAAAATGATGGCTAATGGAAAGCAGAATTGAATACTCATATACCTAGTGAGTGCCTTAGCCACCAATAAGTGTCTGTTTTGTGTTATTTATCTGCTTCTCTCAAAATCTGGCAGCAAGTCAGTCTGGGTTTAACAAAATAGTTTTCAGGGTGTAGTCACCTCCAGGAGAAGTTCCTGACAGTGAGATGCACAAAAAGTGAAACGCCTGCTTAGGAGCCCACCTCTTATCAGGCACACCATCTTGTGTATCAAAGTGTTGCCTGTGTCAATTCTGTTTTGCTTCCAGTTAGTTCAGGTGCTTTCTCAGGTAGTTGTATTCTTTGAAGATTTTTCTCTGTAGGGACCATATTTCTGGCAGCCAGTTTATGGAGACACTTTGGAGTCCATCAGGATGTTTTATGCCCTACCTAGGTACATGGAAGCTGGGTGCCATGCCTGCTGTCATGGCAATGTCAAAGTGCTGTAGGATTTTGAATCCTTCATACAACTTTACCTACTTGTTGATTTTGTGAGAATCTCAAATTGCTTAGTAGTTTTATACTTCAAAGCTAATCTGCTCAGAAGGCAAGTAACAGCCACCCAAGAGCTATTCCCACCAGACACAATCAGCCAAGCTCCTCATGCTTAACTCTCCCCAGCACAAGCCCTGCCTCCACACTAGAAAAGCTCAGGATCTTCTATGCTGAGTGTAGAGACAATATTTGTATGTGTTCTCCACATGAAAAAAAGATCATGCCCTAGTCTTCCCTGGTAAAGATCTATTGACCACGAAAATGCAAACTAACAAGCATTGCTAATTTAACGACATAGTTGCCAACATCCTTAATAGGTGTGACTAGAAAATCTAACATATAAATAAAGTTTTATTTATAAAACATCCAAGTAAGTCAGATACAAGAGAGAATCTCTAGATGCAGTGCCTTCAAAAATTTTATCTCAGTGGACTAAAACATTCTTTCCACTGAGGATGACTAAAACAATCCCCTAAAATATACTGTTTTGACTAGCTACTAAAACTCAAAAAGGATTTTTTTATGTTAAATTTTGTTAGCATGCTTGTGCAGCAAAAAGTATGGACAGTATGGACTTTTCCAGAGGATACACATCCAGGATATCAGACCTGCTACTTTAGTAATACCAATGCAGTTATTTTCTCCAACCTGAGAGCTGGCAGCTTACATAGGCATGTATCATGACACCACCTAAATAGGACAATGCTGCCCAATTGAGGAGCTCCACAAGATCACTCTTTCTACACCACCAGTGGTTTAGAAAGCAAAGCAGGGATCAAAGGAACATTAAAAACTGTGTTTGGGAGCCACAGCTTCTTCAAATAACATGTGAGACTTCTCTCACCCCAGGGAGTAGGAGCTCATTTCATCACCTTGGTGCCACCCCAAACTGAAAAAAAAATGATTTATCAACACTCTCCCTGCCTGCCCCATGTGAACTCACAGGACACGCAGATCTGTAAAGACAAAACCTGCCTAGCTCCACACTGTGCATAAAAGCCTCTTTGCGCACACACGCTCTTCTTTTTTTTTACCTACCAGATTTATTTGTGAGCATGTGTACATCTGGGTGGCCCTGTATGTCCCCCTGGAGCCCCTAATGATGGAGCCTAGTTGCCATGAGCAGTGTTTCACCAGAGGGCTGAAAAGCCCCGCAGATGCAGCTGTGTTGCTCCTGGAGCAGCTGACATGGCTCTGCCCTGGGCTGGGTGAGCATGCCCTCAGCAGATTGCAATGGGACTTTGGCCCTAAATCAATAAATTGTTTTCTTGGCTTTACAAACAGATTCTCTTTAGAAATCTGTATTCTCTTGGCTCTTCTCTGAGCTATTTTCTGTCACAAAAGGAATGCCTTCTCACAGCAGTTCAATAATGTGTATGTACAGCAAGGTACATTAGTACAGTACAGCTGTGGAAAATCCACAGCTGCCACTATGTGCCCACAGAAGAAGCGACCTACAGCTATTAGAGAAATTGTGTCACAGGCCAGCAGCTCTGAGCTCAGAAATAATCACCATCAGATATAGACAGGCCAATGTGAAGTGCTCCAGCCAGAATTTGCACCTGCGCACTGGTTAGTGCAATGGTGTGCATTAAACAGTCACTTTCATCTCCATAGGAGCTGGCAGATGTGTTGGCTGCAGTGTCCCCAAGTGGAGTCAAAACCCTTTGAAGTTCCTTTGTGTTGAAGTGCAGCTGCAGCAAAGCACAGCTTAAAGCCTAAGCCTCCCTAAACTAGTCAGGGCTTACACCTGACAATGCCAGTTCCAGGTGGCCCACAGTGGGGATTTTAGGTTTTGCCCTCCTTGCACAGCAAGGAAGGTAGTGGAGCTAGCACGGGATACATGTAGCAGGTACAGCAGCATAACTAACCCATTATAAACAATCCATGTTTAAAAACTCACTGAAGACTAAAAGATATTGTAGGTTTTACTGTGAAAGAATGAAACATAGTGGCCAACTCAAATCAAAGATTCTGGGTCCGCCCTGTCACTAGTTGGGGTTTCTCAGTACATTCATGTCCTACATGAAACAATCACGGCATCACAGCAGTAATGACAATTCCAGTCTTAGGAAGAGAGATTGAATCCAGGGTTAATCAATACATGTGATCATAGTCATGAAGAGGAACCCAAGGGCAATGGCAAAGAGCTAAATCCAAACAAGAAAGGAGATCCTGCTTCCCTGTGCGAAAACGTCCAACATTAGGTGAGGAAGAGCCAGCCCCAGCCTCATATTGATTGTGCCCCCTAATCTGGACAAACCTCTGAGTGTTTCCTTTCAAGTCATCCTCTTCACTCCCTCAGGACTCAGTTTTTGGTTTTATATCTGCTATATTCTACATCAGATATAAAATGCATATGCATGGGAAGGCACAAGAGAGTTTGACTGAGAAGGAGGCTAAAAAAATGGAGAACTCCTTGTGTCTGTCTGATGAAAGGGAAAGGAATGTTGAATGTAGGCTTAGTAGATAAACACCGTATTAAGTAAGCATATCCATTCTTAGCACCTAAGCTAGCAGAGCACAGAAGCACATGCAAAATCAGAAATGTTTGAGTAGTCCTGTTTATTTCAATGGAATTACTCCCATGTTTAAAGTTATGTGTGTTTAAATGCTCTGTTGTACTCCAGTCTTAAAAAGCAGACATTTTTTCATGCCCTGTGAATTGTCTGTAATTTTAGCATCCAAGGATATTCCAGGGATAAGTATTAATTTTGTGATTATTACAAAAAAGAAACTGAGTAGTATTGCAAGGGAGAAGATGGCTTACCCATTGCATGAAGTAATAGCACTGAGACTGTAATTCCCGAACTATACAGTGTAGACTCTTTGGGTTTGCTTTACTTGATTAACATAAATACTCATTTCTACTCGTAATGTGAAAAAATAGTTGCACCATGAATAATTTTGTTTGCATTTCCTTTATATACTTCTACCAATAACTAACAGCTAAACCTACAAAGCAGTTCTCCCAACACACAGGGAAATGAGATCCACATTCTTTCCTAAAAGCCAGTTGAGGCTATGGCACTCTAGAAGTGCTGTCTGCAGTTTCAAGTGGGCACAACAATTCCCATCCAAAGCCTTGTCAGCCCTTGTATATTTAGTCATCACCTATGTGGTGTGCAGGACTTATCCTTGTTTCATGTGTGTGCCTGATACCTGTACTAAAAAGAATGATATTTTAATTGGTTGATATCTTGCAACAGAAAATGCACAAGATTTGTTGTAACCACTCAGACTTCTTTTATATTTATTTACAAAGCCTTTATAATCTGGGGTGGTGCAATGCAAAAAATGCTGGCAAGTTTTAATGTTAGTTTGCTAGAGGCTGAATAGAAGCTGAACATCAGCACAAGAAAACCAGAAGGCTGCAAGGCAAAACGCTTGATGGTGTGACTTTTGGGGACGGTCCTGTGC
>NW_016690274.1:0-180689 GCF_001604755.1 Lepidothrix coronata | reverse complement strand
AGAAATGCAATAGAAATTGTTCACGCAATTTCTGTCCGCCGACAGTCAGCATTTACTTTTACTACAAGGATAAGTGCTGTGGGACAAGCAGTATCTTTTTGTCCTGTATTTGTTTAGCACCCATTTCTCTTGGGTTGTTTAGCCTGGAGAAAAGAAGACTCTACAACTACTTGAAAGGAAGGTGTACCAACGTGGGGGTCGGCCTCTTCTCCCAGGTAACAAGTGACAAGATAAGAGAAAATAGCTTGCAGTTGTCCCAGAATGGGTTTAGAATGGATATTAGGAAAAGTTTCTTCATGAAATGGGTTGTCAAGCGTTGGAACAGGCTGCCCAAGGAAGTAAATTGAGTCACCATCCCTGGATGTATTTAAAAGACTGAAACAGGGTGCCTAGGGAAGTGGTGGAGTCACCATGGACATGTTTAAAAGATGTGTAGCTGTGGTGCTTAGGGGCATGGTTTAGTGGTGGACTTGGCAGTGCTGAGTTAATGATTGGACTTGATCTCTAAAAGTCTTTTCCAACCTAAACGATTCTATGATTCTATGGCATGTTAGACCATGCCAAGAGGTAAGGAGGTGTCTGCCTGCTTCCGAACTACGTCACACCTAACCGTGAGAGTGCATCCTCTCACCAGGCACAGGGACACGTAAGTTCACTGCCACCAGTAACTGAATTGTTCTATTACCCTGACTGCTCCTGAAGCCTCAGCATTGTGACACTATAAATGATAATAAATAACAGTAAGCTAGGACAGAAGTAGGACTTTTCTAACTGTTGGCACAACTATGTTGTATGGCTGGCTTAACAAGCTTCAGCTTTCTACTGCTGTGAGACTCATAGTCTATAAGGAAAGACTGGCTGTAGCATTAAGTGTAAAGGAATACATACAGGGGAAAAATTATAATCTAAGATAAGGTATAATCTAAGATAAGAAAGGACTTTGTAGCTGCTGAGCCAGAATTAATAATGAATTGTAGAGAAGCTGCACACACATAAGCATAGAGTCAAGAAAACTAAAAGATACAGAAGTGAAACTCAAATCAAAATAATTGAAATATATGATGGAAGCATACATTGTATTCAAAGGAATAAAACCAGAAGTTTCCAGCCCACTGATGAAAAAAAAAACAGTGATGTTAATAATGATGGAATATGCAATAACAGGTTTGTATGCTCAATCTGCAAGACATTTAGGAGTGTGATCATTTCTGTTGAAATCCATAGAAAAGTTTTTGTTCAAGTGCCTTGTTTCTATTAAAATGTCTCATCTTCTTGATATAAGGATGAAGGTGATCAGTTGAAGCTGAAGTTGAGTAGATAGATTATTAACCAGCCTAGTTCAAGAGATCCTTATTGCACAAACTATAGATGCTATGAAAAGGGTCTGCTTCATGAAGGCATTTGGATGACTATTGGTATTTATTTGCCTTTGTTAGCTGGAGAGTAAATATGCAGCATCAGCACTTTGAAGTATTTTCTATCTGCAATATGTAGTGTGTGAATACAGATGTTAGTGCGTACAAAGGCTTTGCAGATGAACACAATACATAAATGGGAAAACTGCCCTGAGTGAGGAAGAACACAGTATCCATAGATGCCCACTAAAAATGTTCCAGACAGGTCAGATCTCGTCGAGATGGATGAACTTGCACCTCTTACTATGCTTTAGAGTAAAAATAAAGTGCAGTCTGATTCAGGGCTTTTGCCAACCGCAGCTTTAATCATAGCTGGGTGAGAATACTAGTACTCACTATACCATGTCTGCTGGAGTCTGAGCAGAGGCCTGTACCTCTGTCAGCTGTCTTTCCTATGATCATCCTGAGAGCCTTGGAGATTTCCCACTGTATTGCTTACACAACGAGGAAAAGGTTGCTTCTATTTTATTTCACCTGCACTATAACAGTAAGCAGAGCATACAACAGGTGAAGTTGAGGCAGTGCCTAGCTACTTTATTCAGTGTAAAAAGACAGCCACTTGGAAGAAACCAACATATACCTTAGAAATAGAGGGCTAGACCTCAGCTACAGTAGCATAAAATCAGATTAACTCCACAGAAGCCTGAGTTATCACCATCTCACAGCCGTTTTGCAGTTCTGAGTCTAGCCCATGATGCTATAAGTACTCAAGCTAAGTTCTCTCTCTGTATCAGTGTATGAATACAAAAAAGATTTTACAAAGCTTCAAAATAACAGAAGGGCAAAGAGTGCTCAGTAGATAAGCAAAAAAAAAAAAAAAAAAAAAAAGAGTTTGCCACTTAGTCTTCATTTTGAAATATCTAATCCAGGTCATGAAGGACCAGGCTAAAACTCACACACACACATGTTAAGTATGCAATGCCCTAAGGTGTGTGTCAACAATACATACCCAACTAATCTCTTGAAAAGGAATGGAGGTTGAGGAAAGCTGTGTGGCTCAGAGAGAGAAATGCAAATGCAGATCGACCCTGTAATGAAAAACCTCCTTATTAAACTGTGTTTTATCTTGAAGCAGTCCTTCTTTTCAGAACACATCCAAGCAGAGATAAAGGCATCTTACCATACTCATTAAACTGTGCATGGTTTGATTCAATCAGACTCAGATCATTTGCATATGGATCAGTTTAATCTAGTTCTTCCTGTCTCACACCTATTGTTAATCATGCCTAGACTCCCTCCCTGCTTACTAATACTCATTCCCCCTCCTTCTCCATTCCTTTGATTCAAGTAGATACATGAATAGGCATAAGGACATCAACATCTTTCTGAGTGATCATCTGCCTTGTGTGCTCAGAATGTCCCATGTTTTGATGATTATGTCCTGGTTGGCATCCCATATGTTCTTGATAGTCCCTGTCTTTGCTGATTTAGGAGGACTGGGAAGACAGAGGAAGAATATTGACTCAGGCTCTAAACCCCAGCTTAGGTTTACCTCTAGCCACAAATTAAGTGAGATTTGTGTTCTCAGCTTATTCAGCATCATTAGAAAATATCTCACCAAGTGGCATGTTAAACTTAAAGCGAATCTTTTTCTTTCAGGAGCTGAGTATTATTTCTGCATTTAGCCAGCAGCATTGATAGCTACTTTTACATAATCAATCTACAGCCATGGGGTAACCTGTTTTCTGTACAAGTAGATATTTTTGTGTCTCAAAGGCAATACCATTTGGCTCTTGTACTAGCAATGCTAGAACTGTGAAAGGCTTTCCCTCTGGATGACTGAGTTTGTGCTGCTTTTTCAGAGGATAATTACAACTACAGGTGGAATGACTTTGCCCCAGATATATTGTCATGAATCCCAAATCTTAGCTTTGTTTTTTACTGTAGGGTTTTCATTTCATTCTTCAGGATATTCTGCCTGGCCGCATCACAGTTATGGCCCTGGGGAGGTAACAGGCTTTATGATTGTGTGAAGAATGTGAAAGCAAAAGACTGGACAGTTAACACAAAATCTCTGGCATGGTGATTTTTCCACTCCTGGCTGATGCTGTGCCAGTCTGTGGAGGAGGTATTCATAGACTCATATTAAAAACAGGATCTTTATTTTCAGTTGTTGTGTTGTATTCTGTTCATAGCTTTTATATAAATCAAACTTTTCACACAATCAAAGTAAACAAGTCATGTTTGACTCTCTGCAGCTAGAATAATATGTCCTCTAAAAAATGAAGGTTGGGCTCCCAGGAGGAGCTGCCTTTCAGCAGCATAGGGGTTTTTTGGCATAAGGACAGTGATGTAAGCACAGTTGGACCCATCATTCATTCAGCCAACGTCACACAAAGTGTCTCTGATCTTTCCTTTATAGTGATGGTGACCTTGGTGAATTCCATCAATCTGGAGGGGATTTTGTTATGGACACAGAGTGTGTGTAAACAGTGCAGGTGCTGAGGGACGGGATGGAGGATAGTACCCAGATTCAATGTTCTCCACTATAATTCCTCAGGTGTTGTGTGTCTAAGGTAAGATCAGTTTGACCACAGTAATACAACCCTCATGGTCCTTCCATTCTGTGTTGCAAGGGAATGTATGGGCCAGTGAGATCTCAGCAAAATTGGATAGCTGTAGACAGCTAATAGACATGAACATACACATCTCATGCATTAATATTCAAATTAATTTCTGCCGATTATATTTCAGTATAGGATGATGCATTATTTATATTAGAAATCCTTTACAGTATCTTGTAAGTAAGGAAGTCACAGCTCATGAGGTGGAGAAGATGAGCTCTCCTTAGCAAGGGGCAGTCTCTGTTGTGTCTTCACAGCATTTAGCACATTGGGCTGTGAGATCACTGAGTACCTGTAATTCCAGACAATAAAAAATAAAACCCAAGACTTAATCTCTGACAGCATTTTCCACAGGACATGGAGAAATTCACTAACTCTGCCTGCTTTTCTGAAAACAGGAAGGAATTAAAAATTCATGCTAAAAATGTTAACTGAATAATTTTTTACCTTGGGGAGGGGTGGGAAGGTTGTATTCAGTTTTATTTACTGGGAAGAACTAAGGACTAGGTCAGCAGGATTTTAGACAAATTTGATGCAGTTCCCTCTGTTAAAATATTATACCTGAAACTACAACAGCCTGACATTTTTTCCCTTGTCTGAAGCACAAGAACGATTCCTTTTACAGAACTTGGGGATTTCATCTGGCTGAATGCAATGATTCACTGTCAGCAAGAATGTAAAGATGACTCTGGCTTCACTAAGCCCTTTTCTGCTGCTAAGACGGCAGTTTTAGATTCCTTGTCATGACATAAGTGAAAACAGCTTTGCAAAGCATGCATAGAAAGAGACTGATCTAAGGTCTAAGTACCTTCAGAACCATATTTGCTAATTTGGAGTCATTGATTTTTCTCAGTCTTCATGTTCCTTTTAATTTATTTTCAGTGTGCAGTTTTTTAGAGAGGAGAAGTAAGAGGAGGAGAGGAAGTGAATTTCCATCCTCTGGCACGATATTAACAAAGCAGCATCCCTACACTAGCCTCCATCCCTAGATAGAGTGGATTTCCTGGGAGCAGTAGGACACTGTCCCTCTGTGAGGGTGGCATAGGATAGAAAAATGTCATATAAGGGTGCCAGTGAGCTTCATAGGTATCTGCTAAAAAGAGAGGAAGGTCAAGAATGCAGTGCTGTAAGTTTGCTTCAGATGGGTGGAGACTCCCTTTTGCAACTTTCTCTTCTGGTCTTTCCCAAGCCTGCTCTCTGATACCAGGGCCTTGTTCGTCTGCTTCCCAGACAGCCAAAGCTCTCACCCAGCTCCATTAAACAGTGTTAATTTCTTCCTCCCATGTGATGTCAGGACACTAGCAACAGGCACAGCAGTGGGATTAGTTGCTGTTTGTCCTCCATCCTTGTGTCCAGGGTCACATCAGCTGCTGGGACTAGGCAAACCACTGCTCTGAGATCCTGGGACACAGCCTTCTCAGGGTAAATAGCATCTCAGGACAACCACTGTACACGGGGTGAGCTAAACAAGACAGTTCCAAAACCCTCCTGTTTAGCTAAATTGGACTGTAGTTTTACAATTCAGTCAAAAGAAAATGCCTCTGGTACCCCTTCATACCCCATCAAATTCATAGTTTTCCTTCAGAGAGGGGAGGACCATTTCATAAGCTGCAGCCTGTGTACTGCAGACACAGGTGAAAGAAGAGTAAGCGAGTGGAGTTGGAGTTGGGAAAGTGAAGCAATATTAATATCATCTTTATATCTAACAGCTGTCATCTGCACATGAATAATAGCTATGAGCATGGAGTACTCTCAACCACCTTTGCTTTTGTGCGTGCTAAATTCATCATTCATATGTGTAGGGAGAGAAAAAGTAAGCATAAACATTCAGCCTCCAAATAAGCAAGGATGACATAAGAAACTCTTCTGTTATTCTTTCCCTTTTTTGTTGGTTTGTTTTTTTTGTTTTGTTTTGTTTTTTTTGGGGGGGTGGGTTGGTTTGTTTGTTTGGGGGTTTTTTGTGGTTTTTTATGTTTTGTTTTGGTTTGGTTTTTTGTCTTTTGTTGTTGTTGTTGTTGTTGTTAGTTGGTGGGTTGGTTCGGTTTTTTACTCCTGCCACATGCTCCATGTTCTTAGAAAGTCTGATAATTAATTCTTCCCAAAGCAGTTCCTTCTAGAACTAATATATGGTAAGAATGGTGGTTTTTTCTGCCAGGAGAACATAACATCACAGTAGGTCATGATATAAAGATTTACAGGCATGTGTCTCAAAAAACTCCACCATTTCCAAAAAACCCTGCAAGCCCAGTTTCCCCTCCACTGAAAATTTAAAAGAAAATTCAAACAAACTAATTTTTTTACTGCATATGAATGCTCAGACAAAATTTTATTTAACTTAGTACAACTATAGTATAAAGCATTGAACTGAAGTAGATGTCTTTCAATGTTATCTGCTATATATCAATTAACTGAGGGAATCTGAATCTCATTACTGAATGGGCAGCCTTTATAATCATTTTTCACTAAATATAGATTAAATGGTTTGAAGATAATAATCATCCTTCCTACTCTTACCTTTACAGGGGTACTACTGTGCTTTGCATTTAACATGTCATGCATAATACCCACTATTCAAGGATAGGTATCTATTTCGCCTGTCTTAATTCTTAGGTCATCGCTGCTGTATAACAGCATTTTGTAGCTTAATGATAATGCTTTCCTTTTTCTTCTTCTTCCTTCAGTATACAGGTGCTGGACAGTGGTTTTAGTGCAGACTCTCTGAGTTTAGTATAGGAAGAATACGTCATTAGCACTGTATTTGTCATTTGCGCTGAGACTTGCTCTCGTTCCAGTTATGTTAGAGACTTGGTCCTGGAGATGAAGGGTCGTGACAGAGCAACCTGAGTTTCTCATAGCCAAGAGGCTGTCTGCTGAGCTGTGCTTGGCTGGGTACAGGGCAGTGGAGAGAGCCCCACTGCACTGGAATGAATGAGGACCGGCCAGGGCAGACTGTGGGAGGGAGTGGTCTGGGCACAGGGCAGCAGACTTCCAAGTCACAGAATGAGAGAGGAAGACTCCACAACCTCTCTGGGCAATTTATGTCAGTGCATGGTCACCCGCACAGTAAAGAAATTCTTCCTCATGTTCAGGCAGTACTTCCTGTGTATCAGTTTCTGCCCATTGGCTCTTGTCCTATTGCTTGTCACCACTGACAAGAGCCAGGCTTCATCTCCTTGACACCCTGCCTTCAGTTACTAGTAGACATTGATGAGGTCCCCTCTCAGCCATCTTTTCCCAAGACTGAACTGTCCAAGCTTTCTCAGCCCTTCCTCATAAAACAAATGCTCCAGTCCCTTAAATCATCTTTGTAGCCCTCTGTTGAACTCGCTGCAGGAGCTCCTTGTCTCTCATGTACTAAGGAGCCCAGAACTGGAGACAGCACACCAAAAGTGGCCTCGCTAGGGCTGAGTAGAGAGGTAGGATCACCTTTCTTGTCCTGCTGGCCACACTCTTTCTGAGGCACCCCAGGATACTATTGGCCCTCTTGACCCCTGCTGTCTCATGAACAGCTTGTTTTCCACGAGGACCCCCAGGTCTTTCTCTACAGAGCTGCTTTCCAGCAGGTCAGTCCCCAGCTTGTACTGGTGCAGGGGGTTATTCTTCCCCAGGTGCAGGACGCTGCATTTACCTTTGTTGAACTTCAAATGGTTCTTCTCTGCCCATCTCTCCAACCTGTCAAAGTCCTTCTAACAGGCTGCACAGCCCTCTGGGGTATCAGCTGCTCCTCCCAGCTTTGTGTCGTCAGTGAGCTCGCAGAGGATGCATCAGTCCCTTCATCCAAATCATTGATGAATAAGTTAAACAATACTGGGCTCAGTATTGAACCTCAGTGGGAATCTCTAGTGATAGGCCTACAACTAGACTGTGTGCCACTGATTACAAAGTCCATCCCAGGTTGTGAAAAGTATGCAGCTATATCTGCAGAAATAGTAGTTTTGCCACAGCTGGTATAATCAAATACTATTAGTTTATTTAAAAGGATATCCCAGCCAATCAATAAATTAAGAACTTAGCCAAGACCTCTGATTAAACATGAGGCCAGTACTGTTAAAGAAAAATGGTGCAGAAAGGGTCTCTTTCCTCACTGAGTTCATTTCTTGAAGTAATGGGCAGGAGCATTATGTAAAGCACTTCACAAATTGATCCAGTACATACCCAGCTTGGTTACCTTACAAGCTAGTCTTTACAAATTTGTTTTAGACTCATATTCATGCAAAACAGACACAATGTGTTTGATAGCTTTCACTTTGTTATCAGAAATACTCTGTGAAGACATCCTGTACAACATTTGCCTCTCCATAGCTATATCATATCACATACAGTAACTGTGCACAGTTAGCCTCTAGTGCACAGAGGTTTTTCTTCCCCTGTTATTTGTAACCAGTAAACTCCTATGTAATAAATTTACTCAGTTTTTGCACTCTAAATGGCACCCTGCTTCTTTTTGCCAGACACCAAAGTCTTCAGCTTTTTTTATGTTATCATCTAAACCTTGTCTGTGTTCACAACGCCCCTCAGCCTCATACCAGCAACAAAATACATTAGCACACCTTTACTTTTTTGCCAAGGTCATTACTGAAAATAAGATTGGTTCCCAAACCTCATTCCTCCTCCAATCAAAAATCACGGACTATGGCCCTTAAAAAAGGGAAAAAGTTATGATGTCTTTGGTGAGGGAGATTGACCCATCCTGTATGTGACCAGATATCATCTTCCAGGCCAGTTAAATGAGAAGCCAGGTTTCTCTATGTAAGTTCCAACTATAAAATCTATTCTTTGTCTCTCTCTGTGTCTTGATGTGCTGAACTCATAAAGAAAAGAGGAGACTGGTCAAAGCATACCAGGCAAATCTTGTAAACCTCAGAGAGCCTTCTTGTCCCAAAGCTGTAAGTGAATCTAATAGTGCTTATTCATGTGCATAAATGTGATAGAGATAAATAAGGGAAACCTTCTGGACTACACAGGGTACATTTCACTGGCCAATGATTTTCAGTATGTATATCTGAAATTGCGGTGAATAATGAACAGTTTGTTCTTCTAGCATCCACACTTTCTTCTCAAGCTTTTTGAAGAGTAGGCTTTTGTTTGAAAATCATAGATAGAGCCCCATGCCCTTGTGCAGCTTAAAGTTTCTTCTTGCAAATTGTTATTTTGCAGATTACATCTGTAACTGCACTATCCTGTAGGCACATAATACAAGCAGAAAAAAAATCGCATGTTTTGTAGAGTCAAGATTAATAATATACACCCACACTCAGCCAACTTTAATACACAAAGAGACTCATTAACAAATTGATTTGGAATCTAAAGGAATTATTTCGAATTATGAGTGTCAAGAGGTTTTGTTTAACAGAGACAATAAATACCACAGGCATGTTATGAGTTCTTTCCAACCAAGGAAGCAGTATCTCACAGGTGTTATGTCACCAGGAATACCTACATTCCATGCAGCACCTAGCACATATTTAAAGAATATTTAAAGAGTATCGTGGCTTCAGTATATAATAAAGTCTGATTTTTAATTTTTTTTAATTCACAGCCTTTCTTCTACAAATATGTCTCAAATCAAATCAGGGGCTATCCATATGTCTGGGCTGGAGTTTTTGTACAGAGGGTGTAAATAGCTCCCAATTTTTTCTGAAAAGCTGTTTCCTATTGAATTCTGTGTGCACTTTTATGCAATTCTATCCTAGCACAAGCTAGTCAAGATCAGACAAGGTCAACTGTTGAAGGAACAGCCTTTAAGGTAAACTTGCCTAATAAAGGAAGCAGTACTGGTACTTGTAGGTGTGATAGACCTTTTTTGACTTGGTACTGATGGAGCAAGTGAATCAGGGCAGCCTGAAAAGTCAGTGAACTCAGGAGGACTCAGAATATTTGGAAAACAAGGGAACTTTGATCACTTGTGGTAATAAAAAAGCCCTGGGTGTGTCGAGGGGGCAGTGATGATTTAGTGTGAGCAATTACATTCTTCCTGCCCCATGATCCTAGCAGTGCTGCACAGCTCATAACTACTCATGAGTCACTATCTCCATTCTAGTACATTTGCTTTTCCAGTAAAACTCCCAGGTCTATCTTGAAATTGCTGTGTAGCAATGCAGAGCACTATTAGCACAGTTGCCTCATTATACCACATTTGCAGCTATGCCCCAGCAACTGATAACATGATCTCTGCATGTTCCCTTCAGTCTGTCAGCACTCAAATATCATTTCTGCTGGTATGGGGTGAAAAGCAATAACAAAATGTGGGATGTTACGAGAAATATATTAGCCCTTTTATGTTGAAAGTCTAATAAAATACGTATTTTAAATTATAAAACTATCCCATCATATATATGCAGTCTCTCTCTTTCTTGTTTGTCTGCTGCTGCTATTCAGTTTAGTCTAAATCATGAAAATCTGAAATCATATTCTTGTTTACTGTCACCTTCTCCTCCCCTCTCCCCATTTTTCTCTCTAAGCTGCTTGAAAACATTCAGTTACCCAGCCCTGGAGGTGAAACTACTCAGAGAACTTCAAGGTTATGAAATGCAAAAGCTTGGCTTTTATTTGTTTCACAGTCAGTGAAAGCAGTGCACAGGATGAAAACCTCTGTTGTGCACCTCTGCTAACAGATAAAGGAAGCTTTAATTGAGTTTAAAAAGCAAGAGTATTTTTACATAATTAGGAAAAAAAAGCCCTCACAACAATGTTGAACAAATAGTGGTGTTGTTTATATAAATTTAATGAAAAGTTTAGAGGAAAAAAAGATAAAGAAATCACCAAATGGCCAAAGCAGATAAACAACATTCAGGGTGCGACTGCTATGTTTGATAGAAAAGCAAAACCATTGGTGAGAATTAAGTACTCACTGCAGAGAGGGAGAAACATTTGAAGTTATCAAAGAGAGAAGTCTTGATGTCAAAAAGAAAGAGGAATCCTGGTATAAAGGACAGTTAAATCTTTTACTGTGGAATGATCTGAATTTTGAGAAGTCACCCAAAAGAAGTAGAGAACAAACCAGGGAGTTCAAGAGCTAGTAGCTGTTAAGAAAGAAAGAAAGAAAGGAAAAAAAAAAAAAAAGAATAATTGGTATGATCTGAGCAATAGATAGCAATGTTTTAGGGAGCTGAACAGATCTGAGGTGCTTTGTCTTGAATTTCTGGTTAAATCATTAGGACTCCCACTTTTCTTTATAATCTTGTAGCAGTTAGCTCAGATATTGCAAAAGAGATTAAAATAAAAACTTTGTTTTTCTCTTTGCCTGGGTGGTGCCTGAAAAAAAATACATATTTATGTGTGCAGAGTTGTCAACACGTTACACAGCACTTGTAAGCTCTATCCATATTCAGTGATATGGTTGCACAATTATAAAGCACACATGCTTGCATCTCTCTTGGAGATGTACAATAGGAAGCTGTTTGAAATACTGCCACAGCTATTGCACCCAAGTGCCTTTTTACGCAGCCCTCTGTCAGCAATTTGTCCTTGTGCTCTAATAGTGACAACAATTAGATGCATTGGGGTGTGCCAGAAGTTATACACTTCCAGACAAACTGTAGATGGAGTCAGAGCCTGTCGGGCCCGATCCCCACAGCACACATCCTACAAGGTGACCTTGGCTTCTGTGAGGAGGACTGGGGACACTTCAGCCCTCTGAGGGCTGGAGAAACCTTAAGCAGTTTCAATGCCCACAGGCAATCCCGTTACAAACTTATTGCTGGTAATTGCCACCTTACACCCCAACTTCCCCAAGTGCTGCTGCTGTTGGTCCCCAGGTGTGGGCTGCCTTTGCTTTTGATGCACAAGCTGCTGGCAGCATAAGCTACTCCTGGGGAGCACAGCCGTCCTCCAGAGGCAGCTGCCAGGGGCTCCCACAGCACAGGTAGTAAATGATAAAGACCTGTTTGAGGCAGATGTTCCAGCTGCTGCCCTCAGACCTGGGTCCAGACCCCAAACTGCTCCAGACAGCTGAGTTTGGTTCCCGGTATAGTAAAAACCTAAGCATAAACTTGTGTGACAGTGGAACTTACGATAGGTATGATATAAAATGACTGCCAGCAATTGCAGAGGATTGAGCTGGAGCCAAGATACATTAAAGTATTTGTAGTAGCCCCAGAAAAAAAAAAGCAAACTGACTTTCAGAGGGTGGAAAGAGGCTGCGTATTTGTGTTTGTGTATGTTGTGGTATACGTGTGGGTTCATTTTTAGTGAAATCATGTACTTCCATCATTTCCTTGACGGCTTGATTTTGGGAGGATTTCCTGATAATTTGTGCCAAATGAAACTTCCTTTAGTTATCTTCCTTCTGTATCTTCTGATAACTTGCCCTGTTTTCTAGCTCCAGTCATGCCTGATGAAACTAGATTAAGCTTCCAAAATTACTCTACAATGAATCAAAGCTAGAGAGAATAGCAAGGAAGAATTAAATATTGTCCCTGTGCTGTGCTTCAACCAAGCTGAATCCAAATCACTGCAAAGGCAGAGTCCTCTGAAAGCCATTCTTAGATTGGGTGGGGGAAATGCCACCTTCCCAACCGGCAGTGGTTTTGGGCAGAGTGAAAAGTAGAAGTCTATTTTGAGGCAGTCTGTTTTCCTTACAGTCTCAACTAGGTGGAAGAGAGAAGCTCTGCAAAGCACAGGAAAGGCTCTTGCATGACTGCCAGCCCAGAAATGCCTGGGAGAGGAACCGCACTTAATTCGCTCTATGGGAAATATAGGAAAATGCCACGGAGGTGAAGAAAGGAGCTGCAACTTCACCTATTTAATTCTAATCAAATTTGGGTTTTGTTTGTGTCTAACAAGGAAATTATTTTGCTTAGATTAAACCGCTGCGTTGGTTGCTGATTCAGAAAACATTGACATGGCTAAAACTCCCCTTCCACATAGTCATACACAATGCCTTGTGAAGATATACTAGTGAGCTCTAGGTGAATTAATTCAATCACCAGAAGCAATATTCCCACCTCAGGACACCTGGTCTTTCCCTTCTGCTGTTTGATGCAGGGCTCAGAATATGCCCAAGTCATCCCTTTATCATTGCCTTGGACTGCAATACAATTGGACACTTCATGTGTGGACTGCTGTGAGGAAATAACTTTTTTTGTCTATGCTCTCACCCAACAAGCTTCTAGGCACACATAGGAGTGATGGGAAGCTGTACTTTGAAAAGCCATGGCATAACTTTACCTACAGGTTGCTGCTTGGTACCAGCCCAGACTGGTGTGGCCATGGAACAGTTGTATACAGACTATCTAGAGCTTAAGGTTTCTGAACTGGTATTAACACCCATTGTCGGTGCTATTTTTGGAACTTCTCCTTGTGGCTATTATTGGCTTAAGGATTTAGATTAAGCATTTTAAAATACCTTAGGGAACCAGTAGAGAGAGATTAGCAGAGAAATCAATTGCTGAAGGGGATGTGAAATCTTCACTTCTGGTGGCTCTTAAGATCAGGCTGCACAAATGTCTTTCAAGGGTAGTTTAGGTGTAGTGGTTTCAGTCTAGATGACCTATTGAGATGCCACAGGTGCAACTGGTATAAAAGCTCACATCATTTTTACCTATGGCCATATGGCTCACCAGCAACTTAGTCATAGCACCAGCGAACACATTTCTTTGGAAGAACTGCAGCTAACTTGGGCTAAGCTAACACACATAGTCTGGGTCCCAAGCAGCAATTTAGCTAGTTACATCTATCAATCTGAAAACTCATCACAGGTACATGGAGAGGTACACCTGGGGCATTCTCACCTCCTCCTGGCAAACCACCTCCCCTCAGGGCACCAGTGGAGGCACAAGGAAATGGCAGAGTCAAGGGCTCTGGGGAAGATTATCCCAACTTTGCTTCAGGTCCCTAGACAGCTTTGGCTGAGCAGGAAAGTCCTGCCACGTATTCTGAAAGGTTTAAAAATGGACTTTCTCCCTCTGATGAAAGTTCATTGTTGTGCAGTGGTATCGCGTGAGGGATGTCTGGGGTGTCTCTGCCTATCTGGGCTATCTTTGGTGTGCAGTTAAGTTTAGACAGGATGATGCCCAGCAACTGTCTGAAGCCTTAAACTCCATTTTCTTTAAATTTTACACTCCTATCAGGAAATAAATCCCACTTTGATTGGGGGTAGAATTGAAAAGCTGGGAGGTCACCAGCTTCATTGTTGTACCTGCGGATACAAATCACTCAGTTACTGTGTAACTGGGAGTGACACAGAGGGCATCATAGGCCAGAGCCCAGTTCAAAAGTGAAAGAATCACATAACTCATGGAAAGAGTGACAATAGGCATGATCTCACTGGTGATATGCTCAGAGAAGATAGAGGGGATAGAGTGGCAAGTTGTTACTATATCCTGACTACAATACTGATAAGGCCTTCCTATAGCTCCTTTCCTACATAACTGCACCATTCATTTACTACTGACCCCCGTTTAGTTAACACCACTCTTTCTTCTTTTTTTAATGAAGGAAAATATTTTTGCTTTCATTATGTTATGTCCAACAGAGTTAACAAGCCCATTAGGCTGTAGTAAATTCTCTTTCTGTTTTGTGGGGCATCTACTACAGCTTTGGCAGTGACAGTAACAGCAATGTTTCTCCATATGGCCAAGCCTTTCCTGCCACCTGTATTCTAGGAGTGCATTTGTCTGACGTAGCATCCTAGTGAGCTTTCAGTGAAAATAGTCATGTCACACCAGCAAGCCCACAGTGCCCAGGTTTGGTTTGGCTCACTAACAAGCAGCTGTTTCCAAACAGTTTCTGTTCATCCAGAGCCAGACTGGACTTTATCAAAGTGTTCCTGGTAAAAGAAATTTAAAAATGCCTAGTAAAATATTTTGTGCATATCTCACTCCTAGTTAACTACCAGGTAAGAGGATCCTGAGAAGTTTTCAATTACAGTTTGCTACAGTCCCATGACAGAAGCTACAGATGGTTTATGTGCATTCATTGTTTCATTGAGTGGATTTGATATATTTCTAGAAAAGAGCAGATAAAAAAGTCTTGATTTGTATTTGGTCTTTCCTACAATTAAAGATTATTCACAATTGGAATTCTGGTCCATACTTAGCTTGAGGCTCTTCAACTATGAAATGTACTTAGAACAGTTGGGCACCTTAGCAATTGTTATTCACTAATTTCTTCTTTTCCAGTCCATTCCACTTCTATCAATGTACTGAGTCAATTTCTACTCCAGTCCACTAACTTCACAAGAGAAATAACACTCATGAACAAGATTAGCTTGTTCCAAAATTGGGAGCAAAGTGGGACAATAGGATAACACTGCACTTGCATGGGATGGATGGCAGGAGACAAGCTGACTGTGAAGAGGTAAATTTAGACAGGCATAGTTCTTTGCAGTCACATTAGGAAATAAAACTCCACTCGTTTTAATGCATTTTTTAAAGAAATTGAGAGAAACGTGCAGTAGTAAACGAGCGATATGAGGAAAGGAGAGAGTGTCAGGACTGAAGGTAATTCAAGAGGCCAGGGAAAATGGAGGAAAGTAGTGTAAGTGGTGACCATTTACATACATAATTCTTTCTGTATGACAACACATCCTGGTGGATCACAGCACTTCAGAAGCTTAAAATGCCAAGAAGTTTCAGATGTTTCCCACGACCTAGCTCACAGTGGATCTGAAACTAATGTTCCTCATGCCAACACACTACACTGAGGTTTAGCACTATGAGACACTATTACAAATGAAAGCAGCAGTTGCTGAAGTGTAACAGCTGCTCAGATGCTCTACTTCAAGATTCATGATGAACTCTTCCACATTAAAGAGATCAGTGAAGTTGGATAGTTTTATTACTGTATGTCTTGCATTTTTTCAAATCCAACAAGTCTAGAGACTGGAGAGATTGAGGAGTGCAACATGCCTCTACAAAATTAGAACCCATTTCTCCTCCAGGTTTTCCCTCCTTCAAGTTTGTGCTGTGTTTTGCCTCATCAAAAGAAGGGGACAATGATCATTATCCAGTTCCTTCTCATCAGGCCATGTCAATGTTGGATGTCAATTCAAATTTTTGTGGCAAAAAACTCATGTAAAATCTCTTAAAATCTTTTACTCTGATTCAGATGCAAAACTAAAGAAGAATCAACTTACAGGAAGAGAGGAAATTAGGTGCACTCTTCATGTCCATCCTGTAGCACATAGATGTGTCGTTCATCTTTGGAGGAATGTTTGCAGGTGTTTGGGGGGGGTTTATGTTACCCATTTGCTTATTTGAATATTAGCTTTAATATTCAACAGTTTTATGTTTTCTTGTAGTGATTTGGTCTTGAAGTTATCTCAGAAAGTCTCATA
The DNA here is from genome assembly GCF_001604755.1 of Lepidothrix coronata. Taxonomy (NCBI): domain Eukaryota; kingdom Metazoa; phylum Chordata; class Aves; order Passeriformes; family Pipridae; genus Lepidothrix; species Lepidothrix coronata. Next base: position 164,433 of record NW_016690274.1, on the reverse strand, counting down.
TGCAGGAAGCACCTCAGAAAATGTCCAACTTATGTATGGTGTATTAACAAATATGTTACAAACTTCACTGTGTGAGGGCCTTAATCAGGCAGAACTCGTACATATCTAACTTCCTCCTCATTCCTGATACAAATGAAATAGTTCTTCTCAGTTAGCCTCACAATACTTCTTACTCCCACCAAGCTTTTACTGTCATTCTTGTCTCTCCAACATGATACACGCTTGGTAGCATTTATATCGGATTGAGAAAAGTCTGACAGCATCTTTGGCTTTCCTAATTAAGCAAAAGAAACCCAGCATTCCAGGTGCTTCTCAGAGTAGAGGATTTTCTCTGCTTCCAGGATTGGACCACACCAATCTCAACAGCCACAAAGAGCATCTGCAATTGGTACGTAAAAATCTATCATGTAAATCTGCATGCTGGAGTAGTTTGTGTCTCCACGTGCCATATGTTTAAGTGAAAGAGTCTGACAATCACAGCAGCACACTGTCCAGAAGTCATAAACAGTTAACAAAATGCAACGTGATTGTTGGCAGGCCTGCTGATCTGGGTCGTGCAGCCAAAGCTGAATTTATAAAATGCGGTAAACAGGATGGTAAGACAGGAAAGGAAATTGGTGTGTGAAACCATGCACCAGCCTGACAGGAATGCTCTGAAACTGCCTCTCAGTTTTGCATTAGTTTGTTTCTGCCTGTCTGGCCCAGATGAGGACTCATCTACCTGCCCTTACACCAGAGCATAGCTCTTAAAGAGTGAGTCAAGTTTAGATGGGGTACTCCAAATTTTCACTTGGAAGAAGTCTCTACATCTGAGGGACATAGAGGATGTTGTAATTAAACTTCAGTGCTAGAGGTAAGCCCATATGTTTCACAGTAGAGAGAAAAAGTGTTTTACAGGAAAGCTGGAGTCCCTTTCCAATTAGGAGTGCTGGGCCACATTTTCATGTGGTAGCACATGGTGGCACAGACATATAGCTGCACAGTCCCCCATCCAGTACATGCTGTTGTCCCTGCAGAAGACAAGGTCTATCTTCCTCTGCTGGGCAAAAAGTGCATTTGATGGGGCTCCAATCTCTGCCAAAGAAAGGAGTGGATTGGCTGTTTTACGCGGGAAGGAGGGAGATGTTTGTGCTCAGGCAGCAATTATACCCTGAAATCCAGAGGCTGACAGTTGCTGCTCCAGGGCAGCCGACTGCTTCCTGCAGCTGGCTGCTTAATACTGCAGAGGTGATGAAACCTGAAGGGAGCCACTGAATAGGTAGTAATTATGACTGACACAATGACGGCTTGTGCAGACATGTAACCATGGAACAAAACACTGCAGTTAGTTAACAAGAGATCGGTATAAGTTTTTCACCGGCCCCATGTCTCCTGACTGACACTTCCGAAACCAGAGTCAAAAAAGCATTGTGAACTTCAGCACTCAGAAACACAATAGGCCAAATGAGCTGAGGGTGGAACAGCAACATCTGTCCTGTTCAGGATGATTATAGCAGGTTCTGTTTCTATGTTGCTTTCTCCAAAACTGCTTTTCATACTTGCATTTTTTCCTTCAAAAATATGTCTTCTGGGTTGTCTCCCTGTGATATGGTTGACTACACTACAGCTCCATCTCTCTCAAGCACACAATCTTCTGAAGAGTTTCAAATAAGTAAGGGGGCATTTGTGTATCCAAACCCTTGTTATCTAATTATTCTCTTCCTTTGTCTAGGGGGACAGAGAGGCTTTCTTGGGTTATAAAATTATGCTTTTATACAGAGGGCTTAGGAAAGGACACTGGGACATCCTGTTCAATCAGCACATCTTTGGAACTTCTTCAAGTGTTAATGGACAAAAAAAAAATCCTTTTCCTGCAGAGTGAAAATATCTGAGATAAATCAGAAATCTTCTAGGTTTCTATAATAATAGTAGTAGCTAGGAAACAGGAGAATAAGGACTCAAAATCTGTACTAACTGCATAAGCGCTGATCTACAGTCCTCCTTTCTTCCCTTCTCTTTGAAGTGGAACATATAATTGCCCCGGCAGAAGACCTGCTTTTAATCCCATATGAAACTAGTGACCAAAGTTCACAGCTGAGATGGGAATTAGGCAGAGTAGGAACCTGTACCAGATGAGAGCCCACATGCTGAGGAGGGCAGGAGACATTATTTCTATCACCCCAGTGTAAAACTGTTGTTGAAAATCTTATGCAGTGGAAGTTCTATCAGAAGTGGTACAATTCCACAGAAGATGTCCATCTCAATCTGTCTACACTTTTCAATTAAAAACTTTTTTTCTGAAATGTTCCAACTGTTTGCTGATTCTGCCAACAGTGCATATACTTTCCATGGAAATTCAATGGAAACTTCCCTAATGCACTCTGCTGGAATTACCCAATTGATACATCTCTTACATCTCCTTTTCATCTTTGGACTTTTTCCCATATAGAAAAGTGGAAAGTCTTTGCTTCACCTGGAAGCCATGCCATTCTTTGGAAACAACCTCCTAATCCCCAGACCACCAGTCAGAGTTCAAGCAAAAATCTGTAAATCTTGAACACTCTATTAAACATAACAAACATATAAAAATCATCCATTTTACTCCAGTCTTTGCAGAATGATTTTATCTCTTCTGTCTCACTCATGGAATTTTTCTATGGTTGTCTAAACAACTAACGGTACAGCTCAATGATCATACCTTTTAATCTGTGTATAAAGGGGCTGTGATGCAAAGTTAGTGTAATGTAACTTACACAAAAATTAATGGAAAATACTTCATTTTTATACAACTATAGATTATTGTTGAATGACCACTGCTTTTGTCTATGCAGTTTGTCTCTCATTCAGGAGATGTATATATGTTCCAGATTTGGGTCTAATAACTATAGGGATAAGCTGTTTAAAGAAAACCTGTAATCCAATTTATATTTTTTTCAGTTATTTCACTGTGTTGAAACAATATGATTCATCCACCGTTGGTTCTGAGGCCAGAGAGTGGCCTGTGGAAAGCAGTTGTCGTATAAATAAACATATAGAATTGTGTTTGTGTCCTTCTGTGGCACATACCAGCTTCAGTTACCACACATTTATTTCTCCTGATGTGCAAAACATTGAACACTGAGAATTAACTAAAAGTGGGGTTTCCTTTTCTGGATTTTAATAGAGAAAAAAATAGCGAGTGTGCCTTTAGGGCTGCTTTCTAAATTCTACTTTGGATTCAGTTCTTACCTAGACCTTGTTTAAATGCATTAGGCTGTCACTCCGTCTACTCTAGCACACTGTCTTGGGCAGTGGCCAGTGCTTCCCCGGAGGAGCTTTACATGCCTGAGGGAGAAAGGGATAGTAGGAAAATAGTAAGGTATATGATCAGTAAGAGGAAAGGACACACAGCTAAAGTTATTTCTTCTTACTCACAGCTCTCCTTACACCACCTGGAGCAAACAAGGTGCATAGCAGGTGCATGTAATGTGAAGTCATGGCACACAGACCACTGGAAATGCAACGCCATGCAGGAGATGTTGGAATATATTTGCATAATAGTATCAGAACCATGGAGTAAGCCTGAACATTTAAAAAGGCAGAAAAATCTGCTGTTCTAGGTTGTCTCCACCATGATTAAGAGGAAAAAGGAATTGTAATATAGGAACTTTAGCTCTGGTTCAGAGAATCTCAGTCTGCTGCCTACTTCCTGTCATTCATTGTTGATTGATAGCCATAGGCAGAGCATCAATACTCACTATCATGCCACAGTTCAAATAACCGGAGATTTATAGAATAATTGAGGCATGAAAGGCCCTCCAGAGGTACTTAGTTCAATCTTCTGCTCAAAGCAGGGCCAATTTCAAATGGTAGAGGTAACATTAAAAATTAGGCAATCAGTTGCATGCTGTCTCACCCAATGAACACAGTATTAGAAATCAACCTTACCATGTTTGGGGAGAGATAAGAGGATCAACATGGAACACCTTGAGGACCACAGGTCTACAGTGATAGACAACACAGATTGGACATGAAAGTATGAAACAACTTCATAAGCTTGAATATCATTCATAGTGGCATTGCATCTGCAAATGGAAAGAACAGGAAACATGGCTGTCATGGAAGTTGAACAGAAAACATTAAAAGCAACAAAGGTGGATTTTCCTTTTTTTTCTTTTTTAAAATTTCTGTACATGTTAGATGGATGTTGGTGGCATTATCAAATCATTCATTATAATCAACAGGGCTTGAATTTCTCTTTCCCTCTTTTTAATAAATATAAAATGGGATTGTTACCTAATCCTAAAATTCCAGAGTAGGGGGGTTTATATGTATAATCTGCATAGATAAAGTATCAGAGCTCACAAATTAATCAGCAGAAGTTAGTGACATCTGAAATTGGGCGGGGAATCCTAACAGGCCCCCCAGAGGCTCTCTAAGGAGACACTTTGACAGAAAACTGTGCTGACTTTCTATAAAAAGAGTGCAGTGCAGTTAATTTTAACCACATAATATGCCTAATTAACTCATTATGCAAATATGTACATAATAAGCCACTATCATCCAATGGTCCAAAAATCCAACAACCATTTCTAAAAGGTCACATCATAAACCTTTAATACAGAGAGTGAAAGGAAAAAAAGAGTCAGGAGAATGAAAAAAAAAAAAAAGGCTCAAATAAAAGGATTTACTGCTGGAAAGAACAACAGCAGGAGCTTTTCAAAACATAACCACTTACCTTTTTAAAGAAAATAAACATGTAGTCTGTTCTGACTCTTCATCTCTGCTTGTTCCATCTCTTTTTCCTACACCTACTCATCTTTCATTTATCTTCTCTAGTCCTCTCTTTCAATGTTTTCGGCATGCTTTTTTGTTCCCCTTTCTTTCTGGGCCAGCTGAAGCCCTGAAGACCTTGAAAGAAGTATGACAGAGCTGAAGACCAAAGAGGGATCAGAGAGTTGCAGAAAGCAGAGGTGGGCTGCCAGCACATTGGGGTAAAATATGGATGGCAATGGGGAGGGCTTGTTTGGGGTTTCTACCTGATAAGAATTTATTAAAAATCAAGGTCCTACTGGAAAAAAAAAAAAAAAGCATTCTGACTTCCACTGCATTCATTCTAGTAAGAAAGTACTAGAGCACTGAAAGAGTTGATCACAAGAATGCCAGCTAATCAGTCCAGGGAACGCACTGGAAAATCATATCCAACAAAGATTATTTTCCTAAAGGGGCACACGAGCACATCTCCTGCTCACTTTTAACAAGGAAGGTCTCACTTTTTTTTTTTACAGATGTAGGCCACTGTGATCCCTACTTTGTTTCCCTAGGGTTAGACTACCAGCTAACGACATCCAACCCTTTCTGCTTGTCCTTTCTGCTTGTCTTTTCTTCCTCTTGCTTTGAGGAATAAGAACCTGCCCAGATTTGTCACATCTGTACATTCTTAAGTGGGCACATAACCCTGCCACTAGCCTCCTTTTGCTGCCACAGACCTCAGTAAGCAGCCCTTCAAGTCCTTTATCCCACAGCCCCCTCTAACTTGGCACTGTTCAGTAAGTGTTTTTTGTACAATATTTCCAGTTACCTTACACATTTTGCCCCAAACCTCTCAAGCCTATAATATATGTTGAATATCCTACTTACTCTGCAGTCCTATCAGAATAATGGTGATAATGTTTTATCTGTCCAATGAAGCTTGTCTGGCACCATATACCATCCAAACAGGATTTTGAATTGTATTTCCATTGGAGATGATACCATCACACTTTTGACCTACTTACGGATACATCCCAAGTCTTATCTGCCAGATCCATCTGTGATTCCCGCTCCTGTTTCTCTGTATATTTATGTTCATGTGCTCCCTCCACATTCCTCAGAGCACAATAAATCCTGTCTGCCAACCCCTTCGTCACCTCTGCCTCAAAAAGGATTGCTTCAAGGTCAAGCAGTTCCCTTGTAATGTACAGTTTAACCTGATTTGTGGAGGCAAAGCTTTGAAATTTTTAAAATAAAGCTAAGGTAAAGTAAAGCTTGCAAATGAAACTCTGATGGTAAGCTGGAGTATTTCCCTCTCCAAAGAGTTCGAGCAGAGGGCACTGTACCATCTGAAGCCATAAGAGCTGGAATTATGTTATTTATTACTCTACACATAAGATGTGCATCAAGTATAAAAGAAAACAAATGCTGACAACAGTAAGTGATCAAACTCCCATCCACGTACATTAGCAGGAGACAGACTGAGGGACAAATTCTCTCCCAGTCTGCCTGCAAATTCACACCAGTGAATACTAGGAAGATTCTGAACCCTTCATTAAAAAAAACCTAACAGGACAAATATAAGGTGGAACCCTTAAAAGTATCAAGTCACAAATAATTACAGGGTATAAAAATGTTCTGTAATATTTTGCCAGTTTTCATCTGGATTTGGCTGCCATGTGAGTAGTGTTTCTTTGGTGAGATGTTGGCTATTCTTTCAAGACAACAGCAGTGAAGATGTGAGACAAAATATAAATATGAGGATTTAAGATGTGAAGGTAAAACACAAATGCAATCACATAGGTGGCCTATGCACATTGACCTTATGTACCTTCATTGCCAGGAGTTTTATGCTTAAAATAACAGTGTGGTAAACATGCTGAAGTGATGTAGCCCCTATGGTAAAGAACTAATAATGTGCAATCCTACAGCATGAGTCAGTAAGATTTCAACAGTACTGCAGATATAAAAACCAGTATATTATTAAATTGTTAATCCAAATATTCAAAGTCTGCTGTCCAGACCTCTTGAAGTCATGAGAATAGCTTGAAAAACATGTCTTTATTTTTTTAAAAATTAATTTTTTTTTTGTATTCTGCTTACACTCCTTTTGAACCTTAAGAGAGTCTCTTTTCAGCTTTTTTCTGTAAAATGAAAATCTTTGTTTTTTAATAAATGCTGCAATTTTCATATACTCACCTGATGCCAGGAGTCAATCTTTAAAAAACAAATAGATTTTCAAAGATCATGAGAAAGGGCATAAGAACGCATAAGGACTGAAAAGACTTCATGAAAAGGCTGATATTCCAGCAAGTTCCGCTTAGCATTAGCTAAATGGATTAAAAACTGTCAGTCAACTAAAAATCTAAAAACAGATGTCCATACTGTATATATATATATATTTTTTAATGAATAGTTCCAATGATAAATAACAGATTTCCCTATTTATAGAAAACTGATATAACAAGAATATCAGATTGTGCTATTACACCTCCACATGCATACCAGTTTTCTATATAGAAATTTGATAATGACAAGAATTGTTGCTTACAGAGATTTTGAAATAACAAAAAAGACATAGATTTTTGTTATTGTTAAAAGGAAAAAAAAAACAAAACAAAAAAAAACCAAAACAAAAATGCCAAAACTATAAAACAAAACACACAAACAAACAAACAAAAAAAACACAACAAAAACGAAAAAGCAACTTATCTATTTGATTTTTTTTATTTTTTAATTAATCTGGAACATAAGGATATTTGTTTAAAAAGAAGTGGAATTTAAAGGCTAAGAAATCAAATACTCTTTTTTCAAGTTTGCTAGCCTTCCTCACACATTTCACAAAATGTGTACCAGTATTTACCAATATGATAAAAAAAACCCTAAAAACATCACACTGTGTTAGGAAAACTGCCCAAAAGAGCTAGTATCAAAATATCATGTAAAATTCATGTGCTAAGAAAAATTCCATTCAGACTGAGTCACAGAGACTCATGCTGTATTTGTAAAATTCTCAAACATGATATGAGAGCATTATTGCCTTCAGGCTTGTTATTTCATCCCCTGGACACACACAGAAGCATATCATCCTTTCATAGGATTGATCAGCAAATATCCTCCAGAGCAGTTAGATAAGAAGGCATTCCCTTCTGCTATCTGTAGGTTTTTGCTGTGTTGCATTTATTACTGTGGTGTGAAAATCTCCCACTGAGTGCAATACCTTTAAACACTTCTCCAGGTTTTTTTTGTTGTTGTGAGGCATTTTGCCAAGTGGTGTGTTGTGTTATTTACCTTGGAAAAGAATTGTTGCAGCATAATTTATTTTGGTCTGGGCAGGAATTAGCTATGGAAGAAGTTCTGAGACCTGTTTTCTCATTACCAGCAGGTCTTCCATCTGCTTAATTAGAAGTGCAAATATTTGGAAATCTGAAATCCTGCAGCAGCGTCTCAGATACCATTTCTTTGTTGCAAGATCTGAAAAGTGATCACTGATAATTGTTGATTGTGCTCTGTGTGACTGTAATTACATGGCATTGATCTGATGTTCAGACACCACAGTGATGAGATTAATGTAAGAACCTAAATAGACTAGATACAATTACACCAATAATCACCGAGAAGAGGTAGTTTAAAAGGGCAGAGAAACCACAAACAAATGTGAATGACTGAAAGAAAAAAAAGAAAAATACCAAACAAACAAACAAAAAAAAACCAAACCAAAACAAAAAAAACCCTGAATGCTGAATATTTTATCCAGCAAAGTCTGTTCAGCCATTTAAGCTGCTGATCAAATACCAAACACTTAACTCTTTTTGTGATCAAAAAAAGACTATTTAATTCCTTCCCTGCCCGGAAAAATAAAGAGACTGCAGTAAACCTGCTCTGACCTAAGCAGGTAAAGCATCAGGCTGTCTGCAGGCATGGGCAGCAGCTGGCCAGGATCCTCAAGGATTGTCCCGAAATACCAGGGGAATATCTGATCAGCCAGATAGGGAGGTGAGAAAGCAAGAGACAAATGTGAGAAGGGAGAATTCATTTCCACAAGGATGTCTGCTTGGCACTGTATAAAGTACTTTCACATTAGCATTTAGCACACCAGCCACACAGCTGTGAAAGGGTAGAAACCTGAGAAGGAAATGAGATAAAAGGGGAATATTGCTTTTTAAGTGGGCTGTGAACTTTCTTGCTCTAATTGATCTCTTACCATCCCACGCAAAGGAAAGCAACTGGCACATTCTGCAGATGGATCATTATTAGCACATACACAGAAAAGGAAAACCTTTCTACCCACCCCACCCCCCCTCCGCAAATGCGGAGTTCACCCCCGGGCCAGCATGGGCACTGTTCTTGTTTTTAGGGAAAGGGGACCGATGCTGATGGCATGGTGACAAAATAGCCACCTGGCATGTGGGCCAGCCACATGGCTAATGCCTCTCCTACAGAATCTTCTCCTCATATTGTACCATAAGGAAAGGAACAACTTTAGTTCAGTTGATGAGGAGGAAAAGCTTTTTATTCAAATGCTTTCTCCAGGATCATCAAATCAGTATGTTCAAAACCAACACATTCAACTTAAACCAGTATCTGGTCCCCAAGGGTCTCAGAAACCTCCCAGAACAATTATTCATAGTAAGGGTAAAGGGTTGATGAAGGACGCCAGAGTGAACAGGGAAGGAGTTTGGGAAGGCAAAGTTGGGGAAAGGGAGGTTACACTTCTGTCAGAGCAGATGAAATGGCTGGAAAAATAAACAACCTTTCAGCCAGGAGGCTCTTTGGGTTACTCTCATGAAATGTTAAAGGAGCATTTTTCCCCTGTGTTGGCAAAACATTAAGAAACAGCATGGTCAGGAATTTGGACTTGATGCCAAAAATGCTGATTTAGCTTCCTTCTGAGAAGCTGCCCCACTAGAGAAGGACCCAAACCTTCATGGAGCTATGTGGAGGCAGATGGGGGCCAGGAGGTCAGCATCCCTCCAGTCAGCTCACAAAAGCATGTTCTGTGAAGCTTTTTTGTCAAATCAAAAGCATACCCACTTTCTACAATTTAAATTCACAAACAACTTAAAAGAATTGTTCAGTAAATAATTTCACATAACAAGTGAATCTGAGAAAAGAGCAATCTGTTTTAGAATAATTTGTGAAGAGATAAGAGGAAAATTTTGTTGAATAAATTATCCATTATAAATTATTCTCCCACCTGCACTTCCAACCATCCTACTTCACTTTCTGCTGTTACTTTCTCCCTGTTCTAAAGCACGAGGAATATTCAACTTTCATGTGCTCGGTAGTAGGCAGAATACAAAACTGTATAAATAATACAAATGCAGCTCGTATTTTGTTCAGTGCTCAGTGGCTTTTTGCTTCCACCTCCAATGTTTTTCTATTTTTATTTTTATTTTTTGTGGCAGGTTGAAATTCGTGACCTCTGTCTCAGCATATATATTATATAGCAAGGAAAAGAATATAATAAAGAATAAGAATGGAAAGATATCTTAACACTGACAACATGCAGCACTTTTCATTTGTAGATTTTCAGTGATTTGCAAAGGCAGATGCATTTCATTATGCCCAGCTTCATAGACGGAGGATCTAAGGCATTGCACATATGTGTATAACAAAATCTTCCACTCACTTCAAATCCACCTCAGTTTTGCCCGAAGAGGTTAACAGTGCTTCCCAGTATGAGAAAGGTGACAGCTCTGCCATTGTGCAGAGCTCAGGGCAGAGGCAGCCAGGTAGCTCTGAAAAGGCAGCACCAGAGCCACCTCAACCTGCTGCTGCACCTGTGCTTGTTAGAAGCACCACTAATTAGCTTGACACAGCAACATGCTGCCATACCTACATTGCTTCCAGGACCCAATTAGTATCTCTGCAAGGTACAGCATTAGATGATATAGACACACAGCCGGTTCAGAGCTGCTCTGATACCGCCTGCCAGGATCAGCATTCACAGCCAGACACGCCCAAGATTGGTCACTGTAGATCATAAACCTCCAACATTTGTTCTTGAGTTCAATTTACTGGATTATGAAGTTTTCTCCACCCCAAAGGAAGGATAGAGCATATTAAAAAGTACTTTTTTTTAAACTCAAACAATAATCATAATCTCTGAAAATACACTCCACAAGGCAATGTGTTTGCTGTGGATGGGTTTATACACTTCAGTTCAGTCACTTAATTTATCCCAAGCATACCTTAGTAATCTGCAGTGAGCTGATATGGAGATATGTCAGCTGAAGCCAGAAAGCATAAAATCGCCTTTTTCTGCCACCTTTTCATTGTGCAGTGAAACAACAGGTTTGCATCTGCCTGGGGAGAAGGATTCTGCAAGATGTGAGTATTCACCTGGGTGAATAATAGTCATCTGCTTTCTGATAAGAAACATTACACCAACATTACCTGAAGAGCCATGGATGTTCACCAAGTATGAATTGGAAATGGTCTTGAGATTTTACTGATGGGTTTGCCTGCCCTCACTTCTTGCTTTCCATGTGGTATCCTTGTAACAAACTCTCTCATGACCAGTACAGGTCCCAGCCTTCACAAGAACATGGACAGCAGTCACTATGACTTCTTCAGGGATAAAGTCAGTAATACGCTGGCTTGCATATTCCTGAAGCTGGCTTTTTTTCAGGCCAGGCACCCCACACAGACTCCATGGACCACTAAACCCACGTCTGAGAAGAGAAATTTGCCAAGACAGAGTCACGGAAATCCATTTCCTCTTTTTTTCCTAACTGCTCTGGTACCCAGACAAACGTGAGGGCCAGCTTTTGATTCCCCAAGCTGCTACCACAGGCTAGAAGGAACTGGTGGAACAATCCAAGGCTTACACCAAACAGAGCTTTGGGGCCTTTGTTGCACAAATGACAGTGGGCATTTCAGCTTCAGTGTCCTCTGTGGTCTTCTTTCCCCTTCAGGGGAAATTGCAGGGAAGAGAGGCCCTGCATTACCCGTGTAACAAGTTCTCATGCAAAACCAGATCTTGAGCTGCTCAGGAGCTGTGGCTTGCCCTTACATCTCTCCATTACCTCTCAATTTAGATTTTCAGAGTGAGCTGGTGTTCTGAGTAGCTGTTGTCTGAGGAGCTACATATGTAATACTTAATTACAAATCATAGAATGGCTTGGGTTTGGTGAGACATTAAAGATCATCTTGTTCCTTGATGTGGGCAGGGACACCTTCCACTAGACCAGGTTGCTCAGACCCCCATCCAACCTCGGCTTGAACCTCTGCCAGTGCCTCACCACCCTTACAGTAAAGCATTTCTTCCTAATATCTAATTGGATATGTTTTCTTTTCTTTAAATTGTCTTTATGGGAAAAAATAGGACTTGAGAGAGTTTCATTGAGTGTTCTAGTCTTGCCAATGTTCATATTCAAATCAGCGAAGTCAGAGGGGGAATGCACACATGGAACTGAGCACATCTGCAGTATTGGTTGGATCAGACCACTCCAGGGCTGAAAGACCTTTTCCATTTTCTCATGACAAATGTGGAATCTTACAAGCCATTTCTGAGAGTGCTGTAAAACTGAAATAAATTTTGAAGTAATTAGATTTAAAACACACTTCTCTATCATTTTCAGGCTAAAAATTACAAGTGAACTCACATCAATATTGTGTTTTCGATTTGGCTTCTTAACATGTTTTTACTATTTACAAAAGCCTTTTCTCTTCACCTTTTAGAAACTTTCTCTAGATTCCATTTCCTTTTCTAATTACAATTCCATTTCCATAGTAAGTCCTTGAAAAAGCTTCCCTCATGCCTCTAATCATCTCTCTAGTTATAATCTTAAGAATTGTGTTCCATTCAGTTTTCAATTTGGCAGTGTCCAAAGACAGATCTCCATGTGGTTAACGACCTCTTATTTGGTGACAGTAAGGGCTGAGGTTTTTACTTCTTCTCTTTTGGGGCATCACTGATGTACATGATGCTGTTTAACACATACTTCTTCGGCACACTTTTGTTAGGCAGTTGTTTGCTTTATTATGGGCTCTTGGGTTTTCATTTTTTGCTGGGTGCAAATTTATCCTTCACAGAATCCTATATTCTAGCCTTTTCTCTTTATTTCCTTCATACTTCTTCAAGGCCTGATTTGAGGCAGAAAGCATATTTTATTTTTGTCTTGACACAAATACAAGAAAATACTTTCCAAAACTAGAATTTCTGCTGAAAATTAGGGTAGCAACACTAAAATTATCTAAACTGTGCTAACTTAATCTGCAAAGGGCTCTGGTCCTGTTAATATCATATGGACACACTCAGCTTCCTGCTACATTTAAAAGGAGAGTTCCTGTCCAGTTTCCCCCTAGGATGTCATGGGATCAGTGCCAGCACTGTCTCCTGAACAGTTCTCCTCACTGGACCGCTCTCTTCAAGTTCATGAATAGAACCAGGAGCCTATGGCAGATATCCTCATTCCCCATGGTGGCAGGGTACCTACCAGGTAGGCGTGACACAAAAAGCATTGTGTCCTAGTGAGTCCTTCTACAGAACTTGACGGTAGCTTTAGAGAGAGATGCTGGGTTATAATGGAAATAGGAAGGAGCAAAACTTTTTCAAGTATCAAGGAACAGAATTTCTCCCTTTCTTCCACCTCATCAAATTGTAATTTTAAGTAGTGTTTCTTTGCCCTGACAGTTTCTAAGTACGTTACCTCAGTTTCAGAGGAAAAAAAAAAAATAAAGATGGACAGAAAATTAACTGTCTGCTTTCTCTGGTCACTTAAAAACAAAATGCAAAGATGATTTTTTTTCATTTTTTTTCCCCCAGAAAATTGCTGTGCCAGCTTCCTGGGAGTCACAGAATCCAGAGCAGGGTACAGACACGCCCTAAATGCCTCATACCATAACATCGGTGGGGCAGTTCAGCTCTTTGGCTGCTGGCCATGAAGTTGTAACTCTAAGTCCATCCTGTCACAGGTGGACTAACCTGCTTGGGTCCAGTGTTAGATAGACATGCCTGCTGTTGTCATGTAACACTTAAGCTTATGCAGTGCCTAAAGCCCCGTTGGCAATATGCAGATGATCTTGTCCCAGGGGACGAAAGGCACTATCAAACATTTGCTATTTTATATGTATAAATACATTTGACAACTTTAGAACTGTGTGAGCAAGTAAGTGTCTGAAGTAGAGGGCAAATTCAGAGCAATTTTCTCTCCTTGAGTATCTTCCCATGGGAGGGAACTTTTTGAGAGGCTGTGTTCATTTTCCTGTGACTACAGAGAACAATAGAAACCAGAGTGATCTTAACAGAGCCCCCACCTCCTTCGTGGTGTTAGTTAGCATGCAGAGAGCTGCTCTGTGGACAGGAGAAAGACATACATAACGAGTCCAAGGAGAGCTCCTGCTTTGCTCTTACAAAATTACTCTTAAGAGCCCACAAGGTACATTACAGTAGACATGAAGGTGCCAAATACAGCCCTTTCATATATCGTTTAGCAGCAAGGACACAGATGTTCTTCTGCTCCCCTCAATCACTGGCTTATGATTCTTTAATTTTCAGGTGGGGGCTAGAATATCTCCTTTTTGAACTGTAGATAAGAGTTGCAAAATTTTTTTGCCACGTTCAGAAGAAAAGAGAATGGAGGTGTATGTTTCCATCTTCTCTTTGTTTTGTGTACCTTTGTAACTTATTTGGGCACACAAATGAAGAAAGGAACTATATTATCACTACACTATCTATCACAGTGAGAGTTGCTTTTTAGAGAGATCCCAGCATCAGAGCAAGAAATACTAGTATTGTTTCGTGTGAGGAAAAGATGTGTCCACTTCCCTCTTCTGGAAAAGGGCATACAAACTATTTCACTGTGATGAGGAGATCCACTTTGGTTAAAGCAGCATGACTGCAAGCACTAAGGGTTAATCTAGTTTCTCATGTAGGTGAAATTATTTTTAAAGGGTAGAATGTCATTAAAACACATGAAGGAACTTAAAACTATGACAGAAAGAAATGGAAATTAACCCATATAGCCTTGAAATTTGCCCACCGTTTTTTGTAGCCATTATCAGAAAATACCACGAAGTGTGCTATTTTTATTTAATTATACAGACCAGAAGAGTAATATGGGTAAAGCAAAATAAATAGGCACACAGACAGACATCTATATATGTATATGCACGCACAGACTATAGGACTCATATGCAAAAATTCCATGCACAACAACAGACTAGGATTTCTGTTAAGTTACTGAATGTTTCCCAGCACTGCTACGTTATCTCCATAGGAAAAGTTTGCTTAGCTCCAACAAGTACTTCATAATAAGTTCACTTTTTCCTTTCTCTGATTAGAAATTACAAATTGCACCCCAGGGTAAAAAATATCTACTTTTTTAAAAGTGTGCAATACCTATACGAAAAGCTGTAGCCATTCTTATCTGCCGTAATTTAAAGAAAAAGTAATGTTATTAAAAAATTATTCTTCTGTTTGGTGGCCATGATATAGAGTGCTTTTCTACATTATCAATCAGGAGCAAGTCAGGAAAGTGCTTCCTGTGTCTTCCTACATCTCTGTAAATCAGAAGCAATGCCACTAAAACTGGGAGGTTAAAACCTGCCTGACAAAAGAGCAAAATGCATTGATTTGAACACAAAACAGCAATGACTGCAGTTGTTTCATGGCTTAAAGAGACAGTCATAGATACTGGGAAAATTTTGTGCTCTTTTCCACCCACAAAATGCAGATGCTTTCCTTTCTGTTTATTTTTCCCCACTATTTTACCTAAGCTGTTGCTTCTGTTAAACTGTTCATTGTGAAAGTTAAGCTGTCTCTAGAGATGCATCCAGACTGCTGCCTTCTACAAGTTTCCCAAAGATAAAAAGAAAGCTATGGGTACGGATTACTAATGCCTTCCAACCTCACAACAGTTGCTCCAAAACACAAAGGGCCACCTGAGTTGCTTTTAGTCATGTCCTTGTCATTTCTCAAGGACTTGGAGTTTAACTTTGCTGGATTTAAGCCCAGCACAGATCGACAGTAAAATCCCCACCATTTCTCTCAAAATTTCCCCCAAAATTGACCTTTCTTGAAATATATTTTGATCTCTTTGTCATACTCCCTCTCTCCTTTTCTCTCAGAACATGAAGTCTACTTCTGCAAATCTATTAGCTCCAGATTTCCTGATCATACATCAGCTGAAGTCCAGGGAAGCTTTTCATCTTCTACCAACAAGAAAATCACTGTTGTTTTGACACCTTTATGTCCAGTGTAAACCTGAAAAATACATTACTAATGTTAATTCTTCCTACTATTAATATTCTCATTGCAGATTAACAGGCATAATTATATCCATATGTGCATAGCTGCTCTGTGTCAGAGCTTATAATGTGATGAGTCTTTTCTAAGACTACTAAAATGTATCTGCCTCTGCCTCTTTCACTTTATCTCTCTCATTTGTAGGCAGAACTTCAATCAGAGCCCTCCAGAGCACGTTACACTCCAAACTGATCGAGGATCAGTTACCTTCATTTTTATTATCATTTGCAAAGAAGAAAAAAAAAAAAGAAAGTGACTACTTAAAGTACAACACATAGATCTACAATTATCAATCAGTATCTGAGCTGGCCTCCTTTATTTCATGCATCTTTGAGACATCCCATGGTTTCAACCTCTCTGTGTCTCTGTTGGGTCCATTCTAATGATGTTGTCTGGCTCACAGGCCTCCTTTTACTTGCTTTTAAGATTTGGTGTCCATTTCTTCCCACCAAGGGAAGAAGAAGTGTCTCCTCTTGTTTGCTCAGTAGTTGCCTCATCAGAAAGAGGAGAACGCCTCATGACAGAGTCTTTTGTGCCATTAAATATGGCACATTAAATAACTTTAAATGCTGTCTAGCTGTCTTTTTTGTTGTTGTTGTTGTTCCTGCCATTCACTAATACAGTACATTGTCTATTTGATTTTTTTCGCAGCAGTTAGACATCCTTCAGTTTAACATCACTGACTACAGTATTGGGTAGTCTTAATCTAAGTTTGCTGCTGAACATGTTTCAGTATCCAGAGCACTGAATTAAATAATTCTTAAATGGGATATGAGTGGGACTTAACAGATTATTAAGCCATCTTCCCACACTACCATCAGATAGTGGGTATTCTGAATCAGAATTAATGTGTTTAAAACTGTGTTGTAAAATGTTTAAATTCCCAACAACCTAATCATGACCAGTTATCTGACATAAGCATGGGATGTGTGCTCTGACAGACAAATACTGGCTTTGTAGCTGAGATCACACGTTTAACAGATGACTTCTGCAGCAATGTTATTTCCGGATACCAGGGATAATGATCTGGAAATAATGTAAATTTTTTTTACAGCAAACATAAATAAATTTCTTTCAGCTGTGCAGCATGAATCTTAAGTTTCAAGAACTACCATCATTGCTAGTTTTTTTAAATTTACCAATATTTCTGAAATTAACTGGGTTGTTTTAATTCTTTGCTATTTCACCAACACCTAACCGTAGTTAATATTTATAAAAGTAAAATAATACATTTTGCATTTTCTGCATTGTCATGGGTTTACTGTTCTAAAAAACCAAATGGGAATTTTCTTTCCCTTGTTGCAGTGTGGGGGAGGGATGTTGAATGGGGAGGACAACTTTCTGCATTGGGTGATTGACCTACAGGAAGGAGCTGTCTGGCAGAACTACATTCCAGGCTGATAGCCCTCTCTAAGGGTGGGGAGCGGAGGTGGGTGAGGAGTTTTTTTTCTCCCCTCCTCTCCTTGGAAAGTGGCACTTCACTTTTTGCCTTAACGGGGGCAAGGTGTGTGCTGGAAAAGCTCTGAGGCCGTTTTGCTCTCGACCTGGTCATCTGGCTGTTCTCCAGCCTTGGCTTGCCTGCGGTCTGCTCTGATCCCAGCCGGACCTGCTCAGATTTCATTGGAGAGTTTGTGCTCGGTGAGGAAAGGGGGGAGTCCCGACCACAGCCAGCTGCAGACATCATGAGTTTCATGGGAACGAAACCGCCCTCCTTTCCCCTTTTTTCCCCTTCCCTTCCTTGGTGGGGGTGGGAAATCTCCATTGTTGGCTTCTCCCACGCACCGGGGCCTCACACGGCAACCGCCAGAGCCCAACAGCGCCCCCTGCAGGCCACCACAGAGCACTGCAGGCTCTGCTCCTCCAGTGATCCAACAGCGCTCCTGCCAACAGTGGTTAGAACTGTGCTAAAGGACAGAGAAGTATCGAACTGCTTCCTTTTTGAAGGAGACTTTTGGTTACAGGATTATTGTTTAGTTGTTATTGTGTTCTTTTGCTGGTTTTGCCAATATACATATATTCTTTAATAAAGGGTTGTTATTTCTTCCTTTTTCCATACTTCCTAGATTGGAGCGTCTTAATTTCAGATTTACAATTGCTGAGAGAGAGGAGTTTGGTCTACCTCATAACTCATCCCGCTTAGCAAAACACTTCAGTCTTCTTAACTGAGACATGTATGCATTCTGTTTAACAGCACTGGACTAAAAGTTTCAGAAAGTACTTTAGCATGCTTAGAAAATATACTCCATATTATATAAAATTCTCTTTCAAAATTGTTTAAGGACCAGTAAGTGTTGTCCAGTTAGTCAGACTCATAGCTTGTACTTCTGCAATGTTTGATCTAGTGTTTTGGCTTTCTGCAGTGACGGGTCTCCACAGTGACATCCTGTTTGAGAAGAAAAGAATTTCTTAACAATTTGCGCATGCATATAAGTTTCTGTGTATGTACTACTTCAGTACTATTGAAAGCTTTGGACAGAATGCCTGTTCTATGTAAGTCTTTTCCAGAATTCTATTTGAGTTGTTAATCACACCATATTTTGCAATCTAGGAGACCTACCTGCAAAACCCTTTCAGCAATTGTCACTAATGACTTGTGATCAGTTCCTGCTAGCACTGATATTCCATATAAAAACAATGAATGTTTTTTGCATGCATGGACTACAGACAAAGCCTCCGATTCTTTTTGTGCATGCTGACATGCTGTTCCAGTTAGGCATCCAGAAGCATATGCCATGGGTCTCCAGTGATCACCATTCCTTGTTAAAAGTGTTGCCCCAAGGCCTTGCTTAGAAGCATCAACCGCCAGCTTTGTTTGGTGCTTATTATCATACACTCTGAGGACAGGTTCCTTCTTTATCAACTATTTGAGATTCAGGAAGTCCCTGTTGTGATTACCAGTCCATGCCCATCATGCATTTTTACACACTAAAGACCTTCAGACAGCAGTTTAAATGGTTTAAAGCTGTTTGAAAATAAAGTCCCCAACAAAATTTGCTTTTTCTTTAAGTCTCTTTTATGTATGTATAAGGACATATTAGTAATCAGACCTATTTGCATCCTCTGCTAAGCTTTTTTTTTTTTCCCTGCTACAATTTACTAAACTGGTTATTTCTTTAACCTTGAACTCACATTTTTTCTTCTGCATTTCAGCCTCCTAATTTGAATCCCTTCCAGAAGCCTACCAGAGCATCCGGTTGCAACATTTTTCTATTAGTTTTCTCCTCATCTTGTCCCATGGTTTCATGTCACTTATTATGTATTTGTGGGAAATATTTGAGATTTTAAAAAACATTTTCTAAACATTGTGGTAAACTAAGGCCTTCTTAGTGGCGCATTAAAATTGCACAGATGTGAGATGTGACCCTTTTTTCTTTTTCTGGAAGACCCTGTCAGAACAGAGCTGAAACATCCAGTGGTCCCCAGAAACGATTCCCCAGCTAGGGATTTGTGGGATTTGTTTCCCCTTTTTACATGCTTTTTTCCTCAGACTGCCAGCCATAGGGAAGTACTCGTTTTTCTTTTCCATAATTATTGTGGAATAAATTAATTTTGGAAGCTCTCTGTTAGTTTCCATTATATCCAGCTTGGCCAGAATAACTCTTCCAAGTTTTCATTTCAGCTCCAGAGAGAGATTTCTAGGAAATCTATGTCAGGACAACTGATTCAGTCACTCTTACTTTATGTTTTTGTTGGCTTTCTTTGGCAACATTTAAAACATCTGGAAAACAATCTGCCAACTTATGAGCTGCTGTCCTTCCAAGGAATGTACTCCCTGAACCGTCAGTAGGTCAGAGATGTTTGCAGCACAAGAGTAGGTACTCCATTTGTGACAGCAGTTATACAGTATGTCTGCTAAGTCTGCTGCTTACAAGAAGCTCACAGTGAAAAAGCACAATTTCCTCATCTATGGAATAGAAGTTATATGTGTGTGCTTAAGATAACTAACATTTATTTTCACTTTCTTTTCTTTCACATCATTTGCACTTATCTGTATGATTTCTCCCAAAGTCTCCGTTAGAATTTTGTGGAGTATTCTTCCTGCTTTATTTTTCTCCACATCTGCATGTTGCTGTAGACTCACAGTTTGCAAAACTATTTTGCTTATTTTCATATTTTGAAGTCTGGTCTAGTTCTTTTCTGCAGTTAGGTAAAATACAAACAATTTTTCCAGCTTCATGTTGAGATCTTCTAGCCTGAGGCCTCTGATACCCACTGTAATCTTGTCCCAAGGCAAGGATAGCACACGCCTCCAAAACAGTATTTCTGACTCAGTCTCAACTCTGTTGCAAACACTTCAGGAGTATTACTCTTTTTATTTACATGCTGCTAATCTCAGAAGGTTCATGCTTCCTAAGGTTTAAACTTCTTCATCAGGTTGCTATTCCTAAATCAGCTGTGGGCTTTTAAAGAAATCTCAGCTCTCCTACTTTGCTGTATTGAACACATAACAACCTTTTGCTCACCGTTGTCTTCCACCTGCTATCATGAATTAGATTTATCTTTTTTTTATCATTTCATTTTTGAGAGCATAAGCTGTTTTGGAGTTCTTAGTTTCATCTTAGCCTTTTGCTACTTGTCTCCTCTTACTTCTTCTACTTTTCCTTCTCCTTCTGCTCCTCTTTTTCCTCCTTCCATTTTTTTCTTCCAAATTCTGTTCTGAGATGATGATAAATAAGGGACTCTGGGAGAGAACTTATACCAGCCATTCATATGGTAGGTGAGCAGCCATCATACAGAAGGGCTTGAAAATGAAAAAGAGAGAGCTCTGCATTTTTCTTTGGCTGCTAATCAATGAACAACAGATGTGACATTTCAGCCTTTCATGCAGAAGCAACTTCAGTGTTTGCTCTTTTAACGAAATAGTTGCCTGGAGATTCTTTTGCACTGCTCTGAATTTCCGAGAAGACACAGCTAGTTGCAGCATTTTTTATCTTCTTATGAGTTTGCATTGTCTGAGTTTTGGAGAGGAACTGGCAAAAAAAAGTTTCTCTCCTTTATTCCAAGACAATGATGCATGTACGTAATAACCTAATGAAAAATAATTTTAATATTGATATAGATAATGAAGCTTTTAACTGCAATATAGCTCCAGGAGATAAAAAATAATTATTTGTTGAGTCAAGGAACATCCCTATAAATATATGGTGCTCTTTTTCTGGGTTATGACCTTTTTTGATTGCCGCTCTATAGTGAAACATGACCTTATTGATTTGAATTTGTAAAACACCTCTGTAACTACCATGACTCACTGGAGACCATGAAATCACTCTGTGACCTTCCAAGTCTCTCACAAGTATGAAGAACAATAATTTCAAAATAGACAGTGCAATAATTTTAAAGTACCATTTTGCAACATTCAGAATGAAAAACTGTGGGTGAAAATAGATACAAAAGGCTGCGGAAGATACAAAACTATGCAGCAAATCTGTCAGCTTTTGTTGCTGGATGATGAATTATTCTTCAACCTGTGTCTGTCAGTTCCTTCTGGGTTTTGTTCCATGCCTCTACTCTACCTGCTGCAGGTTGAAGTATATGTTACTGGGCAGTAAACAATGAACTGTAAGTCCATATATTTAGCTTTTTATTTTGAAACTTCAGCTGGTCAAAAATGTTGGCTGAAAAATAATTTTCTCTAAAGAATGAGGTTTTGTCAGAAAATGCTTTTTCATGGGAAAATAGAACTTAATCACTTTTTTCTTTCATTTTTGAGTGGCAAGGTCTGTGAGGAAAGTAAGTAACGTTCCAATTTCTATTTCTTGTTTTGCTTCAACTTCAAATTCAAACTGTGTTTGTTTACTTTTAAATGTCATGCAAAATAGTTTGTATAAAATTTCTCAACCAGTTTTATTTAAAAGGTAGGAGGTGCTGTGAGGATGGCAGTGGCACAGCATTTTTAACTCTATTCAGACTCTGCTCCAGTTGGATGATTTCTTTAGCTCCATTGAATGGTGGCTTTAAATGAGAACCCCTGAAACAGGGTAGGGGACTGCAGTATGCCCAGGAGAAGGCATTGGCTCTTAGAGAAAGGCAGACAGCAACCCTCAGGTACACAAAATCTCTGTGGCAATAGCAGTTCTGTAAGCTGTGTTCATGGCACAGAGCCGCCATGGGTGCTCTCCAGCACAGACAGGCCAGCACCAAAGGCAGCACTGCTGGTACCATGGGACAACAGAAGGTCTGCTGAGACATCATGTGGCTGAAGTTGCTCTGGTTGGCTAAGTTGGTATACTTAATGCAGACAAAAGAACAGATACTGTGAAACTGGATAATAATCACTATTAAAAATTTACATTCATCCCTGCTTCTTCAAAGTAAAGCTGACATTCAAGTCTCCTTGTCTGTCCTGTTCCTACAACATGAGGTGACTAATTTACCAATACTCAGCATCCTTCCTCTGATCAGAGTGCCTTTCCTTCTTTCTCCCATCTTACTAGAATCCTCAAGCCCAGTCAATCTTATGGTATTTTACTGCTCAAGTGTCTTAAAAGCAGTGAGAAGGTTCTTCTACTGCTGGATACACATTTACAGTCTCCATTTGACCACCACCTTCTCCTCTCCCCCTAAAAGGCATAGCTCTCATTCGTGTTAATGTGAGACACACTTCAATGCTAATTAAAGAGAGCATTAACCAGTGTCTATATTTGACAGTACTAATCACATCCATCATGTACAGATGTGACAGTGCTATCAGTATCAGGAATCAGATACTCTCTTTAGTGTATCTTTTATATCTTTTTAGTAAAATAAGGGTTCTTTTCACTGACAGCTTCCAGCTCTGATAGCATACTCTCCTAGATCCTAGAAGAGGATTAATCTCTTCTATTCCAACTTTTAGAACTCACAATTTTGGCTTTAATAAGCATGTTGTATTTCTAACTATAGAAACTCAACTGCAATGAAATGAAGTCATTGCTCTGCTTGTTCTACTACTTGCTAGCCCTTTAAACAACTTTTTTTTATTTAGCACAGACCAACAACAGTTACTGGATAGATATATTTGGGCCAATGTTTAGTCTCAGTTAAAATACAAAGAGGCACTCACCAAGCAGAGAAAAAAAGGCTCTATTTGATGGCCTTATAAATTATTTTATTTTACAAATTTTCCACAGATTTTTGCCATATAGAAACACATGATTTGGCCATTTCAGCACAAAATATCAGAAAGAATGATTAGGAGGAAAAACACAAATTTTTGGACACCCCAGGTATATAGCACTAAGTTCTCTGTGACTCACTTCATCAGGATTTCTGGATCCTGGCAAAACACCAGTAAGACCTACTAAATACCAATAGGAGAAAGAAGTAATGCTCTTATGCAGCCCAAAGTCTTAGGCAATCCAGAGCAACAGAGGCTTAGAACCTCAGGCTGTCTGGCTGCCTATCTGTCCACCTTTCTGTGAAAAACAGAAACAGGACCTGTGTGATTCCAGCCAAAATTGACAAAAAGGCTACAACAAATGCCATTAAATTCTTACAACTTGGGGAAATTCAGAAGCTGGGGAAAGATAAAAGGCCTTTTCCACCCTTCTGCTGATAAAGAGTGAGCAGAACTTCTCCGTTATTTGTCTTGTTTGGCAGCCAGTTTGTCCACTTGTGCCCTGCAGGCAATCCCTGTGCATCCCGCTGTAGCCCAACTAGCAGACCTGTCAAATCCTGCACAGTCCTGAGGGGGTGGGAGTAAATATGGGATAGAAATGCAGACAATGTGGAAAGACTGGGTGGGAGAGATTGCTTAAGTCCATGGGTGGGAGGAAAGAGGACAGAGGACATTTAGAATATTCTGGGAGGACCTAAAGCACTGATTGCAGTTAATAGTGGCAGAAGGGGCATGGGAAGGACAACCAGGGTTGTTGAAAAGAGGAAGTGAACATGAGTTGTTGAGAACAAATCCACAAGGACCCTCATCTTGATTAGCACCACAATCACAGAGTCACTTGTTTTAATGTGATAAGGAAAGGAGGTGAGATAGGCAGCTACATGCTCTGAAAGGATGGCTCAGTGAGAGTCCCTGTATTAAGCAAATGTTCAGAAGAGTACAGCTATCTTCATTCGGCCTCAGTCGAAGGGAAATCATACGCCTGTCCTGCTAGAACCAAGAGTATTAAGACTCAAAGTCCTCCTCCATGCTACAGGCAGGTATTCAAACTTGTAAGCAAGAATATGTGAAGGAATCCAGAAAACCTTCCATGCCAAGGAAAAGGCAGTAGGTTAGCCAGATGTGAAATACAAGTACAAGAAAACTCTGGAACTTCAGTGTCCTCCAAATCCATGCCATACCAGTGCTCTCTGAAGTACTGGTACCCAGTACCTATGAGATGGCTTTTCATTAAAGATTTGACTTTGTGTGGGAATAAAAGTCACCTTCAAAAATCTGTACTCGTAGGATGATCATTTCCATGTTCTTCCAGAGGCATAAGAAGTTCCCAGGAAAATTAGAATATACAGTGCACTGAGTGGCATTTCCTCTGTGCACCAGGCTGACACAGACAATAAGACAACCAATAAACTACTGCCAGAACTGAATTTAGAGCTCAAGGTTGCCCCACTGGCCTGACAACTCTGATTCATCTGTGGGGATACCTAATCCTGCTACTGCACTGTATCTTCTGCTCTGCCTCTGTCTTCAGTATTTTTGCTGCCATAGCATAGGTGACTTCTGTGCTCATGAAGCAGTATCTGAAGTGGAGCAGCACAGCTGGCATCTGATTTGGTTTTCCTCTAAATACTGTGTTTAAATGTGCAGGAGTTCAGCTGATCCTGCTGGAGCACCTGAGCCATCCTTGCAAGAAGAATGGGGCAGACATGCAGAGATGAAAGCAGCTATGTTGCACTGGGGTGAATAATTTCACACATCTTTTGTGACAGTTTTAAATCAAACTGTCATAACTTATATGACACTTTAGCAAACTTGATCAACCTTTATTTACATCATCTCCAAATATTCTCTCTGATACAGAGGCCTGAATTCCCATTAAGAAGTAGTTGTGTTCCAATGGTTTCGTAAAATGGAAGGGAAGCACCACAGCTCAGCACAGCAGAATTTCTGCAGGCAAAGTCCATCATATGTATTTATACTGCAAGCTTCTAGGCATTTATCCAGAAAGAAACTCTACAGAAGAAGGCATGACTTAAAGACTCAGTAAAGGTGTTTCCTTCCATCTTGATTCATCAGCTGACATATTCCATATGCTCTGTTTTGCTTATTATTAATGTAACTAACAATAGAAAGTGTATTTAATGAATTATGATCCTGTGAAAACAAATTAGCGAGACTAGTATGTAGAAAGGTCTCTCTTTAAACTTTAATTAGTTTAACAATGATGTACCTGCTGCCTGTGTTTGTGTTTCAAGAAAACATGCAGCAGCTTAGAAGCGTGATGCTTTGTATTTAACACAGAAAGTGTCTCTCAGTCCAGGCTTATTTATAAAGCAATTTTCTAATAATGATCTAGATTCAGTGGAGTTCAATCAGGGATGGAGTTACCCTGGCATACATAAAATGAATATATTAAACCACCTATCAAGCACCTGACTGCACATATAAACGTAAAGAAGTGGGGGGGGAGGGAGAAGAAGAGAGGTGACTCTTGAATTAGATCTCTTTTTCCTGAAAACCCTCTCCTCTCCCTGCCCCTTGCCCAAAGCTGGAGAAGATGTTAGGCTGCACCACTACAACACGTGCTCATACGGCCTTCCCTTGAGCACCCTGCGGGTTGTACACTTTGCTGCTTCCATAGGTCTGAGTGCAGGAGGCACTGCTCATCACGCATCATGCAACAAGTTCTCTGATGGTCTCCCAGCCCTCCCTCTGCCTCAGGGATTCCCAACACCTCCTCCTCCTCCTGCCTCCTCTCTCAGTCCTGTATCTCTGTGTAGTACCCCATCCTGTAGCACATGCATGCCTTCCCCTCATAGCATACTCCCTCCCTTGAGGACAAGGGGAGAAGGATGCACCACTCCTCTGTCCTACTCTCCCTTTCCACATGGCAGTTTCCCCCTATTTGACATTGGCTCTTGGGACCCTTTTTCTCTCATTTTCCCATGCCACCCATCTCTGTTTCCCAGCTCACGTCCTTGCACCCCTCATGCTTCCTCTCTCCATCTTCCACCTTTGTTCTGGTGGGACATGACCCAGGTCTGTCCCTAGGAAGACAGGGCATTGTTGTGAGTCCAGGACAAGCCAAAGCACCCTCCCTTTCTGGGCAAGTCCCTCTGCCGCAAGCAGGAGGTGCCTGGGCACTACTGCAGAACAGCTGCTGTTTCTGGTGATACAAACTATGGCCTCTCTCCCCACCATGTCCTTTTATACAGCTTTCAAACATGCGTCTCTTTCTCCTACTAATGCATAAGAAAACTTGTGCCAAATAATTTTTGCAGAAGTTCGGCAGCTCTGGTTTGTCCATGGCCTAAGAAGAGTTTTGTTGTCCCAAAAAACACAGGCTGGACCTTCAATGCTTGCAGTGACCTGAATCCAAGGCATTAAATGTTTTATATGTTTTTATGTTTAAATGTTTTTATGTGTTTAAATGGTTTATATGTCTGAAAAGGTGATTGGAAGGAAACTCTGAAAGTCGAGTCCAACCTCCTCTGAAATCAGGACCATTGCCGACATTAGATGAAGGATCTTCAGATTTCTATTGCTAATTCAAAAGAAGAGGTTTGAAAAATTTATGAAAGACACACACGAGGTACAAGGTGAATCTGTTATCTGTTGAAAGACCAGTCTGTGTTCTCTGTCTGTAGCTGGTGGCCACTGCTTACACTTCACGTGATCTCATAACAAAGACAGAAGTTTAGTTCTTGTTCACTGTAAAATATCATAGGCAATTTTTCTTTAGTTTAAGTTCTCTGATTACAGCCTAACATCTCAGAGTCATCAAAGCTTCCTTTTTATTAATCCTCCAAAACAGCAAAGAGTACCAGCTGCTGTTTAATTAACCACACACCAAATCAATAATTTTCTTACCATCATTTAAAAAGTCTCACACATTTTTCAGGGCTTCTTCAAGGGTGTGATTCATCTGACTGAAATAGCTGCACAGTACTGTTTCAGAAGTTTTATCTACTCCTTTCTTGTCTCACAGAACTTCAAAAGCTTGAGAGGCATCTTTGCTCAGCAGGCAATTGCACTTGAATGACCAGATCCAGAAAGACATCTATATTGTCCCCCTTGTTGCTGTATGGGAAAGACTAGTTATCTAGGTATTTTTGTGATTTTTTTCTTGTCATTAGTTCCATTTTCACCATCTCCATGGCAGGATCATGACTGCAGTAGCTGAGCACCTTCAGGAAACAAAACACTACCCCCAGCACACTTTTCCAATGTCTAACTGCTAGGTAACAGCAGAAGGAAGGAGGGATAGCTTCAAGTCAAATCAGTTTAGTGTGGCAATGGAATAAATTAGATGAGCACTGGAGAGAGATAGAGGTATAGGAGAGATAGAGGGCTTAGGAGGTATAATTAGGGACACTATGCATAATGGGTGCTTGAGATCAATCGAATAGACTATTTCAATTGGAAGTGACCTAGAACAATCACCTAGTCCAACTGCCAGACCGCTTCAGGGTTGATCAAAAATGAAAGCATGTTATTAAGGGCATTGTCCAAACCCCTCTTAAACACTGAGAAAGCCTTGGGGCATTAGCCATCTCTCTAAGAAGCCTGTTCCAGTGTTTGACCACCCTCTCGGTAAAAAAATGCTTCCTAATGTTCAGTCTAAACCTCCCTTGGCACAGCTTTGAACCAGTCCCACTCATCACTGAATCCCAGAAAGGAATGCTCAGCACCTCCCTCTCCATTTCCCCTTCTCAGGAACCTGAAGAGAGCAATACTCATACTCCTCTCCAAATCAGACAAGCCCAAAGTCCTCAGCTGCTCCTCATCAGACATTCCTTCCAGACCTTTCACCAGTTTCATTGCCCTCTTCTGGATGCATTCAAGGACCTTCATATTCTTCTTAAATTGTGGGGTCCAGAACTGCACACAGTTCTCAAGGTGAGATTGCACCAATGCTGAATACAGTGGGATAATCACCAGCTGATTGATACTGAGTTTGCGGCACACCAGAAGAGTTAACACACAGTCCAGGCATGGGAACAGGAAAGTACAGTGAAGAAATGGAACGAAAGAAGATAAATGCAGGTTAGGATAATTTGGGAACAGAAACATTCATCTCTATATGTACTGTCTCCATACTCTGGAGAAAGGAGTAGGAAGGCACTACCTAGACACCACACCACACCACACTCCAAGACTAGCAGTCCACAGTTCAGGTCTCTCCCTCACCAGTGAAGGAATCAGGGCAAAATTTAGCCCCCATGTCAAAACTTGGGATAGCGTCTAGGACAGGAACATCCTCCCACATGCTGCCAGTGTCACCATGATTTAGGTATGTGTGAGGATCTTGACACCTGGGAAGAGCTGGTATAGTGCTTACCCTGAAGAAGTTCATCAGAATCACTGGAAAATAAAAAGAACAATTCATGCACTTTACCTTTGGCCTGGGGTCTAGAATTGAACTATGCATAGTTTCTGCTTGAAAGCTCATTTGCCCAAAATTAATAACATCTTCTTTAATACTAGTCTTAAAGCTGTGCAGAAACAACAAAGCAAAACACAGCCCATGAATGTCACAGGTAAAGGCTCCAATTCATGGGCCGCAGTTCCATTTTGTGGACATAAAATCTACAAAAAGTCCTATGCTCCAAGTGTGGCAGAGAGCATAAGCAAATTAAAAAGGAGCTTACTGCTTAACACAGCAGATAGAGAAGAGGCACCTCAGAAAGGTGAATGAGAGGCCAGACTCTGGCATTTTCAGGCCATTTTAGGTGCACTGTATCTCACCTAACCACTTGGCCAACCACTTGCAGTAGCAGGTTTCTCCCAAGGAAGGCACCAGGGACACTGAGAGAGAAGTGGAAGTGCAGGTACCTACTCTGAGGATAGTAACTAATCTAATTTTGTCCTGAATGAATCTCACCCAAAATCACTAGATGAATTCCCTAAGCCCTGGCAACCTAAAAATGCTACAGTAAGATATTGTATAAGTGCTCAGTGGCCCCTAAAAGCATGAGAAAGGACTGTTTTGCTTGGTTTAGGTGGCTGGGAGTTTATATGAAGGCTGGGAGCTCAGTTTAAATGCTAATTGGCTCATAAACAAGCCTGAGTTAAATAAAAGAATCAACTAGCATCAGCTAAGCTAGATCAATTTAAAAATGCAGGCTTTTGTTAATCAGAAGGAGTTTGTACTGGGATAGGCTAGGCATTGCTCCAAAAGCAGCATCAGATTAAACCTCCTACTCGAAAAACACTCATTAAAAAGCAACTTCCATTGAAAAAGATCCCACTTGTCGCTACCAACCATTGTTAGGCAGTGAAACAGTGACAGATATTTTTGAAGACTATTATGGGGAAATAAATATTTATTTAGCTGTCTAAAGTAATTAATCCCCGCTGTTTCCTTTTTATGTAAGCACATAGAAGGCAAGGCTGTCTTTGTACTTGAATTTTAGGAGACAAGTCTGTGTAGAGGCTCCCATGGTTTTTGAAGGCAGTAACAAATTCATGCCTAATACTTTCTATGCAACTCGAGAATGCCAGCCATCAAGCAGCAATAATAGACTTTTCCTATCCTCATTTAGTGGCAGCAGGAAGGAGATATACTAAAGGGGAAGAACAGAGAGAAGAAAGGTGAGAAAATAGAGTGACATGGAAGGCTGCAAGAAGCTGGCACACTGCTGGTGTGGGATCTGATAAAGGAAATAGCTTTCACAGAGTATCAATTTGAGAATCAGGAAAAAAAAGGAGGGGAAATGAAGGAAGATCAAGCTGTAAAAGCACAAGAAAAAGGATCAATAACCATCTTGGATGTATTTTCTGGGAAGCTGGCGTGGATAGCGCAAAGACATTTCTTAGAGAATATGTTGGCACCCCTCCCATTTCCAAGTTATACAGCCAAAGTGCAATTAGCACATTCAGAGGAACAATAATTAAACAATACCAAACAGGCAGTCCATAGGCTGATTAAAGCATACAGTAAAAATAGAGATATAGACCCCAGCTCAGTTCTTGTACAAGAGCCTCTCTGCCCTAAGAATCACTTGAACAAAGTATACCTACACTGTGGCATATGAGCTACAGATGATTACATATGAGCTTGATAACATGCAGATTGTTTTTGCTTTTTAAATTTAAGCAGGTAAATGTCATTGCTACACATTTAAAATCAGAAGCAATTTTTTAAAAAGTAGCTCAAGTGCTAAGTTCCATATTTCTTTTTCCCCAGAAGTATTTTATTGCAGAGTAAAATGACAGATGCAATTAGATAATGTTGAGCAGATTATAGTTTGAGAATGTTATGCTGTGTTACATATTCAGGAGTGAACAATAGCAAGGGTAAAAAAAGAAAGATGGGTATCTTAGTACCTATTTTTAAAGTTGGACTAATAAATGTGTCTTTTCTAGGTAGGAAAATATTACTGGGCTCTATGAATTCAGTTGTGTTATCTCTTCTCAGCTACATGAGGAAGCTCTTCTGACGCAGTTTATCTTTAGAAATCACTCTGGTATTACTAGAAAAATTTCAAAATGACCAAGAGTTGGATTTGTGGCTGCATGACCATTGGGTTGAGACTCACTGAGCATGCTTTCTACTGAAGCAACGTTGTGCCTGCAAGCCTATGCACTTTACTTTGTTGACCTCTGTCTCAACTTACCTATCAATAGCAAAGATATACTCCTTAGACTGTGGACGTGTCAACAAAAAGTACAGGATACAAAAGATTATTCCATTAAACTGAGCCCTTCTGGATATCTCTACCTTCCATAATAATGAAACAGGGCAAGAACTGATCCTTATTCCTGGTCTATAATTCATCTAACTTTTATTTTTAGAATATAGTTATCTAAATATGAGTCACTCTAGTCTGTATACCAATGGCAAGAAGGACTCAGCTTCAGAGGGTGATTGGTTTTGCCCATCTCAGGCAACCTGTAAAGATAACATGCTTCATCTAAAAGAGAAAAGCAGCCTCTAATTTCTTTCCATTGACTATAAAAGGAGCTCAGGATAACTTTCAGATCTGAGTAGACATCACTTTGAGATACCTAAGAGAGGTGTAATAAGTCTGATTCTGTGGGAAGAGCACAGAGAAAGTACATTATGCCTTTGCTTCTCGTTTGTACCCACACAAGAGCCAGGCACAATCAGACTCCTTCTTTAAAAATTATTTTAGCCGGACGTGCAGTTTTACCCATTTTTAGCCTGTAGTCTGAAAGATCATGCAAAGATAAAGGATCCCTCCCCATCCTTTACAAAGGAGAGTGTGGGCTCCCTTGAAGTTCATCTTTTCCAGGCTCACACAGACAACCTGCGTGATTAGGCAGAATGAGCAGCCCGTTGCTCTCACCATCCCTAAGAAAACTATAATTTCCCTTGCAAAGCATCCACTGTGACATCACTTTATGCTAGAACTGCCCTGGCAAGCTGGAGTGAGATATTTGTGTTGATGGACGTACCTGAGAGCAGACCAGAGAACCAGCTCCGTTGGAGATGGTTTTAATCTCACTCACAGTGAAAGTGCTCTGATTACAGGTCAGAACACAAGGTCTGCATCTCTACCAGCAATATACAACTAGTCACAAGGCCATGATACTCACCTATCCAAGAAACAAATGTAATGGGCTTTACTAACTAAATATGGCAGCACTCTATCCCTTCCTTGCACCAGTCAAAGAATCACTTTTCTCAGAGACTCAGAAACCCAGGTTCTGAGTCACTGAACAAAAACAGGAATACATTTCAACAATTTCTGTACCTTTAGGTTCACTCTTTTATTCCCAAAATAATATACATTTTAAGTAGCCTATTCCCCACATTTGCTGCTGTCCCATTTCATTTTGCCTGTAAACCCATGTTATTTCCATTAGCTGACCAGTCACTCACTCTGCCACCTGAATTAACATGGCAGCCATTTAAATCTGTCACGTTCTGTGGAGTCATTTGATGTTGCCCTTGTATTAGTAAACAGACCTTATCAATATTCCATAACAGGCAGAGTGTGCAAGGCATCTCATTTAGAACAAAGAATGATTCAAATAAATCTTACAGAAATGTTAAGGAATGCTGTGAATATGCCCAATCTTGAATTCATTTCAGTGTGGGAATGGAATACTTTGAATATGTCTAAAGAAAAATTACCTTCTATATTTACAGTGGATTTTATTCCTTATGTAATAGAATTTAACTTTAAAATTATGACCAAAAAGAATTTCATTGCCATCACAGATTTTACATAAACACTTTATAAGCTCCACTCCCCTCAGAATCTGTAAGGGATGAACTTAGCCTTCAAGAAGAAAATTCGGTTCTCTTTCAGTCTGTACAGCAAACCTGTGGCAAGTCCCTTTCTCCTCTTTAAATTTCAGTGTCCCCAGCTGCAAAATGCCTACAACATTACTTGCTTATTGTTTAATTTCATCCTCTAATTAATTTGATTAAGCCCCTCAAAATAAGTAACATTTATTCAGAATAACACAGCCTTTATTTTGATCAGTTTTGATCTCTTTCAGCAGGTAATCCTTGATAATGTAATCACTGGGTATAGGAGGTTTCATTTAATAATGAAAGACAAAAATTTTAAAAGAGACAGACAGGAGGAAGCTACTGGAAGACTGGAGTGATAATAAAAGATGACTACAACCCAAAGTTGCATTACTTAGAGGTTATTATTGATATTGCAAGAACTACCATATGCTTTGCAAGCTGTGACAGTCACCCTTGTAGTCACATGGATGAAATGATCAACTGCTTTTTGCATTCAAAGTGATAGGAACAAACTTGATCCAAGTAAGAGAAGCTGCTGCGTAACAAACAGTGCAGGGGCATTGTGTGACTTAATTACTGTTTGTGGGGGAAAGGTCCCTTGCTTTGGTTGGGATCCTCAGTGGAAGGTTCATGCAGTAAGTACAACATCTATTTACTAATGTATAGCAGAGGAAAAAGCTAAATGAGTTCAGGAAGTTACCATTTAATTATTTCATGCAATCATGCTTATGCATCACATCACGTTTGACACCATTAATGCCAGTGATGCACTGTCATGCCCCTAGGACAAAATTTATGAGCCTGGTCTGAGTGGCAGACAGAACTAAAGTAAATTGCCCAGGCTTTCTCAGAGATATTTAAGATAGAGACTGGATGCTTATATAAACATCTCTGTGTTTTTATAGCCTGATACAACCTTTCTGCTGCATCCTCTGCACCCTGTATAATTTTGGGGATGAGGTGGCAAGACTGCTTCCATATGGGATATTTAATACCATCACAGTGGTCCTTCCTTGGCGATGGCATAACTATTTCAGGAGGCACCAGAGTGCATCAAACCTTGGCACACCTGAATGCACCCTCGACAGACCTTGAAGCATGGATCGAAGGGTATGCCTCAGAAATCTCCCACTGACCTCATTTTGGATTCAGACCTGACAGGATTTTAATCCTCCCTGCAATCACAATGGCTGTGTTCTCAGCAGAAGTAATACGCTCTCATTACTGGTGGACCTTCAGCTTCACAGACCATAACAGCATCAATCCTGTCACTGCACAGGCAAAATGTCCATACATAGACATACATAGACATCTCTGCATAGACATAACCCGTGCTCAGTGTCAGTCCCGGGAAAACATGACGTAAATATTGTTTGCTATAGGACTTCTGATCCAGTTTCTCCTCCCTAAAAGGAAGAATTATTTTGGGTTGGGCACAAGGAAAAGAGATTGAAAGTGGGGATATGCACATCCCCATAGTCTGACTCCATATGTGGAGCAAACATGCTTCTCCGAGAGCAGATGAAGTGCTGCGCATCAGTCATTCCTTCCTCACCTACTGGACCTTGTTATAACTGAAAACAATGGCAGTTCAGAGGGACTCTTCCTTTCATCTGTACCACAAAGCATGGGGGCTCAGGTAACTGGATATTTCTCCTCTGATTTCATACTTGCAATAGGAATGGGTCAGTACCATTCAAAAGAACACATCATATCTATTTTGGGAACATAAAGCACGTAAAGACTTTAACAGTGCAACACACAGGCTTGTCTTCTATTTACTCCTTTTTATATTTATTTACTTCAATGAGGTCATTGAAGCTAGCAAGAACTTTACAAATACTTTCATATTTCTCCATTTCTTATTAATCATGGAACTTCACATAAATAGACCTACATATCAACTGGAGTTGAAATGGGATTACATCAACACAGGAAAAGTAGGGAAACATGTTTTAGCTTCCATCAATTCAGTCAGAGAAAGCAGCATCAAGAGTTCAATTTTGTTTATACAAAATTTTCCTATATGATTCCCATGCACCATCACTATTTTGCAGCACAGAAAAGCATTTTAAGGTTTTTTTATTTTTATTAAAAAGAAAAACTTTCACGAAATTTAGGGGATTTTTTTCTTAAATGTTTGGTCGACTCTTGAATGTAATCTGAACTGGGGGACAAACCAGACCTGACAAAGTGCCTTTACATCACCTGCGTCTTGAAAGAACATACCAAAAAGCAGTCCAACTCTTTTTCTTAAAGTATAAATGTTCTTTTTTGTCAAGCTTGGTCCCGTGTGGAAGCTTCATTTAAATGTGACCTGCAAAGCAAAAATGAAAAGTGAGCACAAATTTCTACACTGAATATCACCAGGCTGTGGGGTGCAAGAAAACCCAGTACAGAAATAGCTGTAGTATTTTAGGGCATGGGCTTTTAGGGGAGATTCCTGACAGAAAGCTTCTCAACACACTGCAAAGATCCAAGAATTCATCCTACGTTGTTTCCAACTTGACTGTGTTGGTTAAAATAAGAATTTGTGGCGTCATTTTCTGAATGTCCACAGTGTCACATACTGGAACTTTTTCAGTAATCTATGCACAAGGAAATTTCACCAAGAAAAAGGAATTCAAAGTTATTTAAAAACATCTGTGATGAATGTCTTTTCCACTTTATCTAACACATGGTCTGAGAAGCCCTGGGAGACCATGGACTACATGTGTGTCAGGGAAAAGTAAGTAAAGCAAAACTACTGTCAGTATATTCAAATTCAGTGTCCAAAGTCTGCACCTCAACCAGGGAATGTATAGAAGCTGCTCGGTAGAAAAAGGTCATAAAAGCGTTGGTACACTTCCTGCAGGTGCCAGCACTCACTCAACGATGCTGAAGATGGAGCAGAACTTTTCATATCAGAGGGGAGCAACTTTTCCAGTTCCCTGTGAAAAAAAAAATGCAAGCAGAATTGAGTAGCAGATGCTGTAGATAAAAGAAGAGAAATCCGTAGAAATTGACTGGTATTGTCAGTTTTAAAGAAGGTGAGCGTACTGATAAGAAGCAGAAAAAATCCTGCTCATTTATGGCTTTGAGGCAGTGTTTTAAAACATTTGGGGCAAAACTGACAAAAAAAAGTAATGATGATTTAGCTATTTATATTTCTTTAAACAAATAATTTAGCTATTCCCCTATACTCAACAGTGGTGATGCTGCAGATCGAGTACTGCGTCCAGTTCTGGGCCCCTCAGTTCAAGAAAGACACTGAAATGATGCAGTGAATCCAGAGAAGGGCAACAAAGCTGGTGAATGGTCTAGAGGGTAAGTCCCATGAGGAGCAGCTGAGGGAGCTGGGGTTATTTAGCCTGAAGAACAGGAGACTCAAGGGTGACCTTATCACTCTCTACAACAACCTGAATGGTGGTTGTAGCAAGGTGGGCATTGGCTTCTTCTCAAAGGCAATTAGAGGTAAGATGAGAGGATATAGCCTCAAGCTGGGCTGGGGAGGTTTGGGCTGGACATCAGGAGGAATTTCTTCATGGAAAGGGCTGTCAAACATTGGAACAAACCACCCAGGGAGGTGGTAGAGTCACGATCCCTGGAGGTGTTCAAGAAATGACTGGATGCGACACAGTGCTATGGTCTACTTGACGTAGTGATGATCGGTCAAAGGTTGGACTCGATGATCTTTGAGGTATTTTCCAATCTATGTGATTCTGTGATTCTGTGATTTGGTTATTAAATGGATTGACACTCTGTGTAAATGCACCCTACTCTGTCATTCAGTGCTTTCCAGGAGACCACTTGCACAAGTGTGATGTGGGAAAGGGAATTAACATCCACGTCCTTGCAAGCATTTATATGAAGAGTAGTCCCTCCCTTTTTTCCCCACTGAAACTTGGCTCTCCCCTCCCCCATCTCAAAATCAGCATCTGCAATGTACCTCCACTGAACATGCCTGTAGTATTCCCACCCGTGTGTCATTTGCTGACACTAATTGAAAACAGAGACCTTGACAAAATGGTCTACATTGGGAGAAAGAAAACATTAGTGTCATTGTGATGCTAATAGAGGATGCTATAGTTAGACTGGGAGGAAAGCGGGGGGAGAGGTTATGTGTATGCACCTCTTTCGATTTATCCATGGCACTTCCATACATTTTTCATTTATGGGAAAGAAAAATGGTCTTTTTTTTCAAATTACCTTGATAATGCCAAAAAAGAAGAATCAGGCAAATGTTTCAGGCTTTCCACAGTTAAAAGAAAGCTGAATTTAAACTAAGGAAAAGTACAGGTTTTCTTATTTCAGCCTGTCCTTGAATCATTCTTTTAAAACACCAGCTCATTATAGTCAAAAGTCCTAATTTTAAGAATGTCTCCCAT
The DNA here is from genome assembly GCF_001604755.1 of Lepidothrix coronata. Taxonomy (NCBI): domain Eukaryota; kingdom Metazoa; phylum Chordata; class Aves; order Passeriformes; family Pipridae; genus Lepidothrix; species Lepidothrix coronata. The sequence continues at coordinate 127,777 of NW_016690274.1, read as the reverse complement.
GGGGGATTCATCATCTCTTTGCTATTCATTTCATGAATGGTCTGGACCTTTTTTTTGATCAGCCAGGGTCTTCTGGGAATGAACCTTGAGGTGAAGGTGGATATACATTGTTTTTCTGCTATCGAGTTAGATTCCAAGCTGTCATAGTACATAAGAAGAAATTCCTGGAACAATCTGCCTCAGATATCCATAGGGAATACACATATGTGATTAATCCAACTGGCCACTGGGTGTGACCATTGCACCACACAAAAGCATCTGAGACTTTTCCAAAGACAGGTCTGGAAGGATTGGAGCCAGAAAAAAACATAACCTCTCGAGGTATGAGTAGACAACAGCAATGTCAAATAACTTTCTGTGCTCAGTTTTCATATGCTTTGTAGCATAATGTGGAGCCTCTCTCAAAAGTCAGACATATAGCATTTAAAATAACAGTGTAAATAAATTCCGTGAAAATCACATTAGTGACATTACCAGAGTCCCTTTTTCTTCTCCAAAGGAAAACTAATAAGTCTCTTAAAGATGCAGGTGTTTGACTGTGCTCACTGTAGCCACATTAATCAAATAAGCATATTCACAGGCAGAATGGCTTAACTAGACAATATCCAAAATATTAGTTCTCAATTACCTAGTTTGCAGCCAAAAAGGAAATATCCACTAAGAAGAACAGGAAAAATAAAATCTGCAATAAATTATTGATAATTATTTTTCTTCAAATCTGAGTTCCGTAAATATGAGACAAAAGAATTTTATCCAGAGGAACACCGCCAGATCTGTAGTTTGTGTCAGTCCCTTTCAAAGTGTTTCCCAATTTTATGTGCTATTTTATAGCATTTCTACTATTGAAAATTCCTCAAGTTTATCTATTAGATCATACATACTCTTTTATATTCTCAGTACAGATATAGTTAGATATACACACCAATTTGCAAGATCTGTTTTCCTGACCGTGCTCAGATTCAGTAGTGAAACGTTTGCATATTCCCTTGAGTTAGGCTGAAGTTCAGCAGTATCAGACCCTGATCAAAGAGTCAATGGTAGAATAACATCACCTTGATCTCTGAAAAACCTGTCAGTCCTGAGATTGCTCAAGCTTAGATTGGTTACAACTGCCTCGACAGGCAATAACTGAACAAAAAAAAAAAATCACCAAGAATATGACTGCGCTTTGTCTTTCTTTCACCCTTGGGTTAATACCCAGTGTGATGGTGAGTGGGTATCAACCATGATGAATGTTACAGGGTCATTTTTACCAACACATGGGTTTTCCCATGCAGGAGGAATCTGAAGCTATACTTGTGCAAAATATACAGAGCAAGGGTCTGAATTCAGATCTACCTTTCAGATGAATGGGAATGCCACTTCCCAGAAGCACAAAGTACATCACTGACTTCTGAAGGGATCTAACAATCACTGTGTGCTGGTTTTAAAGGGGAAAATACCAGTAGAGGAAGATAACCTCAGTTTCAGGCTTCTCTCTGTACCTTTATTTCTGATTTTTAAAGGTATGTTTTAATAAAAAAAAAAAAAATCATAACCAACTGATAGTACTACTAGTAGTAATAATAATAATAATAATATCAATAATATCAACAATATCATCTCAGTACCTAACAACTCATGCTGGAAATTATCCATATTTCTCAGACTGACTGTGTTTTTACACTAAGTGAGACACCTGGCATCTTACTGAATTTGTGATGAGCTGCCAATATTTTAACAACAGGCATTCAGCAAATACCACTTTGTCTATACATTTGCGCTAAACCTTAAACTAGGATACCATGAGTTCAGGGCTACAGAAACTATTTATTTATCTCCCCACTTAAACAAAAATATTTTCTCATAACCCTAGGCTAGGAAGGGGTAATTCTACTTGAAAAATAAACAAAATGTTCTTGATGGAAAGCTATACTTTCTACCTGAAAGCAAATCTACAATGGCCATATTGCTAGCATAACCCACAGTTCAATCGCTGCGTAATTTGAATGTAAAAAGAGAGAAGGTCTTTAGAAAATTCCTCATCCTTGGTGAAATGTACTAAGTTGAAAAGGAGGGGGGGGAAGCACTCCCTTCTGAAGTACCTTTATAGTCTCAAGGGAGAATGTTCTTTATAAGACAGGAAGATTTAGCAGGATTCAGGAAGGAGAGCAAGCACCCTCAGAAGCAGAGAAAACATCTTCCCATCTTTCAGCTTGGCTGTAAGGGACTCCTGACAACCCCACAGCTGCTTCCTCAAGCACATGCTTACTGAATAGCATGTGTGTGTGTGTGTGTGTGTAAAATAAATTCAAGATTTTTTTTTTGTCACAACAGCAAACAAGCAACAGAACCTCCCTTTGTCAACCTGTAGCATTTTATATACTGGGCTGAGTCTCAGGTTGGGGACCAGCTGCTGTCTTCACGAGTGGCAGCACCGCACAGTGTGACCACAGCCCAGGGAGGATCTCACCTACACAAGGGCATTCCTCCTGCAGCACACAGCTACCCAGCTACAACTGCAGCTTCACAAAATATAGTAAGAGGGAAGTATGGACAGGATAAAATAACCGCTACCATATATTTTATGTGACTGAGAGAGAAAAATGGAACCCAGAGAATGGCATCTGAGGTGCATCCTCTTGTCTGGTTTCTCCATCACCCTCTCCTTGACCATGCCATCACAAGGCTCTTTATGGACAGGGTGCAGAAGGCTTCTCTGCTCATCCAGAGGCTAGTTTAGTAGTTTTCAAGGAAATTACATGCATGTGTCCCATTTAATGGGTTTTGTACCTTCCATATATCACTACTTATTTAGTAGCTTATAAGAAAACTTCTACAATAGGCTGAATTTCAACAGAAAATAAAAGATTGTGTGCCTGACTGACAGCCCTCAGGAGGTGCTCAGACTCCAGATTTTCTTTACCTGTATGTTTCAACCATTTCAACTAGCTCATAGGATACCAGAGTCAAAAGCTTGGAAAAAGGGTGCAAAAAGTTGTGCTCATTGCTTTTTCTCTCATCAGTTTCCATGGCACAATATATAACCGACATTGGCAGGATTAATGTGCTAGTGATAAAGCAGTAGCCAAGAGACACAGTGATTCTGTAGTTGTGCCATATAAAATCAGAGTGTATAAAAAGATATCATCTACCAGAGACCTATTTTTGAGAACTGTTCAATATTAGAATGGCTCGTGCACAAGAAGTTCTTCTATCTTTGTGTTCAGTAAACTGATTTTATCTTGCCAAATGTAGGCCCAAAACGGAAGGTAAAAAAATCCCAAACAAACTAAAACCGCCCAAAAACAATCAAACAAACAACACACAAACATATACAAAAAATCCAAACAAATCTTTAAAATCAAAACACCCAAAACCCACACAAATCCCAAACAAACAAAAAGCCTCTTACATCCTGGTTCTTCCCATTCTTTTCATGTCTGTTCTATTTTGAATTGAGCTATCTTAATCTACACCCTTCACCGGGATGTGATGGTTTTGAACATTTTAAGGATGAGTATTGGGAGAGAGAACAATAATTCCAAAATAAACCTTTCAAAAAACTTTTACTCTCTAAATGATCATTCCAAATAAATTTTGAATAGCTGCTTGGTAGAATCTATTCTGATTCTAATTTTGGGGATATTCACAATCTATTCATAATCTATTCACGTCCTAATTTTGAGGAGATAAGATTTCGTGTCACTAGAAAGACATCCTTCAAATACAGAACCTTCATATTTCATGTTGAAAATTCTGAAATATTTCCAGGTGCACTGCTATGTCAGGTCCTTATAGCAAGAGTCTGTAATTTGAGGCAGGAACAAAGGTGGCAGAAAATTCTACACATCAACTCTATTTCATATTAGTACATAGTATTACCCGTGAATTAACATTTCAGTGCTTCAGAAGTTACTGTCTTGCCTATAAAATGTTGTAGATATTAAAGTTAGTATGTTAGCCATGAGATGAATAAACACACAAACCATTACAGTTAATTTCCATACAGAAAGAAAATTAGTTACCTAATGCAATGCTAAATTGCACATAAAAATTCTATAGCCCTTTACCTTCAGAAAAAAAGGGGGCAAACACCAAGCTGATGAGTTCACTGATTTGGAGTTAAATTTTCTGCTAGTATAGATCCCATATAATTCTGTGAAGTTCTGTCATTAGAGAATTTCACATTGATGGAAAAGTTTTATTCAACAGAAAAAATTTATTTCTATTTCAGTCGTCTGCAAGCACATAACCACAATCAGTTGAAGTGGAATCAAGTCCAAGGATAAGTGGAGAGAAACAAAATTTCACGATCCTCTATTGTCATAGGAAGATATTTCATCTCCTAATTTTTCTGACATCTGCACATAAGGGATGAGGGATAGTGGGAGACTTTTGGAAAATGTTCTTCATTGGGTTTCCATCAGTTTGAAGGGAAAGAATATATCTTGCTATGGTTGTGCCCAACCTCCAGCAAACTGAACGCTACAGTGTTTCAAGAGAACCGTCTCCTGCAAAACACATAGGGGAAAAGAGCAAGACAATTATATTTGCAGTAGAGGCCCTTTATTATGTGTCATCTTGGTTTTGTTTTGTAAAGAGAAAACACAGGCTTCATCAATACCTGAGGACTGGTAGCAGTCCTCAAGCTCACACTTGACAAAGCATTTAGCCATTCAGAAAACCCAGTTTGCAACCAGTGCCATTGTCAGTTGGCTGATCAGCCATTTGGTTTCTTTTAACACGTGCTTCATTCCAAAAGTATCCTCGCAAGGTGTAGTTTCAAAGATTGCATTCCTTTTAAAACCTTTTTGTATTTTCATCTTTTCTGTTAGTTTGTTAATGTGTTATAAATTTCCTTTGCCTATATTCCATGTGTCTCAGCTGCTTCTGTTATCTTTCTTACATGGAATGACAATAAACAGATGTAATAGCCTAGCTGAGAACATGCCATTGATATATACAATAGTTTTACATTTCTCTTTATTGCTCTAATGTTTTACCTGCATTTCCAGCTATCACATCACACTAAGCACATATTTTACTGGGCTGTCTACGATGATTCCCCACTCTTTCATCCAAGTGATGCTCATGAATGCAGCACTTCTATAAGCATTTTGAATGTGTACTATCTTGCATTTATCAATCCTGAAATTCAGCTGTTTCTCTTCTGATTACCTGCATACTTGTAACGTCTCTGAATCATTCTCCTTTAATACAAACAGACATTAATATCTGCAGTATCTCTCAATTTGATCACCTCACCATTGTTTCAGGTCAATTGCTTCAAATAAGTCTCTAAGAAAAGAAAAATACCTGAAAATTGTGTGTGCAACTATTTTTTTTTTATCCTCTCCACTAGTTCTTTTTTCTTTCACCTTTACTTTTTTTTCACCTTTGCCCATTTAGGTTTAAAAAAGTTTTCCCAAATGTTTCACTTCTCCCCTTCAAAAGAGTCAAGGAAGAGATGATTCAAGATGACAGAATAGGAAACACTTGTCTCTGTATTAAATAAATCCAGCACATTCCAACGATTAAAAATTTTTTCCTCTTTCAGCTTATATGTCTGAGGTATTTGTGATGTTCAGGGCTATGAGTCCTGAAGGTGCTGAATACTTTGAATCTGATTTTTTAAATAAAAAACTAATCATATGGTTAAATTTACATAAAAGGATGTTCGGTTACTTTGCATTTCCTACTCATCTATAACTGGGAAAACTACTGAAGACTATGAGCAAAATCTCTCTCTTGTTTGGGTTGAAAAGTACACAATATAATGGTGTTAAAATAAGTTATATAGTAAGTTTCAGGACAGAATAAACAAAAGTCTTGTAATCTACTTTATGTTGTAGACAATGAAACAAAACATCTCAAAAAAGTAAGTCTTGAGGTATATGATGTTTGGAAATATTGTTCACTGAACTTGCCAAATTGTATTTGCACTGTCACCAATTTTGGAGAAACTTAGGGGCCTTACGAAAAGAACAAGAAAACAATTGCCTCCAGAAGGCCAGACACTTATTCCCAGACTCTGAACAACTTAGACTTTATCTCAAAGTGCACAGACCAGACCACATGACACTCAATTCATCTACAGCCCCACTGCCCTACTTGTTCAAATGCCATTATATTTTACTCCAAATGAAAATAGGGTTTGATTTAGAATCATAAAAATGACCATTTTTCAACTAAGGATGGTAGAACACAGGACAAACTCAAAACTATTTATAGAGGAATTGCTTTACCAGTATGTAATCCCATCAAAATGAAAGGCGATAGCCTTCGAACAACAGCTGGACAAATATTATCCAACATATACATTTTCTTAATTAATTTTTACCTTTTTTCTCAACTAATTTATTAGAGTAATTTTTCTTTTTGTAGCAATCAGCCAGCTGCATAGTTCTGCAAATACTGCTCATGGAGTAAATCACTTGATGGATAATGATTTTCATAAAAACATTTACTTGGCAAATATTTTTTCAGATAATTGAGAAGCTCAGCTTTAAAAATCATGCAATAACATTGCATAGTCATTTTAGACAGGCATAAAAAAAACCTTTAAGTGAAATTATAGGAAGAATTTTACACAGCAGGAAGTAATTAGCCAAATGGAAATATGGCTAAAATGGTGAGATCAAGACTTTTAACTGGTGAAAAGTTGTTCATGTTCTTTAATTGTTAAATATGCTCTAAGATCTTGCCTTATATCTCATCAAAAGAATCTTTAACCAGGTCTATCTGTACTTCTGAAGAAATTCTCTCTTTTGAAAAGGCTTGGCTTGCACAAGACTTTAGCTGAACAAATCCCATTAACAGCAACGAGAGTCACTCTGCTAAATCCCCCATGCCCCGAACAGAAACAACTCTGTAAGTAATGTGCAAGTTTGTACTCCTCTGAAAATGGATAGATGTGAGATAGAATGGAAACAGCTTCTTTTGTCACAGATACCTGATAATTTTTAAGTGTAATGCACCCTCCTGGAGGAGAGGGGAGGGAAGGGAAAGGAAGGCAAGGCAAGGCAAGGCAAGGCAATGCAAGGGAAGGGAAGGGAAAACTGAAAAGAGAAGGGAAGAAGGGCAAGAAAAAGGGACAAAACAGGGAAGCTGGATAAACAGGAAAAATAAAGTTATAACAAAACAAAGGTCACCGCCAATACCTTCCTTCAAATACACCTGCATTTTGTTTTCCAAAGGAATTCTCCAGGCTGCCTAGCCTCATCTTTCTTTTGAAGTTCCTTCTGGAATTGACTCTTATCTAAGCCATTCACGCATCTCTATTGAAATACTCAGAAACAGAGCAAGGTGTGAAGAGGAACAGAAGATTAAGCAAGGCTGCAGAAAATACTCACTTATTCATCTTTCAAAGGCGATAGAAAGGGAGTCGAGCACATCTTTATTCTTCTGTGAGAGGATGCTATTGTTCATCTTGTTCTAATTATGAAATTTGAACTTAAAAGGAAGAAAGAGAACACCCCTGTGACAGTGCACAGTACATATTCCCGGAAATAATTCTTATAGAGGTATATGTCAACCCTATGTATCCAAGAATGACCCAACAGTCACAAAGCAACACACAGAAATATTTGATACAATCTACAAAGCTGCACTTCTTGATCTATTTTTGTTCCAAACAGATTAGAGAACTGTGTGGCAGAAGAAGAAAACACAGCTAATCTTTCATGACTGCTAGACAGTGCTGCAGAAATGTAATTGCAGAACCAGAAAATTCATGAAAAGAATGCCATGCCATTTACCACAATTCAAAATTAATCTAATTATTCCTTAATCATACAAAAGAGAATGTTCCTCAAGCACAAATAAAAAGAAAATATAAGCATCGGGTCTCCACTAAAAATCCATGCAATTTGTAGAGTGGATCTTTTCTTAAAAAATAAAATATAATAAGAAGTCACTGAGATTTTTCCACTCTGACAATCCATCGGTCTGCTAATATTGTCATCTCCTCCTTCCATCCCTATTAAAAAAAAACCCACTTTTAGAAAATGTGAACATTCCTATAGGTCTAAAGCCTAAAGGATGGAGAAAGAAAGGCCAATGTTGTATGAACATCTTGAGTAAGTCTGAGTTCATTGCTTTCCAAAGCACTATTCTGCAAATCTTTGATTCAGATATAAGTGGCACTTTCATCACTAGGTGAAGCGCTTGAAATGAGGAGAAATACAAAGGGGCTGAGGATGTTAGCTCAGAATAAGGTACTTCTCTTCTGTCTAGTAACTGAGTGTGACATTGACAGTTTTGCTGTAGATGTTTGAATTGGAAACAACAACATCTGTATATTTTAAAAGCCATGAAATAAAGTTTTCATTAGCTATTGCACATCCAGCAATATCTCAGGACAACATGCTTGTCTGCTCAGGCATTTCCAAAGTTTCCACAGAGGCTAGATTGGTGGGAGTTTTTTCCTTTCTCTTTCTCTTCCCACCCTTGCACCCAACCAGACTGGACTAAAAACTCTGACATCAACTGGGATACATAAGGAAGGCACAGATGTTATCATTTGCAGTTTAATGAAAATTAGTTTCTTATTTCTGTTCACTAATTTCTAGAAGATTCTCAGACACGTAGTGCTGTCCAGGATTAGATCTGCCCTGTTTCTCCACTGGGCTGCAACCCTTTCTATTTGCTCCTTCATTCAGAGATGTTACGTCATGCCCATGAAGTGTGAGATGCACAGAGGTGTATCCTGCTTCAGTCTGGGGCCATGTACCTTGCACTTGTGAGCATTGCACCCTCTTTTCCACAAGAATTCAGTTCACATTAACAGGGAAGAATACAACCCTGGCTTTTAGTTTCCTACAGTCAAAACATCTGTAGAGGAAGAGTCTTCTTCAATGACTCTTCACCTGAAGGTTAGTAACATTCAATACCTTCCATTGATCATGTATGTCACAAGAGGAACAGTGGATAATAAACACCTCAGTTCTTCTCTGTCTCTGATTCTGAATATCCTCCTCCAGAAAACCTGACTTGCAAGCTTGTTCCATCAGTCTTAGTTCAGAATCAATTTGTCTTCTACTGGATTCATGTCATCCATATATTCTTCCATAATCATCTTCTGCAGCCCCATTGAATTAGGACTTTGCCTATCAGCTGACTGGAGAATACATTTTTACTCCCATGGAATAAATTGAGATAAGCCAATTTGTTTTTAAAAAATATGAGGCTTTATTATACCAGCTTTAGACAAAAGGTGCCTGGTAGAGTTGGAGTCACTTTAGAGTGGGAACAATTTACATTTTATTGTTTAAATAAAGAAAACAACAGCACTACAAAACTGAAAAAGAGGTTTCTAATTCACTCAGTAGAATCCAAATGTGGAAGATTTTGTCTACCTACAAGCAGACAATGGTGCAACATAACTGGCTCCCTTCTATGATATGTGGGTGAAAAATTTTGCATTTTAGTTGCTGCACAGCCCTTCTCACCTGTGTTTGTGCAGGACTGTAACCCTCTTCGTAGCAGCCAATCCTAGTTTTCCAAGTGACCGCTGATGTTAGGTAGCTTTTGTATCTGCTAATAAAGACTCTTTTTGGCCTTACAGATTTGCCCCACACTAGCAGGACCATGGTCCTTTCTGAAGTTCAGATTCCATTTTACTCTGGAGTAGAGAAGCTTCTTATAGGAAGATGGTTTGCTGACAGATAGTGCATCTGTAATAGGTATCACTGGAGTTTCAGTTACATCCCTGCCATTGCAGCATAGCTGACCTTGTATCAAAATCTCATACTTTAAAATGAAAGTTCCCTATTTACTTTACAAATCACTGTTTCTTTTAGATGCTCATAAGAAGCTAATAAAACATCTTAATGAGCTTTGTGTCACCAACATAACCCCCTGTCTTCTGCAGGAATAATATCAAATGTACTTATAAGCAATTATTATCCCACACAGCCTGAATTCAAAACAAAATTCTTGAACACAAAATTTTATTGGAAACAATTTAAAAAAACATGAGCTATGTTTAATTATCTAGAATATCATAATGCTCAGAGTCCCTAGCTGAAACAGGCATCTTGTTGTGATATACTATATAGAACGACATGGTAGGAGATAGTTGCCTCAGATTACAGTCTAGCTGAACAGGGTGGCAGAAACCGAAAACGTGAACAGACTAAATGATTTGACCCTGTTCAACAGCTCTGCAGTAAACAGGACCCAGCTCCCTTGATTCCTCTGTCAGCTGCTACTATTTGGCTCCCATTGCCTTTGCACTGCAAGAAGAGACCGATTGTCAGTATGGGTACATCCACAAGCGTCTATACATGACCAAATTAGCCATGTATGTTATGTGAGTGAATCTGTATACACTTACAGTTCTGAAACATGCACATACAATCTCAAAAATATTTGCTTGGACTACAGAAGAATTCAACATTTCTTTTACTGTGGTAGTCTATTTAAATATCTTAAAAGGTGAAGGCTAATCAGGTTAGAAATAAATTGAAGAAAATATTATCAAAATCATATACAAACACAGAACATCTGGGGGAGCTTTCAAGCCTAAGGTCTTAAACAGAATGTGACATCAACATAGAAAATGAACTTTTCCAAATTTTGTCACTAAGTTCCTAGCCAAGGAATCCTATCCTATTCCATTTCTAGACAGCTAAACCTTTCCATTCTCAAACATGTGATTAGCCCAAATTCTTAAAGCAAGCATGTCTCAGAATGATATAAATAAAGCAATACAACAGTTACTGGCCCACATAGCAGCTGGACCAGATGGCATCTCTATACATTTTTAAACAATGCAGTGTAATGCTGTATTAACACATCTACTTGCATAAGTATATGTAGATATACAAGACAATAACAATACTTGACACTAATCCTGAGTACATCAGCATGGAAAATAACTAGCCTTCTAGAGGCTAGCAAGAGTGCTCAACAGTGATGGTAAAATATTATTATATTTATATGATAAAAAATTTCTACCTCTTTGGCTGACATTATTCTCATTAACTTGCTAAGCATTGCTTACCAGTATGTCACCAACATCAATATTAAGGTGTTGTTAAATATTCTACATTATTTATAGTATGAAAATAGGAATAGCTTTTCAGTCTTGAATCCACTAAGGTCTATAGAGTCTACTTGAAGCATTTACATTACGCTTCAGGAGAGATAATACTTTGGTTTGGAGGTTGAACTCAGCTTTTTTCCCAGTACTTCAAAACTCCAGCCTCTAGCTTGCTACCTCCTCACATCTGATTTACTGGAGAAAGATGTCCAATATCTCTACCCTCCATGACATTGCCTTTGGAACCAACTTCACAGACCCTGCCTCCAGCAGATCATCCTCTTGCAGGTCATCCTAAGTGATGTTTTTCAGACATTTCTTCACTATTCTTCAGAAGAGACAACTGACAGGAATCTTCCTTGCACCAAGGGCATGCAGTTGTCTCTTGAGCACACAACATTTTTTGACAAATTAAGTAAGTAAACACAGTGAGGGAATTAGGAAAGAGAGCTACACAATTTGCTTGCCTTTCTAAAGCCAGAGAAGGAGAAAAGTACCTTTCATTACGCTACTGTAGCCCAGTCAAATCAACCACTCATAGTACTTTTTTCTGAATATATGTCAATATCCAGCTGAACTCATAAATCTCTGTCTTGTCTAATGAAGATTTCTGACATGCCAAACTTGGCAACTGGCTCAAAATATCTCACAAGGCGATTAAATCCTATAGATTTATAATTTTAAATTATTTACAGCAGCTCCTCCACAAGCTGTCCTGCCCTCCCTCCAAGAGCCAACTTCTCTGTAATGCCATAAAACCCTCTCCTGCCTTTGTCATATACCCCCTACCCTGCCTCTGAAGAACAGGACTCACAGAACTTAGCAGTGGCCATAATTCAGTTGAAAGCTTGAGCTTGTAAATAAAATTTTTTAAGACAGTAAATAAAAATAATAGAAATAAGTCAAAAACCTGAATCATCAAAATCTCATCGGGTTTGCAGACTTAAGGTGTCAGGCCCTTCCTTCATTACATGTTTCAGGAGAACCCAGGGAACACCACTCACGCTCAGTCTAATAAAAAGCTGGAAACATAAACAAAATTAATTTCCCCAAATCCCCAAACACTTTGGTTCTCAGTTCAAAGGTTTGTTTGTTTGCTTGTTTAAATTGTGAGAAAATCTGAGTAAAAAGTGTTGGGTTTGAGAGGTTTGGATTTTTTTTTCAGCATTCTCTGTTGAAAATAGTTTCTTTTTTTCCAACCAATTCTGCCTGCCAACTAGGTGTGCCATCAATTCAATGGCAAATTTGTGACAGACCATCTTGTTGAAATCTTGGCAGCACACTGCTACATGTGAGCATTCACAGAACACCAGCGTTTTCTAGGCTCCCTGCCAAATGAATGCTTTGGAGAATGTATGTATGTACTGTATTCCTACAGTCTTCAAAGGATTAGCTTTGAATTACGTGAATTGTTTTGAGTTTGAGACATCATTAGGTTATATTAAATTACAAAATATGTAAAAATAAGAGCCTGTGCTCGCTTGAACTAGCAACTCTGTCACTTTTACCTTTGTGACTTTATCTGTGATGACATTTGCTTTTTTGGTGCTCTTCTATTTAACAATTCTTCCAGGAGTTGCTTTTCTTTTTTCTCAGACTTGATTTTCAGCTCCACTGGTTTGCATTTTGTTTGGCTGCATAAAAGGTGCATACATCCCTTACATTCTTTGTGAATGGGATTTTTCCCAAACATTACTGATATTAAATCTTCACGGCACTTTTTTAAGGCTTCTTTATCTTCCTTCTTTTTTAAACCAATTTATTTGCTCCCATCCAAGGATGTCACCTCAGCCTCCTGCTCCTCTCTTTTCCATTTTTAGCCCTTTCCACCTATTCCCTCCATTTTCCCATTTATATTATCACCACCCTTCTCTAACACCAGCTTCTTGGAGTATCACATCAACTTTACCTCCAGAAATCTGAACTAAAACTACCAATAAATCGGTTTGAATTTTCTTGAATAGAGGTTGAGCCTACACAAGTATTTTGAAATGTTATCAAGCTGAAAACAGCATCAAACCAGAGTGGTTTCTGTTGCCACAGAATCCAAACTGAAACTGAATTAAAAGATGCACTAGTTTAATTGCCTGCCCACAGACCCATTCACAGTGTTTGCCTACTCTCACTCCCCACTCTTGCATGCGATCACTATTATTTTTTGCAGTTCTGTCATCTCTCAACTCGTATCTGTTGCTCTTCTCTCTCATCACCCCCAGCCACTGCTGTTCCTGGAGTGCATCTCCTCTTTATTCTCCAAATTTCAGTTCCTCTAATCATGACTCTCACACAGATAGGGATGTCTCTAAGTCTAATGCTGCTTTGCCAACAGCCTCTCCTACTACAATCCTTGTGGGGATCCTATCTGTTTCCATTTCTAGCTGTCCCTCTTTTCCCACTCTTCCTCCTTTGAATGGGGCTGCCAATGAGTTATTTTTGCTTCTGTTCCTCTGTTTTTCTATCATCTACATCAATTTTCCCTCTCTGCCCAAGGTTCCCCAAGCTCTGGTCTTGTTCTCTGTCATTTCCAGGTCTCTTTCAACATCATCCACCAGTCCCTCAGAAATGCACCACTTTTTCCAGGACTTCCAGTTCTTTTTCAGCCATTGAGAAAAACTGTCAGCTGTGACATACCTCTGAGCTCTTCCTCTCTTTCACTCAGACAGTACATTAACTCTGGCTGGGTTGTACCCAGCAATCATCTTACCTGCTTTTGCTTTTCATTAAAAAAACAGAGCAGGTTTGTGATCTGAACTAGCTGTGTCACAAGAAACACTGGGCTGCTTGGATGATACCATCTGTCAGTCCACAAAGCAGTTCTCCATGTTTTTTGACCAGTAAGTCCTATGACACCTTCCCTTTCTTTCCCTTTTCTTTTAGTATTTCCAAAAAGTACATCTTCTTTTTCTTTAGACCTCACACATAACATTTTCTTCCCTCATATCTATCCAGACTGATGCTTTAAAGGTCATAACTTTCATTTTTATAGGAATATTCTTCATGAATTATCTCCAGGTCTTCTACCATCTCTTCTTACCCGAGACCAAGAGTAAGCCTCTTAAAAGGCTCCCATCCATAAACTCTTCCACTAGGCAGCTTGAAACGTTCTCAGAATAAATTTTCAAACACATTCATGCTTTGCTTTCCACTCTCTCAGAAGCTCAGGAGCCATTCTCTATAAATTTCTACAAAACAATTCATTATTTCCCTTTCACATTCTTTAAAGCCCTCCATTTCTGGGCTGCCTACAAAAGACTTGACAACATTTAGACTTCTGGTATGCTGAGGTCACTGCCTATGATGCTGACTAATATTTTCTGTGTTTCCTGGTGTTCCTCCATCTGCCTGTCTCCATCTGTTGTTTCCTTGCTCATCCTGGTAAGCTGCTCGGAGGCGGGACTGACTTGCTGTTCCCCACAGGTGCAGCTGCTGCAGCCTGCAGTCCCTGGCCAAGGCTTGTGCCCATAGGAGCTCTGCTCCCATAGACCACATGGATAACCAGGCCCATGCCTCGCTGAGGATCTGCCTGCCTGCTGGACTGGGAGCTTCGACCAGGCTGCTCTCAGGCTGACTGCTGGCTTAGGTGATCTTTTACCTCTGGTGCCTTTTGTTCAAACATTGCCAGTGGAAGTTATTTCATTGACCTCACTTAGTCAATATCACAAAACACCAAACAATTTTGCAGAGCAAGGTTCCCTCTGTGGGGCAGCTTCCCCACAGCATGTGTCTGTCTCAGGGTCAGCTTTGCTAGTCCATCCATTTAATTCACTCAGAAAATCACATTGAGACGGTAGGACATAAAGAGACCCATTTGCCCATTGCACTAATCTAAGCCTTTTTATTTGCTGCAGTATAAGTAGGGACCAGTGAAGAAAGATGATTTAGTATTAAAACCTGCCCAGCATGCTGATATGAGAACTATGAATAGATCAGTGTTAGAGGCACAGGACAGGTCATGATGGTGTAATGGCTGTCAGAGAGGAGGCTGCAAATGCCTCAGCTGAACTAAATGAATTCTCCCCAGGTCTCTCTCTGAAAAGTTAAAGACACAAATTAGAATTCTAGCAATAAATACAAAATTTGACCAGCTCACTCCAGAGTGGATAGTGCAGGAGGATGGTAGCATGGATGCAAGTGGGAAAAGCACTAGGATGCACTACTGAAAGAGGGCAGAAACACACAGGTGGTGCTCTTTCTTCAGGATGGCAAAAGCTAATTAAGTTTTGACATCCTAAGTTGAATTATCGGAAATCCAAACATGAGCATATTGTATTAGTTTCCTAGCTTCTGCTGCTTTCAATGAAGGGAGAAAAGTTATTTAATTTTTTTGACCACTGGACTCCAGAAAACCTTATAAAGACAAGCACTATTCTGTTCTCCTTATGAATTCAAATCCTCCTTATGAATTCACTCCTTTTGAGGCTTACACATTTAACAGGTGAAAAATTACAAGAAAGAGAAAATAAAAGGGCTCACGAAACTCCTTTCTCTGAGTTTCTCATGGCATGTCAGAGAATACCAGAAAATAAGATTCCAAAGGTCCTTGAGGGGACAGAAAATCCTTTGGCCCAATTCAGCTGCATATTAAACTTCCTTCTTAAAATTTCCTCTTTGCAGTGCTTAGCTCTCAAAATATCAGAAAAAAATGTTCTGTCTTCTTCTTGCAGTGTTAAGGCTTTTTTCATTTTTATAGAGGGCAGAGTATAATTTCAGCCCATGAAAATAGAGCTATCATCAGTAGATTCTCTAAGTATCTGTGCTTCCCAAGTGCTTCCTTTCCATTAGACTTCTTTCAATTTCATCATGATTTTTCTTCAACATTAACTAATGCTTAGGTAGATACTAACGCTTTTATCCCTTGAATTTGTTAAGACAGGCTTTTAGTCCTTCATCCATATTATTTTCAACCAGTATACAAAAGTTTTCCAAATTTAGAAACATTTGGAAATACAATTAATGCTGTTTGTCCTTACTTCTAAATAGAGAAGACAAATGCTAAATAAGACCTAGATAAAACAGAACCCTTAATTCTCAGTTATTCTGTAGGTAATTCATAAATTTCTTAAAGCTACAGTTCAAGAATTTTGAAATATTGAGGGGCTTAAAATATTTCTATTCTAAAGCTTCCCATTGCATAAATTTTACAAGAGTACAGAGCTTATCTATAAAATCAAGACTCTTCTAAATGTTTCAGGTTAGATGCCCCAAAATGGGGACACTGGAACAGGATCCCCAGGGAAGTGGTCACAGCACCAAACCTGTTGGAGTTCAAGAAGCATTTGGACGATGCTCTCAGGCACATGGTGTGATTCTTGGGGTGTCCTGTGCAGGACCAGGGGTTGTAGTCAATGATCCTGATAGGTCCCTTCCAACTCAGTGTATTCCACGATTCTATGAAGTGACTACTTGTCACCACTGCTATATTTTTAGGACCTTATGCCTTTAAATTATGTTAATGTAGTTTTATTTAGACTTCATCAAAAGCTTCTGCCAAGGGGCAGCAGTTCTATCAATTTAGGACAGAAGGTTTTTAAGGCATTCTGCAAGGAACCATTCAGGTGCTAAGACTAGGAGAAAACAAATAAAAGAATGAGAAAAAATGTCCAGTTGAACTCCTTCCTCTGGGTATCTTGTGGCATCTTGTACAGTTGAAGAAAATAATGCCATGTGTAGTCTTGTGAGGAAAGTTGGTCTAATGTCCCCCTAGGAACTGCAGGACACAGGAAAGTTGATCTGTTATATTGTTGAAGTACAGTCAGGATCAGGATGCAAAACTGAATTCCTGATCTTTGCATAGTTTGGTGTGGGATTTTTGTTTCTCTTCATCACACTGATTTTACATTATTTTACAATGTACATTACTTCGACATTAGCCCACACTGTTTGCTAATATTCACAGTCCTAGCAGTTCCCTTCCTGGATTCTTGGTTTTCTCTCCCTTTTTACCTTCTACTTCTTTCTTGGTGGCCAGAGAAACTTGAGCTTTTCTCCCCAGTGAAACTGGGGAGACGTCTGTGCTCCTAGAGCTCAGGGAATACCCATTCAAACACATGGTCTCAGTTCCTCTTCCAGTTTTTCCAAGGAAGTTTGTGATTTAAGCATCACTTCTGGCATTAGGAAAAGGGAATTTTAAGTGGCCTGAAAGGAAAGAAGGCAGCACTTCACTGAGATCAGCGAGCAAACCCATGCTCCCTGGAAGGCCTCCAGCCACCACTTACCCCAGAGCTGTTCCAAGAAGAGTGATGTCAGAACTCAGATCCAGAGTTCAAACTGTATCTAATTATAATCAAGCAACATTATTGTGGAAAGCTTCTTCCAACTACATTTGGAAGACTTGTGAGGTAACCAATGCCTCCCTGAAAGTCTTCAGAGAATTTTGGCTCAACAAGGGGGTCAAAAAACAAAACATTGTATAACAGCTCACCATCTGTTCTGCACTTTTAAATTCTGCCTCAGCACAGAGAGGGGAGTGACATAAAGAGATGAAGATTTGAACTCAGTCTCAGAGTACACCAGCATTTTTTTCTTGCTTGATTGTGTACTAAAACTGCCTGTAAAGTCAATAACTTCCTATGGCTTCACAGCAAAGCTGAAAGATTAAAAAAGAGCCATGGTCCTTTGAAGATGTAGAAGGCAGTAAGTGAGCAGGCTGAATCCTCTTTGGATTTGAAAGTCTATGCAGTGCTAACAGTTCTGCTTTAAGGTGTCAAAATTGCCTTAAATCTTTACTTTTGTTATATCCTGCTGCTACAGACATGTAATAGAATAGGCCTGACTATTCCAAGCCATTTAGACAGCATCATTTTTCTTCCTGCATTTTTCTGAAACACAGCTGATTAGCACCATTTTTTTTTTTAATTTTTTTTGGTTGTTCAATGCACAAAAACTTTTCATTACTTTAACTAGAACAGCATGGCAATATAATGTACATCATGTAACCCCACTAGATTTTGCTATGGTTAGTAGCAACTCACAAACATGAAGTTCCAAACCAAATACTTAGACATCTGTCCCTTTGTTAGGCTATGAACTTCCCACTAAACTCAGTGCAAAGTCAGGAGTCTAAGAAAGAGTTAGGAGCAGGAATGTTTTGCTGCTCTCTGTTTGGAAAACCAGGTTAGTGTATTTTAAAGGAATGAGGGAAAAACAGGAGGGAGGAGAAGGAGGCATGGCATGGGGTGAGATATGTCCCATGTCACCTTTGGCGGTGACCTGGCCAAGGCTTGCACACTTACTCAGTTACCACCACACTGAAACTTCTTGTCTGAGAGTTGGTGTTCTGTCCCCACTGTTGCAGCTCTTGGAGCTCCCAGGAATACAGGGCAAAGTTGAAGCCCTGATGCAGCATAAGAGAAAGGCCCAGGGCAGTCTGAAAGTTGAGCAGAAAGCACCTTCTGAAATAGTTCCTCCCCTTCACCAGACTGGCTGCAAAGTCCAGTAGCTTAGTTAGACCATAATGAAGGACCTAAAACAGCCTTTTAGATATCAGTCTGAATAACAGGGAGTGTGAGATGGTAACTGATAGCTGAGGGGTGGCTTAAGGAGTCATTCCATACTGCCTCCTTGCTAAGGAAGTGACTGCGCTTCAGCCTAGACCAGAGGCCAGACAAGCAGTTAGTCAAGTCAGTTTCTGGGCTCAGTACCAAGCCAAACATGCACTGTAGACATCATAGGCTTTTGTTCCCTTGAGCATAATTTCTGCAGTGACAGCATCATCACCTTTTTCTCCTCCCTGTCTACTTCTTCATTAGAGTTTTTCACAGAGCCGGTGAGCAAGTTTTTAAACTACAGTAAGATAGTTGCTCTTAGCATTAATAAGAATGATTACTACATGCTCCTTTATTATTCTCCAACAACAAAATGCGTCACTAAACCAGTCTCTTCCCATCACAGACATCCCTGACCTAGCGCTATGAATTTTTCAGCCTCCTACTGTGGCACCATAAAGAGCTATTCTGGGCTGCACAGACAGACACATTTTTAGCATCAAGTATCTTCCTCAAGAAACCCCTCCTGTCTCATGGGAATGGTAGAATTAGTTTGAGGTGTAGCTTGAGTGTTGCCCCCGAGAAGACTCTCGTATGTTTCTATCACAGATTAAACTGTGCTTTAAGCTCCAGGCAGGTAACTTAATGGAGGGCAGGGTATGGTAGATTGAAGCTTAAGTGTAGGTGACCTTCCAGCTCGTAAAACAGTGAAGACTTGACTATCCTGTGCTAATACAAACACTCCTGTTGGCAGCACACGATCAGAGCTTCTGGCATACAGCTGCAGAGGCAGGGGGTGACTTGGCTTGGGGTGCTGACAGGGTCTCTGTCCCTGACTGACCCTCCCAGTCACACTGCACAGCCATCTGAGCTGCACAGCCATCAGTTCCTGGGCCACCATGGGTAAAGATGCCCTTTCTGGGCTAAATCATCATCAGTTTTAATTTGTCTTAAAACATGAAGTTGTTAGTTATTTATATTAAGCCTTTCTTATTTGTTGGCCTAAAATGTCCTGAAATGGTAGGGCTCCAGTTTGGCTACTTGAGTTATCACTGCAATGAAAATGTTTTGCACAGATACAGAGAATGTAACATCTGTCATATAAATGTAACTATGTAACAGTTACCATATAAATTTTTTTCTAACTTTTTTTAAGAGTTTTTTAAAGAAATACGACTTACACAACTCACTGTATCTCTTCATCCTCCTGTCAGTCTGTTTCCCTTCCTCAGTAACCTTTAAACATACTGAGTAACTTCAAACAAATCTGAAAATTGCTTAAGTGTCCTTGGTATTCTTCAGACAAGTTAAGAGAGACCTTCTTGAAGTTTTAACTGAGGATGAGACTGAAATAAGAGTTCCATTTTAAATAAAAATCAGCAGAATCACGTGCAAATATCAGTAGGAATTCAAACTTCGTAACTTCTGATTTTTATGGAATTACTTGCTAGCATTACAAGTGACACACACTGGGAATGATAAAAAAGAGTTAAGCATCCACTTAAGCATACGGAGCTTGACAAAGCAGTGATCGGGGGCGGGATATGATAACCATATGCAAGTATCTAAAGCATTCAAATAACAGTGCAGGGGAGAAATCATAGAAGTAAAGAATTATTTGGATTGGAAAGGACCTTAAAGATCATCTAATTACAACTCCCCTACCATGGGCAGGGATACCTCCCACTAGGCCAGGTTGCTTAAAACTCCATCCAAATTGGCCTTAAACATTTCCAGGGATAGGGCATCCACATCTTCTCTGGGCAACCTCTTCCAGTGCCTCACCACTTCCATTGTGAAAATTTCTTCCTAACATCTAATCTAAACCTACTCTCTTTCAGTTTAAAGCTGTCACCCCTTGTCCTATCACTATATTCACTTGCAAAAAGTCCCTCTTTATCTTTCTTGTAGGTACTGGAAGGTGCTATGAGGTATCCCTGGAGACTTCTCTTCTCCAGACTGAACAACCCCAACTCTCTCCGCCTGTCTTTAAAACCAGTGTGGCTTCAGAGCTGGCCGAGTTTGAACTCTTAATGGCAATCTACATAAACTTCTGCACCCCTCTGTGAAGCTGTCGGTCTCACTAGGGAAGCACACTCATTTCACACAAGCAGGAGAGGAGCCCAGCATAACAGCTAATGCCAGTGCTAAAATTCACATCTGAAAGGGATCAGAATGACCAGAAATTGCACATTCTGGTCTAAAATCTGCTCACTCACTAAGACATCCCTCCTTCACCCTAAAAGCCTCACTTACAAAACAAAATTAATTTGACTCCTGAGACTGCTAGGAAAACCCAAGTAGTCAAATGCCACACACAAATGTGGTATAAAACCTTGAAAACATAGAAAGTGATGGCTTTGACCTTCCTAGTGTGTGGTGCCAACTTCCCTGACCTTTGTGACTTACTCCCGAGATGTAAAGTCAAGCCTCTCAGTGCCTTCCTGAGCACTAGTTTTGATTCATAATACACCTTCAATCCCAAAAAACAACATATTGCACATACAGCAACTTCCCCTCCTCACCAGATTTATTCTCTTCGAATAGTTCTGCCTAAATTCCACTTCAGGCTTCTGCACACTAGTTCTGTTTTGTCTGCCTGAGGTTAACTTTCTTAGTACTCTCTAGTATTCCTTCAGTCCAGGAGTATAATCCCCAAGGATTTAAAGATCTCTTTGCTATAGCGGCATTTCCAGTTTCTGACTGTGGAAGAAATATTGATGTGAGTTCCTTGAAACCCTTTCCCTATGAAGTGTCAATAATTACCATCTTGGCATACAAAAAGGAGACTTTGGCAGGTTGCCCAGTAACATCAAACAGGTCTGGAACAGTCACAAGAGCTCAGCTTTCTGTAAAAGTACCTGACATGATTGTAAGAAATCACACAATTGACTTCTAGGAATTTGAAGAAAAGATATATTCCTTGATTAATTTTGATCAGCAACATAAGACCTATCCTTTTGATACTGGGTTAACAGAACTCAGACATAAACTAGGACTTCTTTCACTGTGTATTTAAATTGCTTCTTCAGTTACAAAAGCATGTTTTTCCTATTGGTTATGTTCACTAAAAAATGTCCTGACCAGAGCAGTCTTGATTTAATTTGGTAGTTCTGTGTGTTATGAGGTTTTAACTAAAGCTGTACAAAACTTTTCTTCAACTCAAATTTTTTTTGGTATTATGAGATTAAAAAAAAAAAAAGGCAAGAATTACAAATTTAGGGGGAAGAAAAAAAAAGAAACAAAGAAAATGAAATATGCAACTACCGGAATTAAATATGGTTATAAACCACAGGAATCATTAGATCCAAGCCATATCCAAATGGTGTAGGTCAGTGTATACCATTTGGCCCAAAGTTCCTTTGAGAAGCACAAAAATTTGAGTTAACCTGACCTTGTTAGAAGGGCCAAACAGCTTTACATTCAGCAAACCTCACTTTTTATCTATGCACCCACTGAGGCCTGAATTGCATCTTTATTAGAAGTTCTTTAAACACCACCATATTCACCATCCCAAGGGAAAGCAGTTTATCCCACTTATTTCAGCACCAATTCAGAGTAATCAGGTAAAAAAAAATCCTCTGTTCAATCAATCCATGTTCAAATCAAACTATTAAATATACTCCAAGAGCTCTATTCCTCAGTGTCAAAATGTCTTTGCTTTTCCTTTTGGTTTTGCCTTTACTTTCCCAATACATTTTTTCATTTCTATTTCGACATTCTCAGTATATCTCTTTCTAAAACCATAACATAATCACTGAATTCATAAAAATTATTTGAAACTCCAATACATGTCTGCAGCTTCACCACTGTGTTAGAAAGGAGACCATATAACATGCCAGTAACACATACAGACAGGAGATGAAGTAAGAGGAGTCAACCAGGAATAGCTAACAATAAACATAATTATGTATGGCACTGAAATACTCAATGAGAAAGAAATCTGGCCATAACCCACTGGTCAGCTGGAAGGACTTTTTTTCCACATTAAGACCTTCCTAACAGCAACTAGAGAAACTGATGAGGAAAAAAAATCATATTTTATATATATATATATATATATCTATATATCCATGAGCTGTTCTGACTAGATTATTTCTTATATTTCTTCTTTATGGCCATTTCAGTAATTCTTAACAAAATCCCAAAATTCATTCAAACGCCACAAGCACACAAAAATTCCTGTTACTAGTACTTAATCAGCCCTAAAATAGACATTATAAACCTACTGCTCAACTAGAGAAATCAGCAAGGAGGCAAAGAACTGCAAGAGAAAATTCTGTGAGAAAATGTAAGCAGAGCCAAAAACTGCTCTGTGACCCTCTGTGATGCCCCCTCTCATGGCCCTTATCAAGTGACTTCTCTACTTTTTTTCCCAGTTTACACATCCTCCCGTGTTCAGTAAACACAAAAAAGCCAAATATGTAAATGCAGAACTGAAAACAAAGGGCTACCAGGAAGTAAGAAATCACCATCTGGCACAAGTCACCATTGCTTGGCAGAAGTCGCTTTGCGCTGGTGGATGAGCCAACTCTATGTTTCTGCTCTGGCAGTCAAGTGACCCTAGGATCCCACAACATTCTTTCTTATTTCTACTCATTTCATTGCTATCATATCTTTGTCAAATCCTTAAAAAAATCTGTTATTGTAAAACACTATTTAAAAACAGTATTTAAATAAAAATGCCATAACAAAAGGACATTCAGGATATTCACTTTGTCACCAATTACTTTGTATGGAGTGGTAGGATGGATACGCACTCGTCAGGCTGACTGCCACCTTTATCAGCCCGCCATGAATGCTGTGCTACATGGCTCATACAGACTCATTAGTTAAATGGTTGTCAGTGAATCCTAGAGATCAAAACAGAATATGCAAGAAATCTGTTTATATAAATAAACTAGAGATCAGACACACAGGACACTACAAGAAAACTGGTTTCCATCTAGTAGAGATGGATTTGAATTTGTTTGTGTTACAGAAGAGTTACAGAGATCTAAGAAAAGTATTACAGTACATATGACAACCAGCAAACAACTCTTCTCTTCAAAATATTTTTTAGAGTGCTACAGTCTTGCTCACCCTCCTGTATGCCCTCTCAGTTTCTACAATACTCTATCTCAGCCGATAGGGAACTGTTTTGAATTAGTGATTAGATATTTTCCCTTAAAGCAGTGAGAGTTAGCACAATTGATTGTTCATATATCAGAATTGCTCAGCAGGAAGCTAAACTCTAAAAGCTTTCTGGTCAGAAGAAAGTCTCAGACTTTGATCTTTGTATTTCCCAGTCTATCTGAGACAACTCATATCATATGAAGCAAAAGGGATGTGCCAAACACCAGTTACTGTGATGAAGAATCAGAGACAAATCAAACAGCTATGCCAGGGCATATGGAGCCCGTGCATTTCTCCAGTTTTTATCTGGAGCTGGGACAAAACTTGCAGAGTGTGGTACAGCTGATTCCCATCCTTTCTGGGCAGTAGTTCCTAGTCTCATTCCTAGAGACTTTTGTTTTCAGACTCCGGAGTCATTATTTCCATCTTTAAAGTACATTTTTAGTAATGTTCTGGGCTGAAAGGGGGCTGGAAACTCAGAGGGATGAAGTTTGTGTGATTCGTGACATGGAATTACCATCTCTCAGGATAAAGAAATCTTTCTGAACAGGCTCATTTCTGTCTCTCTCTCTCTGAGGAGAGAATCTGCAAGGGAGGCAATGTAAGTGGCCTATTCACAAGCCCAGAAGCATCCTTTAAAACATTCGCATTCAGAGAAAGGCTTATTAATTGATTAACTGAAGATTTGGTATTAGAAATGGAGGCACTCTGCAGGATTTGGGTGCACTGTGGAACAATACAAAGTTATAGCATGGCAGAAACACATGCACATGTGGTCTAAATGGACCACACCAACTCCAACTGGGAGGTGCCAAAATGAGAACATTTCTAGAGATAGACCCTGCCATCAAACAGTTCTCTGCCAAAAAGTAAGCTCCACCAAGACTCCCCAGCCAATTTCTACCCAAGTCACCCACATCAGGCCTCATTTTATCTGTCCAGCCATCACTCATTAGCAATGTTCCCGTCTCTCCTCAGAGCTGTCCCTGCATTCTGTCCCTCTCTCTAACGTGGTCCAGAAAGTCACCAGCATTTCAGTGTTGACTTCCAGTTTCATCTGTCATTTTTGTCATGAAGTGACTTCTGTTCTTAGGACTGATCTATTCACACGAGCTATGTCTAAACTTTTATTTCTGTGTCCGTTCATTTTTTCTAGTTTATTTCTACACAGTCCAACAACCTAGTCTTCATAAAATTCTACCAGGATAAAAAGTGCTTATGTGGATTTTAGCTTATTCACATATCTTTATCTGCAGCTCTATTGTTATGCAAAACATGAATGGATGAATCCTTACTGCTGCAGGTATATTTTCTCCCACAATATGGTCCTTTTTTAAAAAATTTCTTTCATTCATTTCTTAAAAAAAACCCCTTCTTGATATTAACTTCAGGGTACATCTGTTAATCCCGGGTCAACTCCATTACTGTCAATTACCTTACAAAAACTAGATTTTAAGATGAAAAATAGAAATATTCATCATGTCATTTTATAACTCACCATGTGCTTATTCAGACCAAAGCACTGATTTCAAAATCACAGCAAGCAACTAAGACATAATTAAACTTTTATCCCTGCAGATTTTGAGAGATATATATTTCCTGTTAAAAAAAAAAATAAAAGAAAACAAAATAATTTTCTATAGTGGGAAGTTTTAGTTCTATTTGATGTAAGAGCAGGAAGAAATATTTTCTTACAAGTACAAGACATGACAAAGAAGAAATTTAAGAAGGCAAGCAAGTTTTGGTTTAGGATTTTCCCAATCAATACTTTATTTTGCATAATGCTTTGAGATTTTCCCATACTTTGCTTCATTTTTCCACTAGTTTGTATGTTAGAATAAGAATAGAACTGATCTGCTTCAGTGTTAAAGAAAAGTTTTCCATCTGGGACAAACTTAGCTAAATACATCTACCCTTTTTCCAGCACAGTGGTCAGCTGCATAAATACCATATTTTTATTTCTGAGCCACCTGTGACCCTTTCCATGCTGCAAACAATACCAGCTGGTGAAATAAGCACCTTGGATAATCATTTGAGACAATCATTTTGCCCATATTTATAAGTGGACTTTTCTTGTTAAGATCCCTTAGCCTAGATCTCATGGAAAATGGGAACAGAAGCCAGGTACCAAGAAACTGCTTCAAGGCTGTCTATAAGGAGTATATTACTAACTACATCAGTCAAAGGCTTCCAAAGCCAGCACTTCCATTCTACCCATCACAGCTTCAACTCCACTGATAATCTGCCCTGGGTCATCTCCCAGACAAAAATGCATGTGATTTTTTTCTTGATGCCAAGGCCTTGATACCTTACTGCAGCCTTTAAATGCAGAGCCCATGCAAACAAAATCAGTGGTGGCCTCTACAAGTCCAAGCACCACTTATGGGAGGACAAACAGGATCTTTAAGTATAAACTAAATATTACTATTCAACAGAAACTAATCATACTTAAACAGTGCTTATCCAGGATTCTACCTATATAAAGTGCTTTCAGCTCATGTGCGCCAATACGTGAAATCTCACAACTCAGAATCGGTGTTTGACTCCTCACTCTGCAGGAATCCCAGGAGACAGCAAAGACCAGTGTCCTGGCACCCTGGCACTGCATATTCTACTTCTGCAGGAGATAAAGAGCCAGGTCTTCTCAAGTCCAAAGTAGTATCATCCCTGATAAAGCTTTTTTCATGTGAAAGTCATACCTATACTTTGCTGCAGTTGTGCTCCCCACAGGCAAGGAACTAACTCATTCACATGAAAAGTAAGTGTCCCTCTGATTGAGCCACTGACCATCCTTGCAATTGCCAACTGGTTGCAAACAGCATGGTTTAACTCAGCCCACTCCAAGCTCTTCAGACCTGTGTGTCTATATTGTCTCACCTACTTTTAAAAGACCATGGAGAAGGCTCCTCTGGAACCGACTGCAGAGATGGACCATAAAGGAAAATAATTAGGTCAAGACAAGGCTATCAACTGCTGTGAGGACAGGCTGAACACACAGCAAAATGTAAGGCTTGGAGGAAACCTTATGCACTTCATTCCAGGGTGCAAGCTCCATCCTTTATAGCAGACACTGCCACTGAGAAGTGAATCAAATCCAAACCAGCCTGTGTTTATCCTCTTTCTTCCTAAGTCTTTATGTACTGTTGTGTCTCATCACTTCCCTCCTTCACTACCTAGCATGTCCTATTGTTCTTATTTGTCAAGCTATCTAATTAGTTTGGGGCCAGATCAACAGATTACTCATGATAGGAGGCTAAGCAAATCACCCATGAATAAGTGTTTACTGGATCAATCCCTTAGACTGTCGGCTCTTCTGAGCAAAGACTGTGCTTTATTATTCACATGCAGAGTAGTCTGTACACCAAGTGTGTTATATACATAATTCATTTAAAAATAATAATGGTGCACTAAGAATGAATAACACGCCAGCAGGAAAGTTCACTGACTGCACTACCATCAGGAACTCAGAACTGTTCACACACAGCTGAGGCTCAGAAAACCAAATGGATGATAAGGCAAAGGTTTAAGGCAAAGAACCAAGAGGAAGAAGAGCTGCAGTGCTACTCCCAGCACTGCCATAAAAAAAATTGTCAGGACAAATCTTCAGGACTCTTTGTGCCCCAAATTCTCATTCTGAATAAATAATAATAATACCAAAAGGGTAAGTATTCTCCTACTCTTACTTGATACACTCAAGGGTAAGTAAGAACTTGGAAATAGGAAGACAACATAATGTATATTAAATATATGTAATATGTAACTGCATAATAGCACACTTTTCAATGTAAGACACCATATTGGGTTTATTATTTATAGATGATATCTCAAAATCTACCACATAGCATATACTTAAAGGAAATAGACACTTCTGCGTACCAATGCGTGCGATGTGTGTAACTGTCATGTGAGCTACACATTGACACAGATAATTTACATTTACAGAACACAGACAGTACACTAGAAGAGAAAATGTTTTATGTTAAAGTATAAATCTATGACATTGACCTTTCTGGTTCACCATTTAATCCGGCCCTGACCCTCCAGCAAATATTCATGACTAGCATGACCTCCAGGCTTTTCTCTCACACCCAGTTGTACCTAAGAGTCAGAGAATTAACCCTTTCACAAGCCAATGTTTTGAGGGAGTTGTCTCTTCCTCTAACTATTATGCCAGTGTCTTTTTGTTTTTCATTTTGCCATCTACAATAGCCTGGCTATTCTTCTTCCATATTTAAAAACCTTTATGCAAATCAAGCTGGTAGCACGGCAACCTAAAGTTCTTGCATTAATGCAGAGTATTATTCACATATAAAAATTCCATTTAAATCCCATTAAGGTTATGACATAAATCCAAACAAACTAGAAAATGCACAGTTAAGGTGGAAAACTGACATATGTCTTCCAGTCTCTTAGCAGAAGAAAGCAGAATAAGAAACCTATTAGTGTGTCACCCAGTTGGAGCAAGGCAGAGAAGCACATATGTTACCTCCCTGCCTTTTAACTGTTCATTCTATTGCATCTGGGATTCCTTTGTTTTATTTTTGCTTAATGGCCATGTCCCAGTGTCAGGGGTCCTGGAAGACAGTTTTTGTCTGTAAATACTTCTGGACAATATTCATTCTGAGGGACAAGAGAGGCAGCCTACTATAAGACAGTTGTAAGCTGGGGAAAATCAGATTAGCATTTTATATTTTTCTAGGGGTGTTTCTGGCAGACAGTAAAAACCAATGACACATATGACCCTGTTTTGCAAGTGTCCCAATTAGCAGCACTACTGCTGCAATCTGTAGGCACCTGCTTTTGTTCTCACATGTTCCTCTCTTTGAATTCCTGACACTTCATAGTAATGAACAACACTGCAAGGTCTTGAAAAAGACCAGAATTATCTTTCTGCAATACTTAAAACACTCAGTATGGCTGAGCTGAAGGAATGGGTGTAGGCACCACTGTCTTTTGGATAATCCACTACAGCTGCTGAGGATCTGGATTACAACAGTAGCTCGTGCTGTGTATACCTGCATAAGCACATGGATCTCTCTGCCTATTATACATAAATAAAGTTTGACCCTGTAGCCCTGTAACAAGGATAAGGGGAAAGGGGAAAGGTTGATTGGGGTTTTAGCTGCATTAGTTGAGCTACAGATGCTATAGTTAGTTGTGAATTTTCAACCAGAATCAAGTCCAGAGTATGTGCTACTCCATATGTTTGTCATACAGGCAAGTACTGCATAGTGGGCTGTTATTGGAAAGTGTGGGGTTTATTCTTTTTTTTTAGAGTTGAATGAAACTTGATTGCAGTTTATCTTCTTTTTGGTAGTGATAAGTGTACAGAAACAAGCTGGCTCAGTCAGTGAAGCTGTTGTCTTGACTAGAATCCCAAGCTTGATTTGAATTAGCCATTCGTAAGACAGACATACATATGCACACACACAGGCACACACACAAAGCTTTGAAGAGGTTCCATCTGTTTTTGTGTAAGGCTGGGTGATAATTACAAAAAGTGGAAATATTTCATGTTCTGTGTTTGTGACCTGACATGTCTTCCTTCATGTTGTCATTGAACACTTCCATCCTAAACAGAACTGGTATTAATTGGGGATTTAGTAGAATTGAGGATTAAGTTTTAGTGAGAGGGTGACTTTTTTTCAATTTAGAGTAGATTTTCTTTCTTCTCTGCCTTGAAGAAGTTATTTTTCCCTTCCTCTGTTCTAAGCAAACATTCTACAAATTATACTTTGAATAAGGCACATCACAGACTTCCCTGGAAACAGCAGTCAGCATGAGGAAAGAGTGGAAAGTGCTCAAGGTGACAAGAATACCTTCTGCAGCACCATCACAAGATACAAGTTGAACCCTAGCAAGTACAGAAGAAGATGACATGACAGTACAAAGCTCAACAAGATCACAACAATTGGAAGAGAAGAAACATATGTGCCCAAAGCCATCTTTTCCTGCCAATTATTGAATCCTTGACAAATGACAAATATTCAGGGTCTATTTTGGGTGAACCTTCAGGGAAGGTTGAGAATTGCCCGTGTCTTCTTGGACACTTTACATTTCAGATTAATAAATAAATGCAATTAGACAAATACCTGTGAAGAATGAGAGGTGCCTACAGGTACGTATTGTGCTAAAGTTCACAGGAGATGCTTTTAGCCTTTGTCCTCAGAGGCCTCTTTCAAATCGTGTTGAACTGTTGTAGAAGTCAGATCTTCACCAGGTTGTGAAGAAAAATGGTTTACATGGCCAACACTGAAAAACAGAGAGATGAAGTATATAAGTAACTATCAACTTTGTGGACAGTTACGTTCTCAAGAAGACTTTTCTAGAGAAGCAAGATTTGTTTTTACTATTATAGTATTCTTACTCTCTTCAACATCCAAGTACTCATTCCTATTCCATCTTTTCTTTTCCCATTTCTAAATATTTATGCATTCTCACTCAGAGACTTCTACAGAGCTCTGACACTACAACAATACTCTTCCACCTAGGATTCCCAGCAGTACTTTTCCTCAGTTTCACCTTATTCACAGCTCAGCTCCTGCTCTATGGCTCCTGTCTTCCCATCGTATATGTTCCTTCCTCATCAAATATAAGATTGTCGTTCACAATTGTCATTTCCACTGCTGCTCCTTCTAGGTGAGCATTTACTGCTGAAACCAAATATTTATTGCATTTGCTCCTGATGTTTACAATCCTTCCTTCTGCACCCACAACTCTACTCCTCACCTTTACCCAAATATCCTCTTTTCTTGAAATCTTTTTTAAAAACAACATAGTGACAGTGGCAACAGCCCAGTTTTGACCTTTCGTCAGGAAGAGTCAGTTTCAATTACACATCTCTCAAATTTTTAAGGGTATCAGTCTGCAGTGACAAGAACCAGTATCGTCTAGTTTTCAACACCAAGCCTGTAGCTCAAAGTCCAGAAATAGAAGGATTAAGGCAGTATGCCTTAATAGATCTCTCTAGGTACAGGTAGGATGATTTCAAAGGTTTGCAGCTCACTCTGCTCCAACCTTGCTGACATCCGTGCCATCTAATCAAATTTGTCACCCAGTCAGATGTGCTAGTTGAACTCATCTTGTGCTTTCTCCCAAATCTGAATCAACTCAAACAAACCAGGTAGCTTAAATACTGGGGTCCAGAGGTGGAGGGACTTTTAGGATGACTCATTTTGATATAAATGGAGGAAGAAGCTCTTACCCAAGGAGCTCAGTCAGAAGATAAAGCAGAATAGGCTCCTCAGGAAGGGGATGTTGTTTGCATGGCCTAAGGTTTCAGTTCTACACACCTCCTCTGCATGTGTGAGTGGTTCTATTGAATTATAAAGCATTCAAGTGCAGGACTGATTTATTTTTTTAAGCAAGTTAAAGGCTAAGTGATTTGATCAAGGCCACAAATCAGCATGCCAGAGACAGGACTATTATAACATCCTAGTAAGCCAGTCAGATTGAAAGCTTAAACTCTGGAAACAGGAGTCACCTTTTGTATATTTGAAATGTGCCCAGCATAACAGAACTCAGTTAGTCCTCACTGATGTTTCTGAGTAGCAGCTTAATGCAGGTAGTAAACGTCATGTAGACCAGTGAGCATGGGGCCTTCTACAGTTTTTTTTAAAACTCTTGGGATCATAAAAGCGTCAAAGTTTGAACAGAAGAAGGTGGGTATTCTCCTAAATGTCTCAAGCTACTTTCCTGGATCAATCAAATAAAAACCCTGCTAAGAAAGCTTTTCCATATCAAAATTTTTCTTTCAGATTGTTCCCTTTATAACTGTCAGTGACACCATAGAATTTGAAGCATAAGGAGGAAGTTATGTAGAGTAGCTATTGTGAGAGGAAATAAAGGTGGACAGAAGAAGAAGTTTATCACGAATGAACTTAAGAGGTGTATGACATCTCTTCATCTGTATGGACCCCAGAATTGTGCTAATTATGAGGATTAACATGCTTCCTGAACATAACAATAGGTTATGTCAGCTGCTGGAGAGATATGGTGTACCCACTCAGACATTAAAGTGCAGCCTACAGATTGCTTACACATGGAGTCTTGAAATAAATGCAGGTGTCTTAACTGGCACAGTGAAAACACTAGTCTATCAGGAGGGAAGAGGCATGAGGCAATATCTCATATCCAAGATTGTATCTAAAACCAAACACATATACTCTCGGTAAGCTATAAGAAGAGCTTCATTTCTGTCACATCTGATCATCTTCAAAAATAGCATCAGTTAACCTTATTAGTTTCTGGATCAGTTGTTCCCGTCCTCTCTACCACTTGCTTAACAGATATAATAATTTTGCAGAAAAATTGTGGGGGTTCAGTTCCTCACAGACTACCTTCTACTTTGTTTGCCTCAGTGAAGGATTGATTGAATGATAAAAAGGGTCATATAAATATGCATACGTTTCCTGGCAGAAAAAAAGCTTCACAAATAGGTGGGCAAACCCTGTGCAGCCTTATCCTGTTGCCAGCTGTCCAAACACCACTTCACTTCTGAAGGACTAAGTTTCTGTATTGTTTGCTGAAACTTAGGCCCAAACATATCAGAAAAAAGTCTCAGGAAATGAAATTCAGTGCACATTCTCCTGTTCTGATATTCTTTTAAGTAACAGTGCCTCAGGATACATTAGTTTCATTATCTCTGTGTCTATAATAAGATCCTAGTGCATGACAGCCAAAGATTGCCATTTATCCTTCCTCAATGACATGTTTCATTTTGGTTGGTGGAAAGGGTATGTTATGTGAGCCACAGCCCTGTAATTCCTACTCAGCATCATATCATGGGCATGACATTTGGCCCTGAATCCTTCCCATGAGAGGAGGGCTATTGTACTGATTCAGAATAAATATTGCTGACTCCTTCAACAAATAGAAAGTTTCACTTTTAGCTGATCTGCTCTACACAGTACATTTCTTAGGGGGAAAAAAGCTTAAAGAATTATTTTGGAGAAAACTACATTTTTTAGTTTTTACTTTTGAGAAGCATGTTTCCATACAGATCACGAATTGTTCTTGGATCTAAAATATACATTTTGCAATAAGAACAAATAATTAAGTATCAGCTTATTGCTGTGCACCAGTTCTGGCTTGTTTGAAACTTTAATCTTTATGATGAAGGCTTAAAAATCTAGACTCAGTTTCTCCATCACTGGTTTCCACAACATTTATGAAGAGTACTAAATGAAAAAGAGCAAGAACCAGAGTGCCTACTCAAAATATTTGCATTAAACATTACAGCACGTTACCCTCAGCTTTAATTAATCCCAAATTAGGATCTCCACACAGTCAAGGAAGAGATATGGCCATCTCCAAAGAGACACTCTGAAGCCTAGTGCTGAGTGGAGGGCTCAATAAAGTGGTCAGTAAGAAATAGTGAGGAGTATCTGCTGTTTGGTTGAGGACATTTGATATATGATTTAAGGCTGCTTCAATTATATGCTTCCAGCTAGAACGTACCCAGACCTGAAAACTCCTCTAAGCACTCACCAGTGGTGAAATTTAGGGATCACGAGCTAGAAGTGGGAAATCTGAGTAACTAACTGCACTTGCTGATAATTCTCTCCAGGCACCTGCACGTTTTGTGTGCAAAAAAAAAAAAAAAAAAAAAAAGGCAGAAGATCATACTTTTAAGATGGAACTGGTTCTTTCTATAATGGAAAGATTATAGTATGTGTTTTTCTGAGATTTCAGAGGACTTCACTCAGTGATGCAGCAGACCACTTCCTATTTACTGGGGGCTTGGGCTTTCCGAGGCACACTTAATATCAGCAACACATCACAGACAAATTTTAGTGTTTTAAAGTCTTTCCACCTTCTTATTCTAGAGCATCACACATATGTGAGCTATCTAGCTCAGCTTCACTGTTGAAGGGTTTGTCTCAGCTGTCTGTGTAGAGGTAGCTGCAGAAAAGATGGCGAGAACACAGTGAGATCCACATAAATTGCAAGTTATCACTGAAGTTATTCAGTGTACAGGACTGCTAGGGCCCTTGAATATCTACTCTGGTAGGTAGTCTGTGCTGAATTTCTTTCTGAAAGTAATGTCTGTGAGTTACCGTGTCTGTGGGAGGAGCAGGGCAGCCACTTTGGAATGGTACTACCAATCCCATTGACAGCACTGTCCCACCCCGCAGTGCCTGATCTTGCACATGGATTCATAGGAGACACTGTGATAATGATCTTCCACTCTTCTTTCTACATATCCCCTTAGTCTGTCTAGTGTAGTATCAAAATGAAAAACCAATGGTGTGCAACTGAGGAAAAATGTTTTAATTGGCATCAAACGTGGAAGAAAATTATGTAGAGGAGCATCCCGTGCACATTCCTCTCAAACGGATTTTTAAACACTCTGTGGAAAAATGCAGCATAACTTGCATATTTTCTGCCAGTCACCTGAGGCTGGTAGAACTTATAAAAAATAACAGAATCATTTACAGGTTGGAAAGGCCTGTAAAATCATCAAGTCCAAGAGTTAACCTCGCACTGCCACGTTCTCCACTAAACCGTATCCACAGGTATCATATCCATATGTTTTTTGAACACTTCCAGGGATGGTGATTCCACTACTTCCCTAGGCAGCTTGTGGAGCTGACCAGAAAACAAACTATCTCCCGTGAGTTTATCTCAAAAATTTGAGTATCTTCATGCAGAACATATTGTGATGCAATAGTTGATGCAAGATACAATGAATAAAATGTTAACATCAGTGGTGAGGGAGAGGGAATATTCTTTTGATTAAACATCCCCATAAGTGTAGTCACTTTTGCTGAACCTTACATTCATTGATGAGAATAATAATTATGAGGTCACAAATCATCTTATCCTATAGATGACGCCTAAAATCAGTAAAAGTAATCTCTCCCTAAAAATGTCTTTTTCTCTCTGTAGAGGATAAAGACATTCTGTGGTGACTATAATCCCTAAATGATTATCATATCAATGTCTAAAGCTAGGTGGAGAGAAACTCACCCTCTCTTTTAGCTCAGGTCAGCTAACCAGAATTTCAAGTAGCACTTTGACTCCCCTATATGACTTCGTACAATTCTGTTCTCTTTCCACCAGTTCTTTGAGTGTCTGCAGAAATTTCCTTTAGTCAAGTCAAAAAACAGCCTCTCTACAGTCCTCGATGATTACATCTTTATAATGTTCATCATGAAGCAACATAAAGTATCATACTTTATTTGCTTGACCATTCATGAAATTGTGAAAGGACACAGCTGTGCTGGTATGTTATTATTATATTACCCCCCAGGAGCAGGATCAGTAGGGCTACCTTAAACACAGTCCCTTCTGTCTATACTACTTCCAGTCACACGTAGTCTTTTCACAGTCAGACTGTTTCTTCTTAATGATTTACACTTCATATCAGCTTGTTAACATACTGCTGCAAAGCATTAGGTCAGAATCTACATAATAACAAATACTTTGTTTCAGACACCTTGATCAAAATTTGTAAGATCATATTGATTACATTCCTAGTAAAAACTGACAGCATGGTTGAATTATATACATGTTGTGTCAGGTTGCCTGTGCATTGCAAAAAAGAGAAAAAAAATCTGGACAACTTGCATTTTTCTCCTATGTATTTTCTTAAATTTTGTTTGATACTCTTTAGAAGTATTTTGTCTAATCAGAACATTATACCTATCAATCCTGAAATAAACATTGTTGGCTGATCTATGTTTTCTCTCTTTTAGAAATGCAGGAGGATGAAGTGTACAAGCAGTGATCTAACAGTCTCCAGGCAGCTATTCTGCCCCCAGGAGAACAGCAGCAGCATCTGTCCCCTGGAGGACTGACACCCCCATGCTCAGCTCTGCTATGGCCCTCACCAAGGCCACTAGGTGTGAGCTAAGCTCTGGGCCACATGCAGGCATAAGGGTTGTATTATCCAGCTCCACTCCTCAGCATCACAGCTATCCCTGCTCACATCCTTTTTTTATATTACCTCTATATTTCCCATAATTTGCCAGACTGTTTCATGGCTATATGCAGCTCCATTTCCCTTTCCCACCTTCCAGCAACTCACTGCTTTCTAGGTCCAGGCTTCCTCAGCCTCTTAGTCACCCTCAGCCCAGTGGTAGTCTCTGTCTGTGCCTCCTCTCCTTCTTGATGTTTTTGTCCAGCCAGCAGAAATCATGTCAGTTTACTCATCCAGCAATAAGTAATTCTACTTGTCCTGGACAAGAAGATTTTTCCCATTTTTCTCTCCTCTCCTCATATAGTAAATATTTGCATAATATGTTAAGTATGTGGGGAAACCTCGAGATTTGGTTCAATGCCTTTTGGATAAGCACCTGAAAAGCTCAACTGTTTTAATCCGAACAATCTGATTCTTGAGTTAATGGGCTGGAAATCTTGTGAGAACAGGTTGTCTCACAGTACAAGATTTCTCGTAAATTTTGCTTCTGCTATTGAACAGTAGTAGAGTGAAAATAACTTCTTGCACTATTTCAACACTTCTTTTTAGGGATTCAGGACAAGGGGGGAAGAAAGTTACCCAGACTTTTCTAAAACTTACAGAATTATCAGTCATCTTAAACTGATGTTTCAGATGAGAACTCAGAATAGGAGATTACAACATCCAAACCAATTCAGCTGTTCTTTTATAGCAGTGTTCACCCACTTTATTGATATGCATCAGGTATTGGTAAAATAATACACTACATACTCTGACTGACTGCCTAATAGGAATCTGTCAAACTATGAATGCTATAACAGTCACATAATAATAACACAGCACTACAGAAGGTAATAAATTACATACTTGCCACCATCTCTCATGTATTCTATACGGATCATGGAGTTATGGTTATTGGTTGCAGTGTGTATTACCAGGTCCCAGGGTCACCAGAACAGAGTTAAATGATGTAAGGGAGTAAGTGAAATAATGATCTATGTTCAAAACCAGCACTAGCCTTGGTACCTATTTACCTCATGCAATATGTTTATATACTAAGTGTGAATATCAGGTTCCCTGAAAAGGAAGAGAAAATTGACAATGCCAGGGGCAGAATAGCACTTTCCATTTATCAATCATTTTGGATCGAAAACCTTATTTATTTTTGTAGGTGCTGCAGGTTGTGGAGGATCACTTAGAGTTGACAAAGTTTCTCACACAAATCTGTAAGACTTCCTACCCAGTAGGGTATTTATTTTCCTCACCAAAGTTCATCTGTGACCATCATGTGGAAAGAAATTATTCCATTAGCTCCGTGTGCCACTCTCAGGTAACAGCTGAGCCCCAGACCAAAGGCCACAATAATCCTAGCTTTTTGTTACTGCTATTGCTCCTACTTGAGCAAAAGGAGTGATTTCTTTTGATTTAGACAATGTAGTATTTGTGCTTTAGTTTGAAGTATCATCCACTTACATTTTATTCATAAATCCTTTCAACTTCATTCCATCTCCACACTTCAACATACTGCATATCCACAGATTTGGTAAACCTCAAAGACAATGCTGAGATATCATAACTTATACTCCAGAGAAGACCGAGAATGGAATACACAGTGGCTCTGTACAATCAGAGACTGTTTCCAGATTCACCAGGGAAGATTGTTCTGGATAGGGAAAAACAAATATAAAATTGTATTGTTACAAAAACTGTACTGTAAAAATTCCCAATTACATAAATGAATGATATTTTACACTGTACATGGATTTATAGACTATTTAGGATTGACTGATACAGCTATCAGCCGCATACTGTCAGCAAGTTATGTATCTCTTGGTGTCAGCAAAAAAAAAAAAAAGAGGGTGTTACTTTTACATCTGAGATGAAATTGTGTTGTATTTTCAAAGCAGATGTCGTCTCAGGAAAAATTATGCTTAGGCAGAAGTTTTTATGTAAATAATTTTCTGCTGGGCAATCTATCGTTTGGATTTTTTTTAAGTATTTATATAAATCTGAGGATTTCTAAGACCAGCTATTATGCTGGGGGAAAAAACAGGAAAATAGAAACAGCCTAGAGCCCAAGTACCCCACCTTAAAGGATCCCTAACTCCAGATCTCATTTGCTCTTTTACCTGTTTAGGTAACAGGTAAACACATTAAACAAGTTATGTTCTCTGTCCCCTCTGCCCCCAACATATACATTGTGTACAATCACACCTCTGGAAAGCATCAGCAAGGCTTCGTGAGAATAACTGGACAAACTGGGCAATAATATCAATTCTCTTTTTAGGCATTCAATTTGTCTCATATTTATTGCAGTGTGTGCCCTTAATGCTTTCTGTTTCTGCCCTGCTGTGTGTAAGGCCAGACACATCTCCGTACCAAATGCTGACCCAAGTCATTTGTGCCCTCCATCTGAAAACAATGAGGTGCTCAGGTGTAATTGTACGGAATTTGAACAATAATCCTGGCTTTCTCCTGAAAATGAACAGTAGTGCATGAAAGGTAATATACCCCTATTCTGCTGAGTGCAGGGCTCTGAAAGGTCACACTGGGATAGAGACTGTGAATTGTTTGGAAAATAGCCAATTTGATTACAATGGGCAATTCTGAGCTTACAGTTTGCTTGTGTCT
Organism: Lepidothrix coronata; assembly: GCF_001604755.1. Taxonomy (NCBI): domain Eukaryota; kingdom Metazoa; phylum Chordata; class Aves; order Passeriformes; family Pipridae; genus Lepidothrix; species Lepidothrix coronata. The sequence continues at coordinate 89,619 of NW_016690274.1, read as the reverse complement.
ATCCTGCCTAAAGTGGTATCATTTGTAATAAAAACTGTATTGTAGAAGTGCTGTGGAAGAGACTGCAAGCTCAATTGCTATTCTACTGAAGAATCAGAATGGGGACTTAAATATCAAAACCGAGATACAACCTGTTCAACATTGTCTACAGCAGGGACATTCAGAGCAAGTTTAGAAGCGTTACATTGATATTAACACATACCTGCTAAACAGTCACAATTAACAGCAGTTTGGGGATGAAATTAACATTAAAAGCTACTGTCAAATTTCGAAGTATCATTTTCATTTTTACAAATACAAAATTCAAAACAGACAGAATCCAAGGCATTTCTTTGCTCTCACTGTCTAGGTGTAGGACCCATCACTCTCCTGGAACTTGCCATGTGCTTTCCTGTTAACGCAGTGGCTAACATGACCAATTCAAATTCACACACAACAGTACCTCGGGTGATTCAAGTCCTCCTTGCCTCCTTGCAAGAAATATTGGCATTCAAAAATCTCACCTTCTCATAGTTAGAGCCAGCTATTTGGTCAGTCTTGTATGTAGACTGAAATTCCATATCTTTTTATGACAATACTACTGGTTTTTCCTGTAATTCCCCAATGTGAGGCATTGTTGTTAGGGCCACTATAAATAAATGAGTTTTCGCAGACGTGCTCTGTTTGTTCTGGACATATTTCAAGATTATGCTATATTTGCCTAGGGTTTGCAATCATTTGGTGAGTCTAACACACATCCACTGGGGTGCACATGCTCAGCAGGTCTGACACCTTTAGAAATATGGCAGCCCTAATTATAGGTTCTTGCAGATGGTTGCTTACAGATTGAAGCTCCCTCTCAATTCCTTGCATATTTATAAGTATCTGATTAATGAATAACCATAGGTAGTGGACTGCAATTGGAACTGCAAAGGATTTGAAAATGACCCTAGTAATTTTAGAGGAGGCCACATCAACCTGTTCTGAGTCCCCTTGATTAATTTAGTCATATTGGTAAGCTACAGTGTGATCAGAGCTGCTCCCCACAATGGCCTGGTGTGATGGCTGCATAATGCACTAATAAAGTATTCGCATGTGATTCCCTGATGGAAATCAAATTTTTCTGGCTAAATAACAGGGTTGAATGTACCAACTTAATAGCAAGGGAAAAAGAAAATAAAACAAAACAAAACAAACAAAAAATTCCCCACCCAATTATTTACTATCTCTAGAAATTTCTTTAGGTTTCTACTCCCTGAGGGGCTTTCTTCAAGGTTTTGACATGGTGATCAACCAGAAGTTCATTCAATTTCAACTAGAAATAGCCAAAATCTCTTCACACAGCTTGGATATGTGTGAAGGACTAACTGGAGACACAAAAACCTGCTGTTACAGTCTGTTCCTTCAGAAAAAAAATAAAAATCTCAGTACCTGATTTACATTGGAAGTCTCACCCAAACCCCAGACTTTGATGAAGATCACTCATCATTACAGCTTTCTAGTACTCAAGTATCTTTTCTTAATTTTGTTTTCTTCTACTATGTCTGTCTTTGATGCTTTTCATGAAAGATTCTCCAACTTAATTTCCAAAGACACTAAGACAATAAAAAGTAATGTTAAGAATTTTCACCCAATATTAAGGATTAATGGCATTGTTTTCAATTTTCAGCTCATTAAGAACTCCTCCCAAAATGACCGATTTTGTGATGGTCTGGAGGCTTTGGTCTAGTAAAAGGCAAGGGATTTAAAAAGACCTTTCATGTAACAATTTAAAAACTGTCATAAATAGACAAAAAGAAAAAATAATATACAACATAGTCACAAATGGAAAGCAGATTGGGCCAGAGGTTTTCAGACTCTTTTTCAGCTACCGTGGAGAGTTTTAATGCACACTTCCAGCATATGTTCTTTCTTTTTTTTTTTTTTTTGCTACTGAAAACTCTAAGTTAAACATCATGCTACAGTTCTTTACAAAGGAGCCCAGGGGCGGGGCAAAATCCAACAAACAAATTATAAATCCTTAGTAAGTTACCGAATTTCTCTCCATCACAAAGAAATGCAGGGAAATTTGTTTATTTGTAAGCTTTCTGAGAGAGATACCAAGACATTATTAGAAAGAATGACTAGGCAGCAAATAATTTTCATATGCATAAAGATTTAATATTTAAATTATTTTTCCAGCCTCAAAAATAAAATCTTATGGAATCAGAGAATAGTGTAAATGGCAAAGGATCTTTTTCTGAAAAAAGAAATAGCAAAAAAAAGTCACGTTCAATTGAAATGTTTCATTTGACCTAGTTTATCATTGCTACACAAAAGAAAAAGTTTTTTCTGACTGAAAAAAATCAATGCTTATAATTTTTGCAAATGGTAAAGTAGATATTTCTTATTGTACCTGTGATTTTTAACAAATAATTCCCTTAAATGAAAGGGCTCATTTTCTGAAATTCTTACAGCGAATCAGCATTTTTCATTTAAAGAGATAATGAAGAATTTCCATCCAACTATACTGAAGACGAGTTTTATCACCTACAATTTATCTTCAGGTGTGGCTTGAGAAGCATTGCCTTTTTACCTGTCTATTGAGGCTTATGAACCTCTCTCTCGACTTTGTTTCAAATAGTTAGAATCATCCAAACACATCAGGAGAGTATTATTTCTCACAAATCACCTTTTTGAAATATTACAAGAAAAAATGGGGAATCTCCTAATCACAGGAGTGCCATCTTATCCACTGTATGTATGAACTGAAGTTGTACAAAAACAAGAACTCCAAATTCCACTATCCCCTAACTAAAGCCATTATCCTTGCTGGATTGTTCCCGTACAAGCGTCAAGTGGTATCACAGTTCATCTGTTCTCTCGGTCACCCTCAATACATAGTATTTCTAATGCCAAAAACTTTCTGTTTTCTATATTAAATAAAGAAAAGAAGGGTGGAAGAAAAGAAACAGCTTCTTTTTCTCCTTTCTTTGTGAGTAACCTTGAATGACAAGTTTGCAGTTTACATTTGTGTATCTCATCAAGAATATATGTCATTTCTCTAAATAGGCATCATATATCTCAATAGTAGGGTCAGTTACCCACCCCTAGCCCCTCACACTAGCTGATCTATCAAGTTAAATCACAGACTTTTTGATTTAAGCATCAATGTAGATCTGACATTATAAAAATAATTCACAATGGGGCAGAAAAACAGTAAACAATGCAGAAAAAAAAATTTAACTCCTTAAGCTCTCAAGTTAGTAAAATCCAGAGAGGTTGGTGCACAATTTATGCTCTAGTGCAGAGTATATTTTAATTCAACTATTTTGAATGCATAGACAGTTTTTCATTAACTTTCCTTCCTTTTTCAGACCACTTGAACTACCTTTCTCTTCTTGTTCTTCTGTGAGAATTGTACTGCTTCAGCTTCCAGATAACCTCCTCCTCTATGACGGACACCATTCCCTGCCGTAGTCATCTTTTTCTCTAAATTAAAGAAGTTCAAAATACATTGTTCCCAGAGGCATTTAAAAACCCCATATCTGCTAAAACAGAGAAGGCTTGTAGAATTAATAAGACATAAACCAATATTTTACTTGATCAGAAGTTTTTCTGGTAGAATTTTTTTCCACAAATTCAATGTTACAATTCTTAATGGGAACAAATATCCAAGTTTCAAGTAGCACAAGATGTTTAGTCAAAGCAAGATAATAGGAGAGCAAGGCTTCTTCCCCAGAAGAGCCACCAGCCACCATCAAGGGGATTCATTCAAGCAGTGGCTCCAGCCCTGCTCCAGTAACTCAGGACCCATTCAGAATGCAAGAGTTCCTTCAGAAAAAGCTGAGACTCAGTATGAGATGCAGTAGGGCACAGTCAACACCATGACTTATTGGGTGCTTCCCTGAGACTTCTACAGCCCTGAGGAGGCAAGAGAAGTAGCACAGCAGAATTGGTTCCCACTGGTCTCCATCCTCTTGTTCCCTCTCCCTGAGTTTTACATAGCCTCATCTGTATGCCTATGGATACAGATCTTCACTGGTTCCATCCTCCAAACCTCATCTGGGTGTAACTTAAGAGCAGTAGTTGACACAGGCCTAAAGAGGGCTGGGAGCACATTCATAATCCACCAGTGTGGGCAACTCAGCCAGCTGAGTGGCCAGCTCAGACCTTGGCCTCTCCTATCAGCCAATGAGTCTGAGGCCCTTTGTCTGATGCAGGCATCCTGCTCCTTACATGCTGCATGGTCGATCACCCCAAACAGGAAGGATACATCTTTCTTAAGTGCTTTCTATTGGAGCATCTCAAAGACCAGATGCTATTTCCAAAGACTGTGTCTGTGAGTAGCATCCCAATTTTTGTTTCAAAATCCCAATGCAAAAGAAGGAGGGGGAGAAGTACATACTCTCTAAAACTTCGAAGATATATTTTCTTGGTCATATTTAATAAGGCATCCCCACACAAATACTCTTGTGCATTTAAGCCCCAGTCTGGCTTACTTCAAAGTCAGCACCTTGCTCCTGACAGCAGCTACAGAAGACCGCTGCACTGCAAAGCTGTGCCAAGCATCAGTCCTGCTTCAATACGTGGCACGTAAAATGCTACTGGCTTGGCAATAGAGATGACAACATGCTCTTCGTCTCTCAGTTACAGGATATCTCCCTACTCAGGAAGATGACAAAAGATATGCGTTTTGTTCTATTCAACGTACTTGAATAGAAGAAAAGCAAGATTATTATTTATTTCAGCTTAAAAAGACCTAGTCTATAAAAACTACATTTTCCTCTAAAACAACACTGAGTTTGCAGCTGTCGCAGTGAAACCTCTGTACCATGAGCTCTAATGTTGCTCTGCTTACTTTATTCACCAGCTTGCAAGGGAAGTGGAATGTGATGGACAGTACAGCCACAAAGAGTACTGTCATAGGGGAACACGGAAAGAAAGGACCCTGAGAACAAGTACAGTGAAGGGGCACGTGTTAGGCCTCCTGGACCTGTTCCTTTGGTTTACCAATAAGTGTTTTACTATTCTCAACACTGCTTATGTCCCAAGCATTAACTATCTCCCTACAAATAACACAGCAGTAAGTCATGCAGTACACAGAGACTTATGAGAGGAAATGCATTAGCTTTAGATGCCAGACCTTTAATGGATGGTGGATTTTCCAGCTCTGACCCCATATTTCAGTGGTCTGCAAGGATGGCTTTGGAGAATACCTTCTGATCTTGCTGTCCTGCTCATTCTCCCTGGAGGATCCTCCATTTCAGGAAGATGCTCTTTGGGAAGCATTCACAGCATGCTTGTTTCCAGTTTATTAATTAGAACCAAATAATTGGGCAAAAGTGCAATATGCATATAAGCAAACACAATTAGAATAAAGTGTGGAAGTAGTAAATTCGTCTAATGATCAGGTTGATTAAATTACTTCACATAAACCAACAATTCCTTATAAGCACTGTGTAATGGTTTAGGAAGGCTACAGTCTTGTTTAGCTCTCAGCCTGGAAAATAACAGGGCTTTTATCGACTCTCAGTGCCAAGTGACATATTCAAGTTCCAGCCAAATAGCTGGTACAGGAAGTGTCAATCGCTCCCAGGCTGAAACTAGTGTTGAGACTGCAGCTCCGCTGCCAGCTCCGAGAGTTTGCCCAGATTATTGGTTATCTAACAGCAGCCAATCTTTTCTCTCACTGTCCTGTCCCCCTCAAAACTCCCAGCAATGGATTACTGTGGATTACATTGGAGATATTTCAATATTTCAACATGACACAACTTTTTAAATTTAATATTCAGAAGATAAATTCAATGAAATAGTATGATCTATCATGATTCAGCTGTAGCTAGTTATAGCAAAAAATCATTCTTTACTCACTGTGCTCTGGGAATTCTTGCTCTCCATGTATGCTAGCCAAGAGTTTGCATTTAAAAAATGCAAGAATATTGAAGTAGAGATGTTCCTTAACTTACAAAGGTGGGAAAATAAGCAGGTGCAAAAGTAGACACAAAAAATCTGAGAGAAAGGTTATGCCAGAAAAAAAAATTGCAACCTTTTTTACTTAAAAAATGCATTTTGGGAACTCCCTTTTTTATCTGCAGGAATACCTGTCTCATGAAAGAAATGGTCATGGGATATTTGTTTTGTGTTTGGGTTCTTTGGCCGTTAGCTTCTTTTTAGATTAGTAACACTTCATTATTATCCTTCCCCTACTGGAACTTAGATTTCAGCTGCTATGCAAGGTGCAATTTCTGAAAGCATAAACCACACAGAAGAGTCGGCACAGCCATGCATTAGAGAGCAGGATCCAGTGCTATCCTCCAGATACTCCTGAAAAAAAGTTCCGTTAAACTCTCCAGTAGCTGAAAGACGAGTTTATATGAAAAAATTAATGATAACCCTTTTAACATGAACCTAGGAATCCCAAAGACTGTTGCGGAATCTTGGCAAATCACACTAGAGTAATGTATTTGAATCAGTGCCTAAAATGTTCAGATCAATGGCTTTGGGTTTTTGGTCGGCAGCTTTTTCCCCTTCAAATTGACAGAGGCCACAGTACATGCAGTTCATCATTTCAAGGCATAAGAATTAGGCTTTGACTAATTGGAAGATTTGCCTGTTATTTAAATGAAAGTTGTTTGCAGTTTCATCATCCGTGTGGAATCCAGAAAAGCATCAGACTACCCCATCAATTTAGTTAGCAAAGAATAAATGAATAAATAGGCTGACAATTTTCTCCCTTGAGACTTACACTGTCACTACATTGTTTCTCCATTATTAATTACCTATGTAAAAATAATTCACTGTACAGCAGTATATACTCTATGCTGTAAATTACTGGATCAGGTGCCTTTCTGCTTGTCTTTCTCTCTGTATTGAGTTCTCTCCGTGTCAGCAAGTGATGCTTGACAGTGCATGCACTGAGGGAAGAAAGGGAAAGTCAAGTTGCAGACATCAAAGAGTTACAGCCTACATTTTTTGGATGTGTACAGTAATAGGGTTAGTTCTTTTCTATTTTGTATGAAAGACTCATTTACAGCTGCTGCTCTGCTTCAAAGGTTTGGATTCAGACTGTCTCACAAGCAGTTTGTGCGCAAGGCTGAGATGTAATATACTAGCAGATGTCACTGACAGGTCAAGGAGTCCTTCAAATGCTGGAAGCCCACAGAGCCCCTAATGAAAAGGGGCAGAAGAGAAGCCAAACACATTTCTTTGAGTGAGAGACTTTTTACAAATATTTACAAGTGTTTGCTTTGCATAAAATATTCTTGACACGCTTTAGTGGAGTAAAAAGTTAAGAATTCGTTTATTTTCAGTAAGCCAATACTCTGCAGATTTATTTCACTTAACTAGTAGGAGAGAGAGGGAAGGAAGAGGGCAGATAGAGAAACTCAGGACTTTCCTGTTATTAAAGTTCAGATTTTCATCCACCCTTCGCCTGAGTGCCAGATGAACAGGTAAATTCAGCTGCATCCATTGCACAACCAGGTCTATCCTCAATAAATATTTTTCTTGGACATCGTCTGAGTAACTTTTTTAGAGTCATTCAAATAATGCTACGTTTCATTTGTGTCTTACAGACTTTGTCATGTGCCTTTTATCTCCTCTGCTACAATACTATTAATCCTTTCAAACTTGCAAGAACTAAGTCAAAGCAGAAATCCAGTCTTCTCAGTCCCACATCCCTGAGGAGTCCCATAATTTCAGCTCAGTTCTGTGTAATTTCAAAGTTACTTCACTGACTCTTCCAGGAAACAATTCCTTCACAGCTGAAATTTTCAAAAGGATTCAGTCATCCAGCCTCTCCAAAAGTGCTACCAATAATCCAGGAGAAACACTCTGAGTATTCTCATGAGGATGAGATAGGTTATTTTTTCTTATAGCCCTCTCTTGTATTCTGTAGAAGAATGGTGCTGTCTTTAAAGCACTCTTCAGACAAAGATGTGGCTTTGGGGAACATAGCAGTAAAAATTTGTGTTCCCATTGGGCTTTTTGTATAGCAGAGTGCACTTTTCAGCATCTTGTATATTATCTGCTCCTTGCATAAAGGAATTCTAAACTAAATTCCTTGCGGGACCTCCCTCCACATAATGCAAAACTTTAATTTGTGCCCTCTGCTTCTTGCATTTGACACAAATTCAAATTGTCTTGCATCAGCCGTTCTTCCTATTCCCTCAAGAACTTCATGGAGGAAAATGATCTCACCTCTCAGTCTTCTCTTTCAACAGAGTATAGCCCTAATTTCTTTGGTTTATTTGGGACAACTGTTTTCCCCCAATCCTTGCATTATTCTGCTTTCTCTTGATATATCTTTGTCTATAACTATAATAATTCTTTAAAATCAGGTGATCAGAAATGAGGATGATAGTACAAGTACAGTCTGTGCGGTACTAAAGGGGAGTAATTTCTAGAAATTTAACTCCACTATGTAATATTTGCAAAGATCTCTGTAAATTTCTACACATTTACACACCAGTTTTAATCCTTCTGCTTCAAATTTCTTCTGCTACCCATGAACTAAATTTTCCTAAACTGTATTTCTGCATAGTATGATCTTTCAGAGTCTAGTCCTCTGTTTTGTCCACCTCCTCATTACTTTATTTTTATCTAGGTCATTCATCCTCCCATACACACATGTAGCCTCTTTGAACTGGCAGCACTCCCTATTTCTGCATTGTCTGCAAATATTTTTGCTTTACAGTATTTTCATCTTCCTCAAGCCTCAGATAAATAGTATGAATAAGAGGAACAAGTATAGTCCAGTTCTCATCCATGTAATTCTCTACTCCTCCATTCAGGTCACACCAAAGCAGTATGATCTCTCTGTAGTCTATATTGAGACCACTCCTTAATCCACTCAAACACATCACTCCCTCTGCCTATTGCTGACCTCACACATTAGACTTTTTGCATTTGTTGCTGTTGCAAATGCATCATGAAACCTGCATAAATTATATCTTCAGCTTCCTCTTGCCAGTTCTTTGCAATCTTGCCCTAAAATAAAAAATTTATCAGTTTATTAAGACAGGATCGTCTCTCTGTTAATCTGTGTCCATTCCAATTGATCAAATAATATCGCAGTAAGGTCCCCTTGATCCTGATTCTGATGAGTTTTAATAGTATTTTCTCCACCAGTGACAGCCATATTGTCATCTGCTTCTTTCTGTCATCTCTGACATGGGAAAGCAGTGGCTCAGCACTAAGCAATCTATGGTACATGAATACCTCTTCTCAAAACAACACAGCATGAGGATTTCAGAAATATTCAGAACAATGGCTTGACAATAAGAGATCCAGGGTACACATTACATGAATACCACTTTTAAAAATGACACAGCAGGAGGATTTCAGAAACACTTAGCTCCTTCTGCTCCTTGAGGATCAGTACAACATACCCTGTTGATAGAGCAAATCAGCCAAGAAGAGCTTCGTTTAAAGGAACTCTGATTTTTTGACAGGTCTTTTTGCACATCCACACCACAGAAACTTCCAGCCTACCAGAAAAATTTGCCACTCATAAATCCCTATTCATAATCCCTATAAGAAACCTCTTTCAAAGTTTGCTACTTTTTCTCTTCTCCATGCTGGGAGCATGATCTCAAAGCACCTCTTACATGAGGATACTTTGAAATGGTGAGGGATATGATACACATTCCCATACAGCACGAGAAGTTTTATAGCATGCAAAACAGGACAAAACCCACAAACCTCCCATTTCCATTCCAGAGCAAAACTGGGGTGACAAAGAAAAGCTCTGGCAGTAATGCTGCTTGGCCTTATGATATTGCTCATCCACTGTGTCAGCAGTCTGTCCCAGGAGAGCCCTTACAGTCCCAGGCAGAATGGAGTTTGCTATAAGCTGTGACAGGGTGCATGGAAGCAGGCGTGGTTTATGCTGTGCCCTTCTGCCCCAGCTGCACAGGAAACCTGTGCACACTTCTGAATACATAGGGCTGCCATCTGTAAAGGTGAGGGATGATGACTCATTGTTGATCCTCGCATAACTGTAGGGGCAGTAAATTCCACCTCTGAGTTTAGCCTGTTTGCTTTAACCCCTGAGAAGAGGAGTTTGAGCCACCTGAAAAACAAAAAAAGGCTTAGACTTGTTGGAAGAAACATTACTGACAGGGAGTTTCTATTCTCAGTTGCAACGTCCACATTCTCTTTATATGACCAGTGTTTGGGAGCTGGTCCTCCAAACTGTTGAAAAACGTATGTGGTTTTCAGTAGCTTGTAGTCAACTTGCTTCAAGCACGTTTCTTATTCAGCACAATAGTGCTTTGATTGGCCCACTCTTGCTTGGTATCTTCTCTTCTTTTGCTGTACTGTTCTCCAGGAGAGAGGAGTACCAAAAAAAAAAAAAAGCACACCTGGGTAGGGTGAGTTCCCCAGGCTAAACCTATTCAGTATGAGCCCCTGCACAATATGGTCTGACTAAAACTCCCCTAAGAATATTGTGTGAAGTGACTAATTTAGAGAGTTTCACAATGTTTATGAGGCTGGGGCCCCATATCTGAAAAATACCCCTACTTTAATCTCTCATAGGGGCTTTTTGACTCTGACTATAGCTTTATCTCTGTAGGTTTTATATTTTCCTAGCACTAATGGCAGTAATGTCTGCACAGTTGTATTTAAAGTTGTATCAAAGATATCCAATAATGAGAGCACACTTACAGGGAATTTCAAAGTCATCTGTAAAATATAATTTGGGGCTGAAACTCAGCAAGCAGAATCATCCCAGAAGCAAATTCTTTTGTAGCATTAACTTGATTGGGGGTGAAGGGGGAGAAGGAAGAGAGAAAATTGCTGTGAAGGTGAACAAAAAAGTGCTTTGTGGGGAAGTGAAGAGACTACCTTCAAAGAGCTTAGAATCCCAAATATCGAAAAGAATATGTGTGTAGACTTAAATCTGACAGACATTTTTCCCTTTGAAAGTCAGTTCCTGCTTAAGTTCACATTGAGTGTCAAGTGTTTGCCCTTCAAATGAGGCTGAGTACTTATTTTCGAAGGCCTGTTCTTCACCCCAAGCACTAACTTTTGTTCATAATTAGTTAATTGTGTGCAAACTCCATCTATTAAATAAAGCCATGAGTGAGCTCCAAGCAGAAAGTCATATCTTAGTCTTCTCACTTCCCACTCGTTTGTAGCACCCCTGCATAAGGCTAGAGTATCTGATTTATTAGAGGGTTCTGATCAAGAAGCTCATGCTGGACCAGTGCAGACAATTAAGAAATGTGAATCTCTTATCACTATATCAGTTCTGTGGGGAAAACAATTAAAAGCACTGAAATTCTTCTCCCTAGATTCTTTCTGATGTTTCAAAGAAAGACTGATGATACAGTATTTGCACGCACCAAAATATGACCCTAACAAAACCATAGTGATTACCAGGAGCCTGTGAGTCCCTTCCCTTACTTTTAAAACTACACTTTGTTTGAGATAAAGAAACCAAAGCGAGTGTAAACAGAATAACCATAAGCAGAAAAGAAAATGTTAAGCAGAAGCACCCAGAAAAGCCACATCAGGATAAAATCAACAGATCACTACTGAGGACTTTTATAACTTTCTTTCTGGATTGTCTGAGAAAAGGGAAGGCAGAAAAGCTGGATCAGTCAACGACAGCAGCAGATAGCCAAATGGTGTTGGCCAAGAAGTCAACAAGACTACATTTCCCACATAGAGCGGTGTGTGGGAGCAGGCCTTCACCAGAAAGTACTCTCCTGGGAGAGGCATAGGTAGCCAGAAGGCAGGCAGGTGTGCACAGAAGTGTCCATGGCAGGAGCATAGCAGGAGCCTTACCTGTGTTGACCTGAGAGCAGCACTTGCTGTAATTTAGCGAAGCAGTGATTTCACTGCCCTTTGCTCCCTGAAAAGTGCCAGACATTGTTACAGCTGTTCCACACACAGAAGCAAAACAGGGAAATGGTTGTTTTCCCAAAGAGGACCATTTTCTCCCAAAGAGGACCATTTTTCCCCATCCAAAAAGAACTACTTTCATCTATATTGGCAGAGAGCAAACTCCTGGTTAGGACCATGCCAACCATCTCAAATGCACTTCCATGCACTTTCAGTTTAGGATTAGAACAAGGTACCATTTTTGTGACGGATGGCAGCACCTATGATTTCTGACAGAAATTGCTCTGCAAGGAGACGAATCAGGCAGCAGGTAAGCCCTGCCCCTTCCCCACAGAGCTGCACTCTCTCACAGCTGCCAAGACCCTTTCCGCATGCAGGGAAGTAAGTTTCACAGGCGCCTGTGAGTTCAGTATTGCATCTATTCTGAGAAATTGATTATATCCAGGCCAAGGAGAGCAAGGCAAAAACACGCCTGGAGATCTGCCCAAGGTCACATCACTAATCTATTGGAGAGCTTGAAATGGAGGAGAAATAGATCTGCTGGCTCCTACTCCTTTGATTAATACCCAAACAGACATGTCCCCTCTTATGCCCTGGTCTAAGTCCAAGTTAATTAAACCAACTTTGGGTGTGAACATTATTAAATCAATTGAAACCTGGCTAATATCAGATTAACTTGCACCTGCAAATTAGAGCCACCAGTCAAACTGGCATAACCCGTTTTGAAACAGAAATACACAAATCTCCGCAGTAGTCCCACCAGCCGGTCTGGTTTGGTGTTGTATCACACCTCTGTAGATCAACACTTTTGCAGTACTGGGAAAAGCCGTGCATGGCACAAGAAAGGGAAGAAAAGAAAAGTCGGGCTATGCGTAGCAATGTGGGACTAATACAAGGTGATGTAACTGGCAGCTCTAAATTTTCAGTTGAAAGAGTTATCTCTCTAAAATATATAATATTGTAGCTGTAATCATTAGGAATTGGGATTATCTGTTCAAACAGTTGAGTAGCCTGGGGAAGTAAGCCATGGAGGGACTCACAGAATCTCTAATTAAACCAGCTGACCTAGTTGGGAAAATAAACTATGGCTCTCATCAGCCCTTCTTTGGATGAAAGCCACAGACTTTGAGCTAAGAGCAGGCTAGAAACAATTGCTGTGAGTGTTCAACCTTCTGTAAAGCTACTCAGCAGAGTCCTGCCTCACATGTGATACAGAGTATGTAAAGACAGATACCTGGATCTTACTGTACCTCTGTGTTTGCTTCATTTTACATTGCATAAAGAACAAAAAATGCAACAAAGCCCCTTCTTACTGGTGTAGAACATTGCCACCTCATGGTAGCTGCTTGGTCTTGACCATCACCACTTAATACCTTTTAGGTCAATATTTCCTGGCCACACTGATAGGCTTTGTGGCTTAATTACAAAGGAACCAGTGCTTAAAAGAGAAGTTTCTTTGAGGAATTCAGTGGTGAAAGGAGTCTGGTTTACAGGAGCACTTCAAAGGAAATAACAGGTGCCAAGTGCTTTGGTCTAGAGGCTCTGTTTTCCTGGCTGTGGGCAAAACATGGGGTTGAAAGCCAAGAGAAGAGTCACATCAGTCCTCACTCTTTGCTCACTCCTTTACACTGAAGATCCTTGTGGGTGGAAATTAGGTTCCCATCAGAGATAGCTATTGCCAGAATTAGCAGCAAAAAAGTCTAGTCTTGCCATCAGAGGCTCATTAGCATACAAAATGTCTCTATAAGTGAGAATTGTGTCAATTGCTGATGCTGTGCTCCATTGTCTTCAGTGTTGCTGTGCACAGGCAGAACAGTTCACCCACCCTTACTCCGAGATAATTCGCACTCAGCTCATTGCAATGTTATGGAAAGAAAGACTGGGGAGTGAGGGGTTGTGTGGGAAGAAAGTGCTAAAACTTTATGCAAATTATACTTTACAAGTGTGAAAAACAACTAGATGGGAGCAAAAATCAAGATAAATAGGGGGAGGAGAATGTTAATTACCTTGCACTTTGCAAGGACTGTGTTAGCCTCAGATAGGCTCTCCTCAGTGTGGAATTGATAATTCCCAACAATATCACCACAGTGCTCTCAGAAAGATAATGCTGAAAAGGGAAACCAATTTTAAGGAAAACAATGTTATTTAAAAAGACAGAGATTTCACTCTATGGTCATTTTGAAGTGGGCAAATTAACAATTAAAAAGACTCTCATGTGCCATAATCTCTGATTGTTTTATTTTAATAACTATCTCAGTTCAGAAGATTCTCTTCAGTAACTTGAGATCTCATTTCTGTTAATTTTGCACAACTCTAACGGAACCACTGATGTTCGTTTGTAACTTGCCACACACACCCTCCCCCACCATTGCTTCTTTTAGGACCATGTCTCTTGAAAGCACAGCGATTATCAGCAGAATTTCTCTAACTACAAGCTTTTGCAGTCCAAACCAAAACTGCTAACCAGTTAAAAAGTGGCTAGGCAAACGCAAAACAAACATGACCCCTTCTCCCACCTACGCTCCACACCATTTCACCACCTGGAATCACTAAGACAAAAATGTTTGCACAAAACTGCACCCAGACATCAACACTTAGGAGGATAAATTTCAGCTTCTCTGACTCTCCAACACAGCATTATCTGAAGGCCTTGATGTATTTTATTAAAAAAATCCTTTATGTGCTTACACACTGCTTAGGCTAAAAGGAACCAAGAGATGAAGACAGACCTTTACAGGTGTTGGCTGCTTCAGTAGACTCGTGTGAGTATAGACCAAAGTGTTTGCTCATGTTCACACATGAAATCTGTGGTAGAATGAGAAATGGAGCATCTCTTGCCAGCAGAGCACACTAAAAGGTTGACATTAAAACATCCTTCTTTTCTAATGGTGATACCAGTTACCACAAACCTCCTCCATCAGAGTGTTACAGCAGCAGAGAAACATTAGGAACAAGCCCTTGCTTTGCAGCAAAAGCAGCGTATCTAAAAAGATACGTATTTCTTAGGAGTTAAAAGAGAGGGAAAACCCACAGTATCTTAAAATAAACCCAGAAATCTACAGATACATATACATACACAGAATACAGTACTGTTCATTTATGAATTTGACCACTAGTGGCAGAGCCAACACAGCATCCGTTTTGAAACCAGCAGAAACGGGAAAGGTGGGTATGTGTTACATTCTGTTCAAAAATAGTCACTTTACCTCTGCAATGAGCTAAATACATTAGTCAGTAAAGGGTTAAAGGAATAATATAACCATACAGTTTGCTAGGCTGGTTACAGCTAACCCATATACACAATTTCGGGGGACCTACCTACCCTTGCTTCCCACTTTGAAACCTGACCTCACTGCTCTGGCTTCTGTTATGCAGAATGCTAATTATCCTGCAGAAATGATATTGCAAGGCCCTGGGTATGCCTGTGCTGTGACTTGGGGGCATGGGTTTCAGTGCTATAGACATCATTAGGGCAAGCCAAAGTTTTATCTGAAACTTTTCAACATGAAAAATTACTCTTTCCCCAGAAATAAATTATTTCTTGTACATTTTTCATTTTATAATTTTTTGAGTTTGTCAAGTAAAATAATTTTTCACTTTCCCAGTTTTTGGATTTCTCTATTTCTTTTTCCTCTCCACTTTTAATCCATAGGAGCAAGGAAAACGGACAGATAAAATTAACATTTTAAAATACTGAAAAGATGGTGAGAAAAATAACTAATGAATACCCAAAAACTAAAACAAACCAGCTTTAATTTTTTTTGTACAGAAGAAGTCGACTTTTTTCTTTAATATTTATGTTTTATACATTGCCCTTTTTTTTTTGGTAGCTCTGATCATTGTATGCACTCTTCAGGACACAAAAGCATTAAACCAGTGTTTTACTACAAAGCCTGCAACTGAAGACAGAGTTTCCCAGCAAACCCACTGAAAGAGACAGTTTCCTAGAAGTCCCGTTGAAAGAAATTTTTTCTCCATTCTGATAAAAAGGGTGGAGTCCATATGTCCACTGAAAATGCATATATCTTTATGTACTCAAGGAAAATAAATCCATTATATTTGCTCATTTCATTTCCTTTTCACAATTTATTGTCAGAGGATTAAGAACAGCAGAAAAATAAAACACATAATGTACCTAAGGACCTCAAAATACTTTACAGAGGTGGATCAGAATAATTTTATCACCTTCTACAGATGAAGCTGTTGAAGCAGAGAGAAGGAAAGCAGTGCACTGGAGTCTGTGACAATCCATGTTTATTAATTCCTGACACTAATTGCTATCCATTAAAGCTCATGCACAGACAGAGTGTTCAAGATTGGGTGAAAGGATCATGCTTTGGCATTCTCCCTACTAGGCCAGATATGAAAACAAGTTATGTCTCCTGGGAAACTGCTTCCACTGGAAGAAGTCTTTCCAAGTTGGAAGGAACAGAAATATGATTGGGATTTTCACCAAGAACAAGAATTGTCAACAAATCTGACATTGTTACGGTCCTGGTTATTCTTTTGCTGGCCTTGGAACACGTGACAAGTCCCAGCTAGTAAGACCTCAGTTCTGTAGTCAGATCCCCAAATAAGAAGAGACACAGTTTTGCCCAAGAGCTAGAGAACTGGCTGGCCTATGATCCAAAATTGTTTTCCGGGGAGACTTTGGCATGCTAATTCGTAACTTGAAGCTCTCATTCTGCATCAAAAAGCTGTGGACAATAATAATTCTCCTATTAGTGAGAAATACTTTGCAATTTTCCCAGACTCAGCCCAGCAGGAGAGCCAGGTATTACTAGCACCAACCTGGCAGGCTAAGTTTATGTGCCTGCAAGTCGAGAACAAGCACTGATGCCAAGACCCTACTATTTTTCCAAAGTATGTGGCTCTGCAGCTCTACTAAGCTACTCTGCCTGGAGGGAAATAACTTGGTGAAATAAGTATTCCAGTAAACAGGTGAGCATGCCCCAATTCATCACATCCTGGTATCTAAGACAGTCCCTCATATCCAGTCTGTTTATATTGCTTTCAGATACCCAAACCCACAGCATTACAGAATCACCTGTTAGCAGCGGACCTACCTATTACCCTCAATGGGAGAAGTCAGACTTGATGGTCAGGTCATACAAAGATTTTAAAGCACTTCTTTCACCTCATCAGAAGTCCAGATACAACAGCCAGTTCTCAAGGACATTGCTTCGCTTTGAGATATGCCCTGGAGGGCTACAGGAGGTCCAGAAATCAATTAATAGCTTCAACTGTGTCATAAACATGCTACAGACTTTTTTCACCTGTGACAGCTATATTGATGATAATTTCGTATTACTTAAGTGCTTCAGACAATCATGCATGAGAGGATGCAATAATGTGAGAATTGTTTATAGAAAACCAAGGAGCAGATTTCAGCATTGTACGATACGTGGCAGGTTTTTCTCTTCATTGATGAGTAATGTTGCAAGCCAAGCAAAGCTGCAGTTCCTACAGCTATATTGTGTATATGTACGTCAAGTAAATGGCACTGCTGGGAGTGATGGGTGGTTCCCGGAATGTGTAGCAATCCCTGCCTTGCAGGGGCAGGAGGTAATTTTGTGTCATTCAGAAGAGAGAAGGAAAATGGGACAGAGTGAAGAACTGAGCGAGGAGACAAACTGTGCCTTTCTCTGGTGCTCCCACCTCTCAAGTTGAACAGGGATTTTCCCTCCCTCCCTGTGTGTGGGGGCCCTGGGAACCCACAGTACAGCAGGCCACTTCAAGGTATGGCCATTGGAAAGCATCAGCCCTCTTGGAAAAGCCAGCAGAATCTGATTAACTAAGAGAGAAAGGTGAAAGTGTGTGTGTCACTGGTGTTAACCTTGCTCTTGTATTCATATCTCCTACATTCACCTATCATCAGCAAAAAGCTCTTGCTACTGTACAAGAGAAATTTCACTCTGCTTTGTGGTATGTACAGCTTATAGCACGATGATCCTTCCTCAGACAATGACAAAAACTATAATATTGCTGTGTAGGATTCAAGGAACACTATTGTGGAGGCATGTGTATGTTTGTGATGTCAGATAGGAAGAGATGTATATTTTTATATTTGTGGGATTTATAGGGCACAATTTGAGAAGGACCTGTTTCTATCCCTTTTTACCCATCAGCATTCTAAACACATAGATAGTAAAAGCTGAACAGGGTTCCAGTAAGGCCTACAGCCCACTCAAGGAATAGGTTTGCAAACAATACAGTTTAAAATTTTACTTTAAAAATCCTATTAATTTCTTTTTTGTAAATAAATTTATTGCTACTCTTAGCTATAGTTCTAAGGTTTTGCTTGAAAATCTAAAATTAAAGAGAGAATAACAAGATAAGGTGCTGAAAGTCATCAAATCACTCATTCAAAATGTTTCTGTGGTGAAATGCTGCATCCAGCTGCTCCTCAATCCAGCATCACACATGAACCTGACAAGTATATGGTGCACACAGCAGTCCCTTGTTGCTCAATTTCATTTCCTTGTGGTTTCTGGTTAGCAAGCAATAGCCAGGAGATGCCATCCCCCTTAACTCACTATAAGTCGTAAAGCAAATTCTCCTCCCTTTATGCCTTGTTTTAAAGGCAAACTCCTTCAACTCCAATCAAACTAACTGTTCACAAGACACATTGATCCCCAGCATGTACTCCCAACTTGTGCTGAATAATGCCAGGTTTTGCTTTCACAAACATATCCCAACAAATGCCACTTCAGTGTCTCCAGTCTTGTCTGACAGTCAGCCCCGGCAGAATCTGAGAGAGTTGTTTCACTTCACACGCAGCTCTTAGTAAATGCCACCATCTGCTTTTAGGTGGTTAAACAACCTCTACATCGGATCTGAAAATATCCATCAAATCCTGCAGCTTCTGACACAGCATAATTTCAGCTTTCTGCTACGCCAGCCTTGGCCAACTGTGATAGACTTGCTCTAGACTTCCATGAGTGGGAAAGGGAAGAGTCTTGATCCATGATATTTTCCTTCAGAAGGCTACAATGCACTCGTGGTCCGATGAACAGATCCTCATTCCACAAATTGCACTGACAGTGTGAGGGAGCACATGGTGACCTGGGATGTTCAGCTCACCTAAGTTTGCAAAAAATGCAAAGAACAAGGCAGAGAAGGGAATATTTTTAACCCACATCAGCTTTATCTCGCCATTCAGCCCATGGAGAAACTGATATAGAACAGCAAAGACATCCACATGCTCTTTGTGGACTTCATACGAAATAATTTGCCTTCACTCTCCCAAGAGAGAAAAGACCTGGCTTTAGTCACCTCCTTGGACTCCTTTCCTTCAAGCTGTTAAGTAGGGCAGAGCTCCACCTTGTTCCTGCAGCCTTTCTTTCTGCTAGATCAAGAGAAACACATGGTGAAGTGGCTGCTATAGCAGCCTTGTTAAACCACTCCCTGGACTCAGAGTCCCACAGAGAGATCTAAGCAATTCACCACTCCTGAGCCAGCATCCACACAAACACTGATGTTATGCTTATCTATTAATTAATTGATCCTTATTAATTTCTTATATATCTACAAATACAATACTGATGACAGTTGGTTATCATATGCAAGAGCAAGAGGTGATACATACACAGTAGTTCTGGTATCATTCTCTGGAATTGCTAAAGAGTGAATTAGGAAAAAGGTGTCTGTGTGCTAACATTTTCCAGGTGAAGAAATCACATAATATGTCCAAAACTTGGTTACTGCAACCATCTCTAGACTTTTCAGATCAGACTGGTGTTCTAAATATGCTTATTTTCTAACTTTATGCTACAGATGGGTGACAATAATTGCATGATCATAGTAACAACCCAGATGTGGTTGCTTGCAGTACTTTTCAGCAGATGCAAGAATAGTTAGATGCACCAGCTTCACCCCAGCAGAACTGCAGAAATTAGGACTGGTCCCTTTGCAAGAATTTAGAGGGTATAAATATCTGCAGGCAACAGGTATTTATTTCTATGCCTGCAGGTAAAAACAAGTGGTAATAGTAATTGCAAAGCAATATATTTCTAATTGCAATAGATCACACCCTTCAAGGCTAGACTTTGAGATTAGTTTCTGAGTCTTTAAGCATACTAAACAGTTTTTCTAGCAAGATACAATATGCTTTCAGCAACACAAAAGAAGGAAGTATAGAATACCTGGTTAAACACAGACACACACACACACATACACACATACATGAACATGAGTTTAACACTTCCACATACAAACTAGCTATAGAAGCTCCCTCAGATAAAATCCATATGAAAGAAAAAAGGTGTCATTTGTTTAAAATTTTGCTGACTGTAAGGCATTGCCCAGTGTATCTCACCAAAACCAGACATGGGACAGAACTGACCTCCTGACACAATGGTACACAGAGAGACAACCACAGCACGGGTGCTACCATGGTCAGTCACTATCAGGAGGCTTGAAGTACACAGACTTTGCTGACAGCTGCACAAGGGACGAAGCCTGCTGCCAGATAGAGCTCAGATCAGAGCACAAGTGCTCACTTGCTAAGCCAGGGTCACTTGTACTCTCCATGGACCACTCCCAGAAAAAAACAGACCTGAAGCATAATTATTAACTTGTACAAGCTGCTTTTGTGTTTTTGTAAAGGTTATGAAATTAAGCAGTCCTTTTTTGAAATCCGGAAGAAAGACTCTTTGAGAAGCTATTTATTTATTCAGTTTTATCCTACAACTGTATGCCTTATGTACCATAGCAAGACTTTCACCAAGGCTATCATCTGAGACTTTCATTTGAGTATTTCTCAAAATCAAAAAACAAAATCCTCCTTCTCTTGTGTTTATATCCTCCCAATTTGTCCTTCATACCAGTGCTTATTTAACCAGCTTAGCTGAAATATTTTTGTCCACTTTTGGTTTTTTGCTGCACTCCTTCAAACTTTATTCTGGAGAACCCATTTTCTAGAAAACCGGGATCTTGTAGCAACAATTGACTATAAGAGAACCATGACTCAAACCCAAAATACTTTAATTTAGAGCACAGGCCTAATACCATACTGTCTCCTTGCCTTCCGTAACATCAGATTGTGCCTTGCATGTGGGATATTTCTGAGGTGCTGAGCTTTTTCCAAGAGACTTAATGGTGAATCACAGCAACTCTAGGCAGAGC
Source organism: Lepidothrix coronata (assembly GCF_001604755.1). Lineage (NCBI taxonomy): Eukaryota > Metazoa > Chordata > Aves > Passeriformes > Pipridae > Lepidothrix > Lepidothrix coronata. The sequence continues at coordinate 68,682 of NW_016690274.1, read as the reverse complement.
CAGGACACAATTTAGCTGAAAGGAGAAAAAAAAATCAACTGACCTGTAACTCCCAGGGAGCACTGTCAGATGGGGACTTACGGGAGGAGAGAAACACAGTAATAGAGGCCAAAGGGTTTTTACTGCCCTACTGACTTCTATCTCTGCCCTCCTGCCCTTCCCCTGATGCCTCCTGCTCCAATCTCACACTGGCAGCTGTTGCACAGCACTGCAGCCCCTTGCTGGCTCCTCTGGCTCTAAAGAGAAGTTGGGGCCAGTGCAACAGATCTTCAAAAGAGCTTGTGTCAATGTGTGCACATGCACACATGTATATGTCTGGTATACCCCATCTTCTCACCTTAGATGCCTGTGACACAGGGCCATTCCCTATTGCATGACTTAAGACAAAAGGCGTGTCCCTGCAAAGAGGAGCAAGCAAGGCTAAGAAATCCTGGTCCCTTAGGACTACATGAACAGGGCAGAGTATCTCCATCAAAAATGTTTCTACATTCAAGCATACACTTCTCAGAGGAAACGCTGTTTTCTATGGAAAGCGCAAAGAATAAAGAGGTCCTTTAGCAAAAATCCATTTCTCTATAACATGGCAAATTTTTACTCAGACCTGCTCAGATCTTGTTGACAACTCTCAGACTAGGCTTTCAACAAATTCCTTCAGGCTGTATATGCAAGGACTCTGTTTACCCTGTGGAGTCAGAGTGTCAGTACACCATTACATCAATGATATTGTCTTTCTCTGGACCTGGCCCAGGCATGCGCTCCAGCTGATGTGCATGTAGAGGCTTCTCTGCAGCTTCCAGACATCCCAGGGGACATGTGATGGGGAAATTAGGGCTCTTCAGCTCACTGATGACATCCAGAGAAATGAAAGGGGAAAAATTGAAGGAAAAGGAGACACCAAACCCTTCAGCATGTTGGGTTGGCCCAGAGCAAACAAGAGCCTCCCTTCCCTCTGATTACTTCCACAAAAAGTGGCAGCAGATTCCAGCATGGGCAGCATCCATCATCACCATGGGGCATGCATGTACTCCCTCCTGCTTCTCCTCCACATCCACTTGGGCAGCAGGTATTACTTTTTCCTCACTCACCATGGCAATTTACAGATGTTAAATTATACCCAGGAGGGCCCATAAAATAGAAGAGAAGCCAAATAAGAAACATAGCTCAGAAATTAGTCTTAAAAAAAAAAAAGGAAAGGAAGAAACAAGCCACTATAAAGGCTACAGAATTAAAACAATGTCTTTTCCCAGGTTCATGCTGAGCTCTAGGTACATGCAACATTTCATGCAAATCAGATGTAATTTACTGTGTGATTTGTTTCTTCAATAAAAAAGTGAGAATATGGAGAACAATAATTTTCCTACATTTTAGCTACACATTTCTCCATAAATAGCATAACTATTATAATGACTTCTTGTATGTGCTTGTAGAGTGATTGCCTCTGTGTGAAATACAGGCAAATCACTTCTGTATTATGCCCAGGATGCCTCACAGAGTTCAGTCATAAGTGTAAATGTTTATGTGCACAAATATACATGCACGTGTAGTGGATAGTACTGTAAACAAGTATATGTATAGTATATGACACGTGCTATATGGTCTGCATATGTGTTTGTGTGTACGCGTGCACCTGCGTGTGTGCGTGTGTGTATAAACCATTTTGTTCCCATTGCTCCTTTTCTCCAGTACCATCATATTCCCTCAGACAATATAGCAATGAACATGCTTCTGGTGACAAAAGTAGGGCTATATGGCTGCCATGGACTTCCCAAAAGTAAAGACTTTTTCATTTCAAATGAGAGACATTTCATCAGTTGCTATATTGGCATGTAGAGTTGCCAGATCCAAAATGCACCATAATTAGCAAGACCTGGCAAGCAAATATAACTGTGTCAATTTAACATGCTGTTTCTAAGCAAAGTCATTGCAAGGCATAATTTTTTTCCCATACCTCCTAATATCTCATAACACAAGGAGTAACACAATGGTCAGCATGATGAGTCCTTCAGTTGAAAAAGGCCTGATAAACAGTTACTCAAGGTATAAAAGGGGACTGTATTAGCAGATAAGGCATTGTCATAATGTCACTTCCAACGGGAAAAGCAAAGCATTAATTTTTTTTTCTTAACTGCATTTTACTCAAATTACTGGTTTTTAATAAAAAAAAAAAAAGTTAAATTTGGAAAAGTCAAACTGAGGCTTGGGATAAGGCAATTTCTGGGGAGACACACTTGTGTGAATATTTCCTAGAAGAAACCTTACCTGCAATGTTGGGAAAAGGCATAAAACAGAACAAGATGCAAGATTCTGAAATGCAGAAGTTGCTTTTACCATCTATAAAATGGACCCATAAGTTTAGAGACACACACACGTACACAATGTATATGAGTGATAATAAATTTTTATAATAAGCCTATATGGAATATGGTAGTGAGAAAAATAGGTGAATAAATTAAAGTGAACTTCTGATATTATTATATATTAAAGTATTTTATTACAAATACTTCTGTGGCATTTACTTAGAAAACCTAGGTTGGATGTAAGGTTTGAGAGGGGGAAGTTATTCTGGTAAAGCACAGCAGCTATTTTCCCAGATGAATAGTAATGGGAGAATAATAAATTCTTGATTGCATTTTCTTGCTTTCTGACATTGTTTTTTAGATTTGTCATTTGTATATATTAATACATAATCAGCTTTGCAATAAATTCTGTTTGTGAAACCATTTCCTGATGGTCTTGATAGATTTGTACATAGAAACAGAAATGCAGACATCAATAAGAGAGGCTTATTCAAAATGTAAAAATGAAAAACTTAATCAGAAATACTGAGTTTATTTGTAAGTTTAGCAAAAAAAGGAGGAATTTGGAGTTAAACAAGGGACACGAAACATAAAACTCCCAACCAACATTTGCTCTGAACCCAGTATTACAATTTGAAAAAAAAAGACAACATGCTCAGGCAATGCAGGAATATGGATAATGACATTTTCCATCTGGGAGAAGGAGGATAATGTCAAAGAGTCAGTGTTGTGCCAGCTCTGCTACAACCTGATGCATCCCACTCACATGTATGAGACACACAGAAACAGTGCTTGAGTCCTTTCAGTGATGAGCCTGGCTTTTCCACTTCTTCATTCATCATCATAGTTCCAACAAATGCTACAAGTTTGCCCTCTTACTCAAGGGTGTCCACTCTGCCTGAAATATTGATTTCAGACTTGCAGACATCTGGTCTTCTCCACATCCCCACAAAATCACATTTCTTTATTGGGATCTTGAGAAAACCCACCCAGACAAAGTTAAGGTTTCAAATCAAGGCTTAAGAAGGTGCTGTCTGCAGGAAGACTAAGTAGCATCAAATAGACATGTAACTTTTAGTTGGCTAAATTAAAGCTGAATCTCATCCTAAATGCTCAGTCCCTCACCAGGAAGAATCCTGCAGCCCTTGGATCTATTAAGGTGCTTGGAGGTCCACGAAACCTCGTCACTTAGCATCTTCCCTGAGGAGTTCATGGTTCCATGTGCTCATGGATAAGAAACCTGTCTGCCACTCCTCTACACCAAACAGGTCAGGACTCATCCTCTTTGCCTTCTTACTCCCCCAAACTGTTTTGAGCTCAAAAGCAGAGCAGGGGATATGACTCTGGTTTATGTCTGGGGTGAGCCATTTTCCCCTTTGCAGCATTGCTCCAACTACTTGGCATAATACCACTCAGAGCCGGCCAAGACTTTCACAGCCCAGAGCTGAGTCAGCTTTTCTATCATTCACATATTTTGCAAACAGATGAAGATTTTCTTTAGTATCTTTTCCATTTAAAATTTTTCACAAAATCACTTTATATATGCAGTGCCTTGTGCAAAGATTAACATGTGTTAAAAAGTTGGAACTCCAGCTCTTGCAATGGTATATCCTGAACACTGCATTTTTATAGCTTGATTGGAGCAGTATGACTGTGAACTGTACTAACCTTGACAACGGCCAAGTCAAAATTTGCTTGCTACCAATAATTGAAAGTGTGAACTGAAAATTCACTACCTTGTTGGAGCATTTATGCCAGCAAATTGGTTTTCAGGTGTATTGCTGGTTTTCAAACGCTCCAGTAATGAGGAACATATTAAACATCTAGACTGATTTATAGGAAACGAACCCAGAACAGGTGCTGCTATCTCAGCCCAGGCTTATTTGCTAACAGAATATGAATAGAAATGTTTTATACCAAATCTGAACATCATATGTGACAGGATATCTCAGTCCATCTCTCTCCACACAGATGGTTTTCTTAAGAAGCAATTTCTGGGTCTCGGACTGAACTCTTTGTTTTCTGGAAAGAAAAAAATTTCAATCTGGGGCCTCCAAACATTTTAATGATAGCTACAATGCAAGTATATATTCAGAGAGATTTTCCAACATTACTGGAGTAGTAGTAAACAACTTCTTTGTTTCCTGATAATGCAGAGATGCTTACTTCAATCAAAATAAATCTTGAACAGCTTTTAGTACTCATCTGAAATGAGAGGTTCAGGGACTGGGATAGGAAGACCTTGGAAAGGAATGATTATTGATTTACTTAGGTAACTATTTTCTTGGCAGTACTTAGCATGGGTGCAAAACACCTCTTATATGATGACTGTAATTTTTTATAGCCTTCATTTAAAATTATGAAATGGTTATTCCATGCTTGGTAGGACTTCATGTGTTTTGTAAGACACAATCCTGCTTTCAAAGTCTGCACAGGCTCTTTGAGCTTTCAACCTCAGACTTTCTGCTCACAGACTGTGTCATGTTTGAGGTTTTATCTTGACACACCTCAAAAAGCACCTTCATCATTTGTGTCCCCATGAAAAGGTGTCCCCATTCCACTCACTACATTGACAATTAGGAGTATTAATATATCCTCTATATTGTATTCAGTACAAAATAAATTCCTCCATTTTCCTTCACACAGTTGATACAGGTTCTACTTACTCTCCTTACAAATCACAACAAATCACAATGAAGGGATTTGGGAAGTGGTTTGTTTACAGCAGACTTCAAAAAGCCCTTTTCACCTTCCTTTTTGTCACGGAATTATCCAGAAGGAAAAACTAACATACATCCGAGGGGAAAAAATCTTGGAAATCCCCAATTTTAATTCTGCAGATCTGTCAAAGCTTATTTAAATAATTAATTCCCCTGCCCCAAATGTCAGTGTCACTATCATCAACTGAAAAAGAGTATGCACATATACACCTTTCAGACACATATCTCTCTCTGTGCTGCTCCCCCTGCCTCCCCAAGCTTGGAAAGGAACAGGGCCACCAAGGGAGCAAATTGTTAACCTATTGTAAAGTTAACATCCCAACCCATATTTGTGATAAGCTGAATCCACTCCCTGCAGGCCCTTTCCATTGGCACAAAAGGAGTATCATTTGATGGAACCATGTGTTGTCACCTCCTGCAGCTCAGGGCAGTCTCAGACAGTGCCATAGGGACAAGAGGCAACCAGAAGATATTTTTCATTTCCCAGGATTTTGAAATCTTCCTCCGCATTCATAAGAAGGATGCTGTTGTATAGGGGAAGGAAACAAATCCAAGGGACGCAAAGATCCCTCCCTTTTAAAAAAAGGGCCCATCACACCACCTCTGGGGTCCATCTAAAGTCCAGGTTCAACATGCAAAGCTTAAAATCATTCCTTATTGGTACCAGCCAAAGGAGTTAGGTCAATGTTCATCAGCACAGGGACATCATCCTTGTCCCTTCACCACTGGTGAGAGGGGTACCCAGCAGGCATTGGCTGCTCCAGGTATTGGCTCTTTGTCTGGAACTGACCAAACTTCAACTAAGGTCAGTCAGGACTGGGATTATTTTGCACCCCCTCTCTTTGACCACCAATTCCACCATGAAGCTGAGAAAGCTTTTGAACAAACCTGCTGCATCTCCACTAAAGAAGCTTTTGAAGAGGTCATAGATTATCTCTGATTGTCATCACTGTTTGCTCTATGAGTGAATACATTGGTTTTTTGCTTTCCTGAAAATAGAAGGAAAAGGTGACTAAGTGAAGAAATCAACATATGTGTTAATCGTTTGGGTGGAAAATAGCAGTAAGATTAGATTTTACTCTCTTGTTTGCCCTATAGCTAACCAAAGTCCGCTTATGGTGAGATCAGTGAAAATACAAAGCATCTAGTAACACGTCAGGTGAGATGTTACTCAGTAAGCATAGTACATTACAAATGTTGCACAGAAAGATTAAACACTTGATTAACTGATTCTGGCAACTTGGCACACTGCAAAAGAAAAATTAACATATATCCTACAATCCCCAGCAACTACAGTGTACTTAATCCAGATTTTTTTGTTGTAGTATAATTGTAAAAAATAATTTGAGAGTGGAATCATTACCAACAAAATAACAGAATTATTAGCAAGCCAGTGAAAAGAGAACTAGTTGGTAGATACTGTCATTACACACTCAGATGCTAGTAGTGGTTTCTTGAAATTACAGCTGATGGCACAAGGTTGAAGCTGGTGCTCTGCATAGGCATAAGTACTAATGCACAAAGAAGTTTTCCTACAGACTCACTTTGTACTTCTGTTAAACCATGACTGTCTGCTACCAAAAGTGCCCAGCTTTGGGCCACAGGAGCTGCCCGGTGAAGTTGCTTCAGCTCAGTCAGCTCCCCACCCTTGCTACCTGGGAACAAGGAATACCCACAGGGATGCATTTTGTGGCACTGCAGAGGTAACAGGCAGATATGTCCAAAGCACAGGTTTGGGGCTTACATGTTGTCTGAACCCGCTCAGCTACGTGAAGTGTCTGAAACCTTTCCCTCCTGCTCATTTGTGAGAGATGACAGAGAGCCAAACTCCTGCCATTCCCTGGGGTGATGGGACTCAGCACGACACCTTCAGATCTGGAAGTCATCTATTCCTCTTGCAGAAATCACCTGCCCTCATGTAGTTAAGGAGTTAATACTAACCATATGGTTGATTACAGCAATTATTACAAACACAATGTCTAATGAAGGAAAAAGTATGGTAAAATAATTAGAGTTAATTATGACATTCAGATTTGAAATTATGTGTCACTTACCCTGCATGAAAGATGAAAAATTCCTCCTGAAATGAAGCAAATTTAAACTTCCTCTGCATTCCCCAAAGCCAGGGTTCCTGCAGCGTTGGAGGAAACAGGGCAATGTGTTTATGAGGCCCCAAAAAGGTGAGACTGCATAAGGCCCACAGGCTTTTTTTCTGGTCCATCCACAGACTTTTGTTTTATGAGTAACTTTCCATCCTCCCCCAGTGTTCTCGCAACTGGGCTGGAAGCTGTTGTGAGGCAATAAGGACCCTGGAAAAATTCCCCAGCTCCTCCAGTCTCCATGTTATTTCGCACATTTGAAAGTAGTTCTTCACCCTAGCATCGCTCAGGAGGTTCTCCTTGGGCTTTCTTCTAATGGCAAGCATGACCTGGAATTTCCAAGGACGGTCCCATCTTCTACTACTTGAAGAGCTCCTCCTTCTCCTTTGCTTCCCTGTGACCTGAGTCAATTTTAATTTACAAATAGCAGTCTCATTTTAGAAGTTTGTAACACATACTTGTACATAAAATACTGGAGGCAGTGGGAGAGGGGAATTTCGGGTTGGTGCATTTGTCATAGTGCTCAAAATTCCAGCTGTATTGCTTTGCTCAATTCATTTTACAGTGCTATTTTCATTAGCTAATCCTGGGGAGTTTACTGCCCTGTATCTATTAAGTACACACACACACACACACACACATTCAGAGTGGGGGAGGACAGATTTCATTAAAGTGCACTACAGATGGGAAGGTATCCAAGTCACTTCCAATACATTATATTAGCTCAACTAGAGGTTTTTCTTAGAGTTCACACAGTTCATGGTTAAAGCTTTTCTTTTGATGGCCTGAGTCACTTCAGTATGTGCTTCACAATCACTGCCTGCTAGCTGGGAAATATTTATGCTATGTGGCTTAAACTTCAGCATGAAAACTATTTTGTAAAATACAAAATAAGAGCACTTGGTCTGCTCTACTTCATGTCAATGTGAAAGTGCTTTTCATGTGGCCTCCTACTTTATTCACTGCAACAGCTCAATGAGAACCTGCAAGGTTAATCAAGAACCTGTGCATGAATGGATGCCCTTCACATAACCTGAAGCCATTTTTAATGCGTAAGGTCACCAATCATAACCTAGGAATGGCTGATGTAGCGTTTTGTCATCTCTGGGAACATTTGCAGGCACATGGAATGTAGGAATGAGAATAAACCAGTTTGAAAGCAAAATTGATTGGTATGTACCTAGCAGGCTCCAGAGCCCATTTCTCCAGTGCGTAGCCAGCACTCTCCCCTACCACAGTCAACACTGACAGCTTGCAAAGCACCTGGTCTCCTACAGCAGCAGCATCAGCAGCAGAACTGGACGGCAGCAGCAGCCACCTACAGTACACAGACTCTCTGGCCAGGAGCAGTTTGTTTCCCCTGTGTCCTGCCCCTGCTCTGGTTTCCTCCTTGCCTGACCCCAGCCAGTGAAGCACAGCCATGGCACCCCTCCAGGGCTGTTGGTGCACCTCATTCCCCTCTCATTGGGCAAAAAAGCAGGCAAGATTGGAAATTACAGCAATATACATACACAACTGGGAGACATCCTCCATTGCAAACTAAATTCCAGGCAGCAGTCAGTGCTGCTGGTGAATAATATAAGGACAGTATCCAGAGGAAAACCTGCCAGGTCATTAATTGTTCCATGTAACAAATCACACTCCTTTGAAACTCCCTGCATGTCATAGCAGGGCACAATATAAACTGTGGAAATCCCAGCAAGGCCCCGGGGACATAAGGATGGAGAGGTCAGCCATGCAAATATTTTTCTTTTTCAACATCCTCAGTGCCACATGCGAGTTTCATTATCATTCTCTTTCTGCACAGGTTCCCTCTCCTGCATCCATTGCCCACCTCTGGACTTACTTGATCTGCTGCCACACATCATCCCTCTCGTGTAACCCCCACCACCCTCCACAGTCCCCTAAACACCAGGGAGAGGCTCCTAACAGAGAGCAGTCCTGAGATCTCAATCCCACAGTACTTGAAGATGCTCATCCAAATTTTCCAGTGAGGAATTCCACGCACCCTTTAAGTAAAGCATGTGATGAAATTGTTTTCATTATTCATGCAGTTCTGCCTAGCCATGACTGGCCCCATGAATTTACCTTGCTGTGCAGGATACTTACAGGAGGCAGTAGTACATACTGCAGGATGCTCTCCAGGATGGGAAGATGAGCAGAGAGGGAGAGCTGGATGGTAGGGCCTTGGAGCAAGCATATTTTTCCCAAAAGGTGAATCAGTTTTTCTTTTTCTAGGTGACCTTGCTTAAAAGATCATTAATTTAAGAAAGGTGCAAAGACAAACCATGGGATTTTCAAGTGCTGCTCAGGCACCTAAAGTACAGAAAGTCCTGTTCTTATTCTGCTTATAGCATCTATGGATGGGGTCAGTGTACATAGTTGTCACTCTAAAAGGGTAATATTTTCCAACAACTCACAGGGAAGAGTTTTTGGGGATTTGGTTCACAGGTGTTTTGTTTTGAGTTATGTTTACTTCATGTGTAGAAAAAACAAGGTACAGTCAACTCATAATACTCACTGGGAAACACAGACTTTTTATTCCTTCATAGTATTTGGAAAGATTCTTCATTCTTACAAAGTCCACATTCACCTAGAGTAGTTTTCAGACCATTCAGAGTTATCTGAGTTTTAAGCCTTGGAAAATTGCTACAGGGCAGAAAAGGAATGAAGATGCATAGGCTCCCTAACAGCCAAGATTCTGAATTACCTCACTGTTCCATAAATATACTCATTTTATTCATGTTCATTCCTGAAAGAATTTACTGCACCAAGGATGTCATCTTGACTATGTATCTTAGAATTGATCATTTCCCCAATTAAGCTGTTCAGGCCTCAGACTTAAAGAGCTGTCATAGCTGCTGGAAGATGATTTATCTCCTGATGACGGGCAGAGCTCCTGACCAAAAATTATTAATGACAGAGCTTCTTTTTTTGAAATAACCTTAACCCAAGCATATATCTTTTTAGTCACATTAATATCTGAACACATACCCCCAATACTTAGCCAGATATTAAATGGATGTAAAATCCTAAACCTTAGTCTTTTAATACGGAGCCTTTCAAATGAAGAATAAGAGATTAATCCAGCCCTATTCTGTGCCAGGCTGCACAGTAGCTGCTGCTGTTTCATGAGAAACACAGGCTCTGAACAGGGCTTTGTTTTACATCGCTCTGCTAACTTACGTAATATAACTTTCTCAGGTTGGCTGGGGAAAGGATTCCTCCCAACAGAAGAAGACACAAAGATGAAACATGACAACTGTCTGTTCACCAATTCAGGACAGTTACTTTTGTTTAAATCTCCTCTAGGGTTTAACAGCACTCTCACTGAAGTCAACAAAGAGTTCTACCATTGGCATTCACGAGGCAAGAATCAGCATGATTTTGTGATCACCACTACAGCAGCTGGGGCCCATCACACAGCCCTGGCCAAGAGGAATTTATTGCATTTAATAGCTTAGCAAATTTTAACATAAAATAAATTGAAGGAACATTGTTTATGAGGGTTGTTGCATAACACTATGGCTTGGGTCTGTACAAAAGCTTGAACAGCAAGGTCCTGACCCAGTTGAGATCTCCTGTACCACGAAAAGCATACAGGCACAAACTCAAACCATATTTTCTCTCATTTTAATGGCCATAAAATCTTTTGCACCTTAACCCCCCCACACAAATGCCAGTGAGTGTGAGATAATTCACACATTTGGCTGAGCAGTTCTACCATATTCCAGATATATGCCAAAACTGCCATTTAAACTTTTCTTTGAATCAATTCAAGAATTCATTCAAATATTTAAAAATTTTAAACAGCTATGTGTCTTTCTTATTATTCAGTTCTCTTATTAATTATTTTCAAAGGGCCCTCTGATACCTATCAAATCTGATAGACGGAGCAGTGATTTCTTACAGGCGAGTGTAAATCTTACACCACTTCCCACATGATATTACTTGCCACATGTCTGATGGCTCTGGAAACAAGTAATCAAATTAATAGGACTATTTAACTTTCATTCATATCTTAGCTGCCACCATAAATTTTCAACAGTCAGAAGACGGTAAAATGTTAGTTTTGCTTTATTTGGAGGAGATACTCATTTTCACAACTTCTGCCTTATTAAATCCAGCAGCTTATTTCTTGGGTAAGATAGTATGATTCACACTGACAGAAATTTCAATAACCACTCCAAACCTTGGCTATTTACATTTGGGTTTTTGAACAGGTAATATTCCCAGCATTAAAAGTTTATGATGATTTAATAGGGAGATTGTAAATATAATCTACCTGGGTCTGAAAACTTCAGTGGTTAAAAAAATACAGTGGGAACCAAATGCAGCAACACAGTTCCTCAGCTGATCCACTGAGTACCTCCTTGGTAATATTCATTCCTGGGAACATATTAAAACTGTCCTTTGCTTACTGTGCTGGCTTCTCACTGCCTACTGCACCAGCTTCAACATGATGCCCAGTAGTCTCAGCCCAGAATATGTAAGGGGTCATGTTACTTTTCAGGAACAAGTTTTGCTGTCTTCTGCTCTGCTGTAGCTCAGTGGAAATATCACAGAGAGCTGCTGGTCCAGGGCCAAGGAACTGAGGGTATAATGAGGGCAATGCAAAAGTCTTCAACTACTAAAAATTTATGAGTTTTTGCTTCTCAGACAAGGTGTAGTAATAGCCTGCTTGTGTGCTTTTAGCCCAACTCAACTGCAGAATGAAACTTTTTAATTTAAACGACCATAAAGTCTACCACTTGTTCCCCACTTCCAGTAAAGGGTAGATTTTCAACCCATCCATTGCCAGTGTCAGCTCTTTGCACATTTCAGTAAAATAACAGGCAAGCATCCTCCCCTTCTTTCTCCTTCAGCCTCCAACCATACATGCAAACCTTTCCCTTAAGAGGAAGAGCAAAAGGAAGTATATGATAGTTGCTATCAACATTGCTTCACACAGTTGAGTGGACAGCAGCTGAAGACCATGATGGGTCTGTGTGACAGACATGGTAGTATGGATAAAATAGAATCTCACCAGTTTTAGAAAATATCTTGAAACATTTAAAATGGATATTAGTTTTAGCGAGGACACTGCACAGTGACTTAAAGATCAAAACTCACTTCTCAGAGTTGAAAACTGCTTGAAGTGTTCTGCATTCAGTTGCAATAAACTGTTTGCTAAAAAGATTATCAGTCTTGTGACATGATAGTTTGGCATTTGCAACTGAAAATTACATTGGACATTTTGCAGCTTTATGATATTGCAAATTCAGGCTTGGTTGGCTAATCATTATCATCTTACTTCTTTCAGAATTACTGCTTCCCAGGTTCCTTCTTCCTCTTGGAGATACATGTTTCAAATTATTTTCCCTCAGATTTATTATCCTGCAGTTTTCCGGGATGAATCTTAGTTTCTATAAAAACCCCCACCTACCTTTATAATCTCTTTAGGTCTCTTTTTATTATCTCATTTTCTCTCTAGTCCTCCTAATTCAATATCCTCTGAATTTTGTAATCATGTTCTTCTCACTTTTTTCTTTTAGATCATTAATGATGGTATTTAATACAACCTCTCTTACACCACTCCTAAAGTACTGCATGATGATTATAATGCTTAGCTTTTAGAAAGCACAATCTCTCCATAACTCAAAAAGCATTTCATATGTCAGGAAATTGCTGTTAGCCCATATTACAACCAAATATGCAAACTGTGCAGGTGCTCACAAGAGCTGGTTTCCTTTCTCTGTGTTTTATCTACAGACAAAGAACAGAGAGATACAAATTTCTCTAGAGCCCATTATGGAGTGGCTAAACGAACTTTCTACTTTGAACACCCCTTTAGAGGACCTCAACACCTCTATGGGGAGTCAGGACGATTCTGGCAAATATCGCTAGGGAAGTGACCTTGACAAAGGAGAGCTGGGACCCAGATGAATCTTGCTCAATGATTTGGCAAGTGGAGCATTCTGCAGTTCTCCATCCATGCTTAGCACATTGGCAATTCTCTCTGTTGGGAAATTTATATATCAGCAAGAAGGAATTAATTCTCCAGTTACATTTTAAGCAAATCCTCAATATTTTTGCCAAATGAAAAACCGAAACTTTTACTTTTCAGTTTGCAATAAAAAGCTATATAATAATGATGTGAAAGACCCTGTTCAATATGTCCAGAGCACTGTCTGTGGCTTCCTAGACAAGTTTGTGGTTCATTGGCCACAGCCTGAAAAGCACTGACAGAAGCTGATGTGTTTTGTCATCTACACAGTCGGGGAGGGGGTCAGAGAAACCCCATGCCCACCCACTAGTCTAAAGGCTGATGTCATCTAGTACAGAGGTACTCCAAACTACTCAACCCTTCCAGTCTCCTTCTTCCACACCACCTCCTGTTAAGCCTCTGCAGTGAATCAGTCTCTCAAGCAATATCTGCCTCTGAACAGTGAGTTTATGTACTACATGGTGTGGATGAAGAATGGGCAGGTAGGAGGACTACCCAGCCTGTCCAGGCAGGTGCTCCCTCACATCCACAGGGATCAGGACATCACAGATGCAAAAAGATGGCTTTGACTCCAGTCCCTGTCACTGGAAATTGAGGAGAAGAGGTAAAAGCAAATAAAAAGTCAAGGGATCCAAACAAATATGGTTACTTTTGGCTGCTATTTCACAGTTTGGACATACCCTTTGGATTAGTGACTGTCCAGTGCTAGGGGCATTCTGATTAGCAGCAATGATATATTACTGGTATTTTTCAAAGGTATAAGGAGGTTTTTCTCACTTTTTTGGCCAATTTTATCTTTCAATAATTAGATTCTGAATGCCTAAAGTGTCAAAGCCTTTATTTGGGTAAGATGTTAGCTTCTTGTGACAAAATTACAATGTAATTTTTTTGCACTGTTAAGCAACAGCCATAATCCACATGAAAGTTCTATGTCGCTGATCAATGAAATAAATTATTACCTCATACCCCTATCACCACATTTATAGAGATGATGTCCATGCAACTGATTGCAAGCCCATAGGATAATTTTGTCACTTTACTTCACCCATGCCTATAGTCCCCTGTCATGAAGTTACTCTGGCACCCCAAGCCTACAGGGAGTTGCAAATGTACAGGAACTCCTGTGCGTTTAGCAGAACACCCTGTGCAAACACATTAAGATTAGATGGAGGAGTTTTCATTCCCTGCTATGTTTTAATGAGGTAAAAATCTGCAGGGAACAAAGTTGAGCAGAAACCTCTTACGGCAGAGCTGTGGCTAGAGCAGAGGCTCCATACACCTCTTTCATTCTGTAAAAACCTAGACAACCAGTTCCCACTTGCAAGAGTGTAACATGGGACCAGAGGATTATCCGTCACAATTCAAACACAATTCTCTGATAATGGTAACTGTGTTCCACTGTTAGAAGTGATAGACTTACATAATTAGCTGCAAGTGCTATTTCTGTATGTGTAAAATCTTTTAATTATTTCCTTTTTAATTATTTTAAATTACCTAATAACTCTCTGGCAAAGAGGGATATATGGGAGGGAGGTAGTGCAAGCCTGCCATCATTATAAAAGCTTTTCAAGAGCTCCATTATGTGCTGTGAGCATCTGACTTTCTGTAGCATGAGTCACTCACAAAGTCTTGAGCCATCAAGTAATTAAGGTTCCTTAATACAGAGTGGGAGGGGAGGAAGTAATACCATTTGTCGTTATGATCAGTCACATTCCTACAAGTATATATCATAACTGTTTTATAAATGGATTATTAGCAAATCAGATTACAGCACTAATTATTTCTCCCAGCATTTCCTTTACCCATGTGCTTTGGACTCATCCACTCTCCAGTTGCTACTACTCTTCCATCTGCTTCTTCCCCCTTTGCTATCTCACACACAAACACAATCCCTTATGTAAACTCACTCAGGACAGGAAGAACCCAACAATAGCTGTTATCAACACTTCAAAGGAAAAAGTATTGCTGGTTCTCACTGGAAATCTTTCTGAATGGATAGCTGCACGGCAACCTTGGTACAATATGGTGGTCATGACCCAGTTCTGAGCAGAACGATGAAAGAGGAATTCACAGCACAAAGCCATCTCCACGCTGGTGAGCAATCTAAGAAGAAAAGACAAGAATTGGCAGGCCTGGAAAGAAAATCACCCTACTCACCTTTACTGGAAAAAACAGGGCTGTTAGGTAAGACACGTTAGATAACTTTTTTTCCTTTTTAATGAATACTGAGCCCAAGAGAGCTAGATTATTCCAGGAAAAATCAAGGGCAGGACAAAGTTAAAAAGAGCTGATGAAAGGAGCAAAGTGGAGGGGTAGGAATTAAAAAAAAAGTAAAGGAAAACATAGTTGGAATCATGGGTCATATTTGCTACACACAGTCATTATAATTTTCAAGAGCTCCCACAGGATTTAATAGCCCTAAGGAACTGTAATCATTGTGCCAGTTGTAAGTTTTCACAAAAAGAACAGAGATTTAGATGTTTCTGTTTTGCTGTTTTGCCTACCCTACAAATTCATTACAGTCATCAAGTCAAAGCCTGAAATGGTACACAATGTGAAAGGTAAGGCAAAGCCACTTCCCTAGAGTGTAAAACATAACTCCTGCTCCAGATTTAACAGAGTAAAGGAAAAATTTCAGGGTAAAAAATAACGGGTTGTGAGACCACAGTTCTTCTGCCAATTCTCCAATCTTGCTTTTGCCACTTTCAGAAGAAAAAAACAATCTTGTGTGCGGTCTTTGCACAGATTCCTTTGCCAGCTAGTAAGGTGCGATTAACATTACCCCAAGTGTTTTCTACGGATGCACAAAGAATGTTAAAAATGTCAGGTTTAGGCTCAGCAGTACTGAAGAATTTGCAACAGAGTTCTGCTTAATATCTGCTTAATCTCTCGTGATCAGGGTTTGCACAACCAGTTCCTTTGTTGAAGTTGTCCCCTGACCAATGCATCTCCTGTCCCTATCACTCCTAAAGCATTGCTAGTGTTGGATCTGCTCTCCTATGTATTGTCCTCAGCTCCACTACATTATATGCACATCAAGATAAAAATACAACTTTCTACCCTGTGCTGGTTTTGGCTGGGATAGAGTTAATTTTCTTCACAGTGGCCACTATGGGCCGTGGTTGTGGTTTGGGTTTGTGATGAATACAAGGTTGATAATACAGAGATGTTTTGGTTATTGCTGAGCAGGGCTTACACAGAGCCAAGGTCTTTTCTGCTTTTACCGCCACAGTGGTAAGGAGACAGAGGTTGGATGGGAAGTTGAGTGTCTAAGTTTTACTTGGCTCCCCTCCAAGTCCCCAGACCCAGCATAAAAACCTCCAGCAAAGAGCAAAGAAAAAAACTATGAAAAATCCACACTAGCCAAACTATATTAAAATAAATGTATTTACATATATTACAGTTATATACAGTTTAAATACTATATACAATCCCAAAAGGGAAAGGGAAAGGAAGGGGGAGGGGGAAAAAAAAAAAAAAAAAAACAGATATACACAATCAAAAAAAAAACCCCTCAGGATCTAGCAAACTAAAGAATTAGCAAAAGAATATCTTACTACTTTCCTTGGGATAGCACAATCGCCCAAACGCTGCCACCATGCTACCGGACTCCGGATCAGCAGGAACAATAGGCCCCGTAGGCCCAGCCAGGCCCCAGCTCCCCCACAGAAGCGAGACTGGCTGTGGGGAATCTGCTGTCTCCAAACCTCACCAGAAGGGAAGAGAGGAAAAGGCTTCTCTCTCCGTCTATTTATATGTTTGGATTACATAAAGGAATAGGATGGAATACTTCCTTCCTTCCTGGCGACCAGGAAGGAAGGCCTAAACTCAAAACCATTACACATCATGGACAACTGACCACACTGATCAAAGGGATATTCCATACCACATGACATCAGGCTCAGTACATAAAGTAATGGGAAAAAGGAGAAAAGCCGGGATGTCTGGAGTTATGGCATTTGTCTTCCAAGCAATCATTATGCATGATGGAGCCCTGCATTCCTGGAGGTGACTGAAACTTTTTTTGCTTTGCTTCCATGAATGGCTTTTGCTTGACCTATTAAACTGATTTTATCTCATCCACGAGTTGTCTGGCTTTTAGTCTTTCAATTCCCTCCCCAGTCCAACTGCTGCGGAAGCGAGCAAGCAGCTGCATGGGCCTTGGTTGCTGGCCAGAGTTAAACCATAACACACCCTTAACTAGAGCTACCACTCATATTTCAAGGCATGGTGATATAACAGCAACAAAAAGGAGGTACCAAAGGGGAAACGTACGCCCATATCCAGAGGGACTATTCGTACATCACTGTCTCCAGGATGGACGAAATTGTCCCATGTTCAGCTCCGCCACTTGCACTGCAGATGAGAAGCATGAAAGTCCGGCACAGCTTGACGCACAACCCCAGCCACAAGGAAAGACCCCTGGATCCCACCAAGATGGCAATTCCTTGGCACGTGCCCCTGCAGTTTGCAGGGCTCCCTGTAAGAGGCACACTGCAGGAGGGTGCCTGAATTTGCTTTCATATATATTTTGCTTATGTTTTTGATAAGAGGAGTCTCTGGCCAGATGGATGCACAAGTGTCAGCGTCCCACATTCATCTGTCTGGGACAATGTGACTCAAAAGTGTAATTATGTTTCCTTTTCTCCACTCCCAGTTAACCTGAAGATGACGACTGAATTTCTGCTGGCTGAGAAGCATCCAAAAATACTTCCCACAACACTAACTCTATCCCTCAGTAGACTGGGCTTGATTCTCTTTAAATGTTGCTATGGTACCATTTTAATCAGTAATTACAGGCAAAGTAGAATCATAAACTCCCTCTAAAGTGAGTTCCCCTCACTGGTATTGAAACAATAGCATATGCCTATGGTATGGGCAAATATCTCAACTCTACTCTCTCTAAGGTGCTACTTCACAACGTTAAACCTATAAAACTCAATCATACTCTAGCCTGGGAGAAAAATTCAGTGAAAACTGCGGAGGAGTCCATTTATTTGGAAGTTAACCAGACATATTTCAATCTCGATTGGACATCTAGAGACACAACATAAATTTTTATATAGGTTATTTGATTCTCACACCTCATAAATTAAATAGAATGATCTCTGATATATCTAATGCCTGGTGGTAAAACTGTGGAAGGATGGATTTCTGGTACATTTGTTTCCAGTGCCCTGCAGTTAGGTCCTTCTGGGCATCAGTTAAGGTTAATGTGAAATGAGGGGCAGTGGCAGGAGATAGTTTTAAGTCCTGACCAATTTGCAAAGGAAAGTCATCTTACTGGGACCAGCCTACCAGCCATTCTGGATAGGACAAAGCTAACATTGAGTTAGGTATTGTTGCCAGGCTCTGCTCGAAATTGCTGCAAAACCATACAAAGCTGAAGCACTGCTTAGCAAGTTGAAAGCAAACATTCCAGAAAAAAATTGTTTTCATAACACAGCTGGATGACTAATTTATTAGGTTCATTTATCCCATCCAAAGTCACTCACAACTTTCCACGTATTTGCCATTTGAGTGAGCCAATAATGAAGTTTGATTTTAAGCTCCAACCAGTATGAAAATCCAATTAAATTGTATCTTGCAAATATCTCAATTGAATATAGAGTAGGGTACACATCTAAATCCCATGGTGAGGTTTTTTTGTGTCTTTGACTGAACAACGCAGAGATGAAGTAGTGCAGCATGGTACAATTCAGAGCTTGACCCATAATGACTAGCTGCATAATTCATCCAGTCAGGAAGAGAAATTATGCCTCTTGTGGGCTTGTGGTCCATAACTAGACATAGCCTGCATGTGTTGCACTAACTGTGCAAATACACTACTTGTGTTTCCAAATGGACAGGTAAAAATTGATTTCAGTAAAACTCAAGATAAAACACCACTTTTTTGTAACTCCCCAAGTAAACCTCAAGTGTTCCCAGGAAGAGAACTTCATCAGATGAAAATTTATTACCTGTTACACAACAGCAGTGACATTATGGAGGAAGTTATACTACAATCAGCACTGGCATATGTCTCATATGCAATAACAAGGCTCATAGCTGTCATCAGCAGCCATTCAAGTCATACTGATCTCCATCAGCAAGAAAATATGTCTCAGAAGTATTTTGGCTATTTTTTCTCCTTTTTTTTTGTTTTGTTTTGTTAGCCTCTTACTTTCTCCCCATATTTCTCTATTTAGGTTTTTTTTTACTTTTTTCTTCCCCTTTCCCTTTCCCTTACTTGTTTCTTTCTTTCAGCCCTAACTTTCTAGCTTCTGAGTTTCCTTCCCATCAGCAAGTCCCCCTTTTTTCTTCAGCAGTTTTATTTTTTTCTCAACTCAAACTAGGTTTGACTGGTCATATTGTAATAAGGTTACTACCAGTGACAGTATGCAACTGCATTTGTTGATTCAGAAAGTCTCTTCCAGCCTTATGTTTCCTTCTTCTTTCCTAGTTCATTTGACAAAAACTGGTCATTTTGACAGAGATTTATATCATTGTTACACTTCAGAGTAAGCATCCCAATGCAGTGCAGAGCAAAGGAGGAAAGTGTAGGAAGGAATTAATTTTTCCCAGAGCTCCCATTTCACATAAGGAAGAGAACTCTTTATCTGTTATGCTTATCTTGCTTTTAGAGGTTAGCTTTGTAGCCAGGTGGGTGAGCAGCATTTTATTACTAAAGTAAGCATGTTTTCAAGCTTCATGTGCCATATGGCCCACAAAGAAATAAAACTCCAGCCTATGGGCAGGGCGTTCAAGACCTCTGCTCTAGGCAGCTGCATGCAGTGCTGAATTCATAGTATGTTTTTTGGAAATTTTATGTGTTCTAATTTGATTAAGTTCCTTCTCTTGGCAACTGGTCATTGTCAAATCCCTTTCTGATCAGCAGGGGACTAATACAACCTGGGAGCTCCAGCCCCGGCAATGGAAAACATTACAGGCGCAATGGAGGACGTATTTGCAAAGAATATCTTCTGCACCTGGACCCCATTTATTACGTTTGCAGAAAGGACAGCTCCTGCCAAGAAGCCAGACACTTTGACCTTGTTTGAACCTGCCTGCTGCCTGTGGAGCGGGATCTGTAGTGAGCAGGAGTAAAGGAGGGGCATGAGGCACACTGTTGCTCCTCAGGGACTCGCTCCAATATATGGGGAGTTTATGTTCGCGAAGTGGTTTACTTTTAAAGCCTGTATTCTTTCATCTCATCACAGGATATAACTTTGCGATTGAGCTACATTGCTGTGTCTAGTCAGGGCGTGTGTTTGTATGCTGGTGTCAATCATTTCTTTCTGTACCCTTCATCAGCTGCAGCTCACAGAGTAGCAAGTTGTTCTTGCTCTCCAATCTACTGATGCTGCTTGGGTTTATTATATAATTTTTCCCCCCACCTCAAGCTTTATAACCTATCAAGATCTAAAGTCTCTAACAAACAGAAAGTTAAAAGGCAGGGGGGGAGGAAATCCCAGCACACAAAGTTAATACAGCTTGGATTCAACACCTCGCTCATCTTCAGCAAGACTGTAGTTTTCCCACTATGACATGAAATTGAACTTATCCCATAATGCAGTTCTCATTTAGGATTTCAACATGCTACCATTTCCCTTAATGATCATGCTTGGCTCTCAGACACTGCAGAGATAAGTGTCCTGCAAATAGCTAAGCTGGATAGATACAGATACTGTTTTTCTTAATATAAGCAAGATCCTTCAAAACAACAGATTACCTAACCAGAGTATTACCTTTCCAAACAAATAAGATATTTACTTACTCCTTTTACAAAAGGGAGAAAAACCCCACAAGAACAACAACAAAAAAATTTCCTTCCCTGCATAACCTGAGATGTCTACTTCTTAAAACTGATCCTCCCAGCCTGAAAGCAGCACAGTACTAAAGAGCAAGATCCATTTGATGTCTGCTGGACAACTTTATTGAAAACCAGGCATACCCTTAGGCATCGTGCTGATTGCGGACTTCATTCAGTGCATCCAACATCCCAGTGTGGTGCATTTTGGCTCCCTGCAAAATCACTTCTGGGGCTGCAGCCCACACAGGAAAAGCTTCTCATAACCTAGGATTCAGTCACAGGGCTACAGGGGAGTGATAGTGATCAGTCTGGAGAGGGGAAGGGGAGATCAGGAGAGTTGCCATCCCTCGTGCCTTGGCTGAGGGTGCCAGCAGGTGACGGTGGTGAGGGTGTTTGTATGAACATCTGTCCATTAGGAGGAACAGGGGCAAGGATCAGCCCACTAATTTTACACTCCATAACACTGGCCAGTTGCCATGCCAGGCTCTTTGTTACCACTGATCGGGGCTGGATTTCAGCAAGTTAAATGGAACTGAAACACTCTGTCCTATAATTAGTCCAAAGAGGCTCTCAGCTCCTAATTGTGTCTACTTTAGCCATTTAGTACTAACTCATAAAATTTGTACACTCTTTTTCCATTATTTGGAAAAGAAAATGAAAAACTGACACATCATTCAGACATATAAAGGTAAAAGACAATTAATTAGGTTTATTTATATTGGACTTGCGGTAAATTAATAACAATGTCATTAAAAGCATAAGTAGTAAAATACACATGCTGTTTATGATCTAGACCTGAAAATGTGCTGGAGAAAAAGCCTTGAGACCAGAGCAGTGGATGGTGGAGCCAGAGGAGCCCCCACACTGGTGGACTGCAGCTGCCCCCTTTAGCAGGGCATGGCCAGTGTTGCAGACAAAGGGCAGCAATTTTTCATCTGCTGGAGGTTGTCAGCAAAGTGGTGCTACTGCCTCCTGGGAGTGCTGGGTATGTGGGTGGGCTGCGAAAGGGGCAAGGTGCAGGAGAACTTGGTGAACTGGAAAGAGCAGATGGGAGATCCCACAACAAGATAACGTAAATTTTGCCACATTTGTATTTTGCCACAGTGGATTAGTTATTACAACCAACCTCCAAAAACCCACTCTTATCTCAACAACTTATAGCAAGATATACCCTTGTGTTTTGTTGAAGCCAAATACTTAACTCAGGGCAAGTGGTTTGTTTGTGGTGGAACAGTTGTAGTTTCAGTCCCTACTGTTCGTGGAAAGAAAGGGGGGAGGGGAGGGGAAGGTTGCAATGATAGCCCAGCTTCTCACTGTACTGCTTCCAAGGAAGTGAGGCAAGACCCAGTCAGTCTGAACACATTTTTGTGCCTAGAATACTATTTGATAAAATCAAAAAAACCCTCCCAGTCTTGTTTAAAAAATTCAGTTTGTATTCTGGAACGCTATTTCAGCAACCAAAAGATAAATAAGTATACTAATATACTGCATAGACCAGGCACAAGAAATCGTGAGTCAAAACAGTCCAGCAGAACTGTTTGCACATGTTAAGTGATCCGCTCATTTGAAAGCATTCATTAATAAAAGGAAGCCAATTTTACTGGTTTTCTAGACCACTTTAAAATATTAAAATTTTGCTCTGCTGCAACACAAATATTGCTTTTCTTCATTACAACTGAGTTCCACTTATTAGCATAAGTAAGAAAAGGGTATTATTGTTTGTTCAAGGAAAATTATGAAAGTAATTAAAAATTTATGAGAAAATGTTTTCCTAAGCAAACCTGAAAGATAAGTGTGGGAAAATTTGGTAAAATGAAATATTATCAATCTTTGTTTTCTAAAAACAAAAAAACAGAAAAGGCTCCTTTCTTGCTGGAAGCATGCTTTCTGAGGCAATAAAAATAGCAAAAGGTCTATGTTCAGTATGTTTTAACTTGAAATAGTTAATTCAGCTCTTCCTAATACTCTGTGACTGCCAGCCTCAGGTCAAACACGACAAAAACCTACTAGGCCTATGCAGCTGTATTAAAATAGTGAAAGTTTCCACCCATAAATAATACATCCTCCTAGAACTATGGGCAACACCCAACCCTACCTTTATTGTCTCTGTTTCTTTGATGACTAGTATCTTCTCGAAAGTGATTTGCTTTCACAAAAAGCAGAGAAAAGAAACTTTTTCAAACGCAATCCAAGCCCAGTGGCTTGTTTCACTCGTGTCCCTGCAGTTTGGCACAATGGTGAGAGCTGTGGGATTAGTAATGGAAAGTAAAAATCTCATAAATATTGGTTAGAACAAGCATCTATAGTATTATTAGCACTGCAGCTGATTATTTTTTTCTCAAGCAGTAACAAATATCTCTGAATGCCCTGAACAGGGCAGAGACCACTGCATATAAACTGCAGGCTGTCCAGTTATGGAGCAGGGACAGTATCACCAGAGTTCAGAGACTATTCCCATGCCACAAATATATGCCGTCACCTTACCATAGCAGCTAATTATTTCATTAACAGTTTATTTCTGCCCACAAAAATGTTAACAAATCTAAACAAATCTCAAAGTCAATTGTGAATAAGCTGTAAGCAGAAAAAAGTACTTGAGATCATCAAACAAAACCAGTCCTGGCACGTCATTCAGGCAGCTCTGCTCAGGGGTCAGATTTACGAAAAAAGATGATGCAGCACTGTAGATATCCCAGATTAGAGGCAGCCTGTGCCTTTGAATACTCCTGACCTGCTCAGATTTGATAT
Organism: Lepidothrix coronata; assembly: GCF_001604755.1. Classification (NCBI taxonomy): domain Eukaryota; kingdom Metazoa; phylum Chordata; class Aves; order Passeriformes; family Pipridae; genus Lepidothrix; species Lepidothrix coronata. Next base: position 45,040 of record NW_016690274.1, on the reverse strand, counting down.
GTCCTAGCACAGGCACACCAGTCCAATCAGTGTCACTGGGTCAGTCACTGTCTTACCTAACTTCCTACCTACTCCTCTATCAAGTCTTTATAAGAGAAGGAATGGGGATTTTATCTGACTTCATCATAATGACCAATTACAGCTTCCAGAATTGACTAAGGTTTGTATAATATTATATAATTTTTGTTAATGTTGGCTTCGCTGCAGTTAGACTGATATTTGTTTATTTTGGGTAACGGAAATAATAACTTTGCAAAATTTATCTTTCTTTAAGCTCATTTTCCTTATTAATAGGGGAGGGGGGAGTTCCTCTCTTGTGGCTTTGCACATATTCTAAAGAGCTGAAAAACTGTTGAGCACTGAAATTATCTGGAATTATTTACAGTATGCTTTGCTTGAATTCGAAGGGAAGGTTAGAATAATTTTTGGTTTACTTGAATTATTCCTTGTATAACAGTAGATGCACAGGACCTGGACAATCTCAAACAAAGATTTGCCTCAAAAACACTCAAAAACATAATAAAGAACTTTGAGGGGAAATAAGGAACAGAAACAGTGACAGAAAAGACAATGATTTCTGGCAAGTTCCCAGATCAGTTATGTCCCTGCTTTAGCCCTAGTTTCAGAAGGTGAATTTAAAATTCTGTTCAAAACACCTTGGTGTCAATACTCGGAAGAAATCACCTGAATCTGTGTATTTTCATACTGTTTCAGCCTGGCAGTAGAACAGAACCAGTAGAAAAGATTTCCAACCTGGCAGGTCAAACAGCTGTTAGTCTAAATCTTTCTCAAAATATGTCTCTGTGTGGTTTCAGAAAGAAAAAACAGCTCTGAAAAAAATAAGCAGTAGACAAGACTCAGAAAAAAATAGTACCCATAAATCTAGTAGACAGGTTAAGCTTGTATATGCTATATTAGAAAATGAGCATGTTATTGACTAATAATAGACCTCAGTGAGAACTGACTAATGTGAGTATTAACAAATTATCTGTTCTGATAAAAGCAGAGAGTGATACCTTATTTTGAAGGGCAATGTGATATCTATAGATATTTGCTCTAACTAGTTTTTGTGGCGGAGGATGCTGCTGACTTATAAGAATTTACTTTTCTAATGTAAAACCAGTAAGTTTCAAGTAGCACCTAGAGGTAATTAAGCACACGGCTCATTAACACTAGTCCAAGTGCTCTCCTCTGTGAAGACAAAGGAGAGCACCACTGTGGGTTCAGGCCAGTGAGCACAGAGAGAAGTGACCAGGAGCCTAGCAGAGCACCTTTGCTTCTACTTGGAAGGAGGGAAGATACAAGCCTGAAAACAGCAGGACTCTCCCTGCTCTCCCACCATGCAGACCAGGCACAGGCAGAACACTTTCTTGAGTCTGGGATGGCTCAAGGAGCTCAACATGCCTCAAAAACATTCAAAAACGTAATAAAGAACTTTGAGGGGAAATACGGAACGGAAACAGTGACAGAAAAGACAATGATTTCTGGCAAATTCCCAGATCAATTATGTCCCTGCTTTAGCCCTAGTTTCAGAAGGTAAATTTAAAATTCTGTTCAAAACACCTTAGTGTCAATACTTAGAAGAAACCACACCTGCACACCACAGTGCAGTCATGCCACAGAAGATTCAGGTCCAGATTAAAAAAAAAAACGAACAAAAAAACCCAGGAAAAACAACCAACTTAATTTAGGAATTTAGGTGTGTACAGGCACACCAGACAAAATTAAGTTGCCTAAACATATGTGTCTGGCTGCATGAGCTGTCCTAAAGTATTTGAGACAAATATACAGGGCTGTCAGAGATGATACCTCCCTGCAGAGATCCCGCACATTTCTCAAGCAGAATATCCCACAAAACCTTAAGTTACCTTTGACACCCACTGCAGCAAAGGGATCTCATCAGCAATGCCTTGGCTTCCAATAATGGTCAGTCTTCTCGAGCGAAGATTTGGGAAAGGTCATTAACCCTTCGAGCCTGCGCAGTGGATTTTTTAGGTGAGACACAAAGCCAGTCAAGATATTCAAGGGGATCTGAGAGACCTAACATGCATGTAAAACCCTTGCACAGGGTGCCTCAAGCAGTAGGCTGGTCTCCTACACCCTTCTGCCATTAGTGACATCCAGTTTCTTGTACTCCACCATCATCAGCCTCGCTGCCCCTGCAGGGAACACTGACATATTCAGCCTGGTATGCAAGTGGGATGCCTGCAGCAAACCTTACTAGTTGGTGTCCATGCCTGGAGAAAGCCAACCACTTTCCAGGGCTAAAATACACTATAACTAATTAAGTGAGTTTGAGATGTATTTCAAAACCTATTAAGAAGAAAGCCATGCTACTAGAAAATTTAAAGGGCTGACTTAATTCCCCTAAGGCAACACTTTCAGCTTTGAAAGAATATAGCTTTTTAGTCAATAGGTTCTGAAATACAACTCAAAGTTGTTTAATTAGTTAGTTACTGCTGAATTTAGCTTAAAAAGGGGGATATGGGGGCAATCATTGAACTATGATAGGCGTGAATATGGAAAAGTGATGCTATAGTGTTGATATGGGAGGACCTCTGGCTAGTTTGAGTGTTAATTCTTTGAGCCTATTTTTAAAGAGCTAGATATTTTCAGACACCTAAGAAGAGCTCAGGTTATATTTGCACCTGAGTACTTAAATAAAAGCCTTATATTTTGTCTGTTGAAAATCTAAATTCCAAAAACCTGTCAAATGCTATGTGCCAGATTCTCATGTGGTGTAATCTAAAGCAGCTCCTTAGCTTTCCAACAGTTTTCCCAGTTTACATCACCAAAAGACCTGGCCAAATGCCAAGATGTTTAGCAAAGCAGTTCCTTTTCTTCTTCAGTTTCATCATCATAGACCTCTGTACTTCGTTTGCTCAGCTACAGACTAGAAACAGAAGAAACAAATTATTCAGAATTAAAATGTGCACTTGTCCTATTTTCCTTAGCAAAGCAGCAGAAATTTTGTGAGACAGCCAGTCCACTGAGATTTACAGCCCTGTTTGGCAAATTCTTGAGGTTTGGATAATAAAATTATGAGACAATTCCCACAGGTATATTTTTCACCTTTTTAATATCTTTTATATGATGTATTACTTTCATGTGATCTTTCCCACAGTTCTGCTCTGATGAAACACAGAAAATTCATTGAGAAACAGTCTCCTTACAAAAGCCAGCACTGGCAGTGTACATCTGCTGAGGATGAATCTGAGATTTCATCTAGTAAAGCACAGTACAGAAGCACAAGGTGTCATTTTTGGACCCTGTGACTTAAGATTTTGAAATTCTACACCTTGCCTGCTGGAAACTACTCTGTTGTAGTCTTTCTTGCAAACAAGCCTTGAAAATCCCCAGGCCTCGTTCACCAGGTATTTACATCAGCATGCACTGGGAATGTCTCAGTTGCATTCCCCAACTCTAACACATGGGCTCAGCCGAAGCCCAATCTGAAAAGCTTGATGTTTCCAAAAGACCAAAGGTTTGATGACTGATACAAATTCTTCTACCTCTTTCAGAGATATGCAATAGACTATCAGAAAGAAAGAAGACACAAATATTTCTCGAAACACCCACACAACCTTGCTGTCCACACTCTGTAAGATGCCCCATCCTGGAAGCAGACTGCTGGGTTGACATTGATCTAAGCTCTACACAAGAACATGGGCAACACACACAAGAAAGGGAAACACCCCAGATTGTGTTGTTGCACAACTAGGCAGAAATGTGAGCGGAGATGCAGCTGGCTAACTGAAATGCAAAAAAACCATAGCTCTTTCTACCTCCAGCCATTTAGTGCAGTTCAGGCAGTTTTCTAGCCAAACCACCTTCTGGAAAAAGTAAAAGAAGAAAAGGAGAGTGACACAAAGCTTACTGTTACCCCCTGTGAAGAGCCTGGAGATCCTCAATCTTCCTCTTATCTTTTCCTCTTCCTGCAAAAGTAGATTTGGGGGTGTCAACCTCTACAGCCACTAGAGGAAGAACCGAGCAGGCAAGAAAACGTGGGTCACTTGTGGAGGTCTTGCAGTGGGGCTGCCTAGTTGTGAGGCACTAGAAGAGCAACAACAGTCTTGGAGGGTTTTTGTGGCTTAACCCCAGCCAGCCACCAAGCTCCACACAGCCACTCACTCACTCGCCCACCAGCAGAATCACAGAGAGAATCAGAAGGGTAAAAGCTAGAAAACTCCTGTGTTGACATGAAGACAGTTTAATAGGGAAAGCAAAAGCCATGCACACAAAGCAAAACAAAACAAGGAATTAATTCACTGTTTCTCATGGGCAGGCAGGTGTTCAGCCATCTCCAGGGGAGCAGGGTCCCATCACGCATAATGGTTACTTGGGAAGACAAACATCATCACTCCAAACATCCCCCCATTGTAGCTGCATGGTGCTTGGTTAGTGTCTGGGTTTATGACAGAGTTACTTAAGGAGAGGACACATTTCTGAGAAATGGTAGAGTGAAGCAGATCAGAAAATGAGTGGCTTGATAAATGAGCTAAAAACAAAGGAACTTCAGTCCAGATTTTGTGAATTTTCTGCATCTGCCACTAAATAGCATGTCCAAATATGTGTAATGCCACATTACAATTCAACTGACCAATCTACATTCTTCATCTTTTCACAAGCAATGTCATTGTTTCTTCCTTTTCAAGGTATCCTTAAACAGTTAAGCAAAATGAAGAACATTTTGCAACCTCCCATGTATAAATACCTTTTTGTGTTAAATTATACTGCCATCATTTATTAAATGAAGATTGTCATTAAATACTACAATGAAGAATATTATCAATATTGCATCTGTCACAGATGAAAAAACTAGATAGATGGATGGATATCATCTATTCTTTGGTTTATGAACTCAGAGTTCCCTAGACAGTGTCACCGATGACACAATATTCCCAAATGTTGGATATTGTATGTGATATATCTGAAAGATGTGCAAAAACAGATGTAACCAGACAGCTCCTTTTGGTTACATACATGAGGAAGCTTCACAGAGCAAGTTATTTTAGCTAAGGCTGGCAATAATTTATTCTGAATAAATTGCCTCTATATCTGTTTCAGGCAGGAATGACATAGGAAGAATGTGAACTTTTTTGTTATATCAACTCATTTTGAGCCAAATTATGCTTCTTTTTGAGTATTCACCATTGCAAACATAGAAGACATGTGGATCTAGATATTAGCACCTTCTAAAAGTTGGCTCAATAAAAGCTGTTTAGCACTTAAACATGGAAGCTGTTGTCAGCTTCACAGATGAGTAACTCCTTCCAAATTTTGGAAATGGAAATTCTGATCTGATGTATATTTCAGGCTTATTAAGCAACTATATTTTCTAGGCCATAATTGAGTTAAAATTAACTCCAGCTCCCACACTGTGACAATCCATATATGATTATGGAAGTTATAAAAAATGAACTTGATGTGGGTTCTTCTACTCTAAGTGGAGGAAAACGTCCTCTGGAGCTGAGATTCATGATTCCAGGGAGCCATGGGACAAAGAGAATACCTAATCACACTGCCTTAGCTTGGAAATACAATTAAAAAGAAGAATGTGTTAGATTTTATCCTAAGAAACACCTTTCCTTTTTTTCCTGTAATTCCATCAAACACTGGTAGAGAGACCAATAAAAAGACATCGTTGTATGTTTATTAATCCTGCATTTTCCTCTGTCCTTTAGACTTTAAAAAGGAAGTTGTAAGAAGGGAAAAAATAAACACCCCAGTGGACAAAGATCAAATCAGATTTGAGGTGCTTATTTGTGAGATATTAAACTTGAAAGTCTTCTCAATATACCTTCTTTTCAATTTTTTTCTTGTCTCCTGAAAATAAGGTCTGCTGAAGATCTCCTGGTTGTTTTGAAAATGTGAGAATTACTTGTGCCATTCCTCCCTCCATGTCTTCTATTGGTCCAAAACTCATTTTTCTTTCTGTTTTCATGTGGTCTCACTACTACTGACACAAGGTCTTTTTCCCAGTCACACCAACTGGAACAATTTTGGTCTGTTTCTCTGCCTTCAAACCTACCACTCTGAAATCCTATCTGCAGAAACGTCTCTCCTTTTAACTTTTCTTAACTTATGTTTAACCCTGCTTCTTATTTTTAACTTAAGCCTAATACAATCCTAATGAATTCAATGAGAAGTCTTTCATTTGACTTGAGCCGGACCACGTAAACTTGCACCAAAAAGGTTAGAGAAGATTATTCAAGTCTTCCAGACCATGGTCTCAATGAGTGAAAGTCAGTAACTTCAGAGCTGAGGTGTCAGCCAAGAGATTTCTTGTCCTCAGCAAGTCACAGTCACAGAGTCCCAGTCACCACCTCTCTTAGACAGGATACTTTTTTGTCACAGTTACAAAAAGATGAGGTGAGGACTTTTATTTTAGAATATACCTGAGCAGCTGTCTGAAAACCTAGGGTGTTTTAGTGTTAATAAAAACGTTTTTCATGCTATCAATAATTTATTGACAGTTGGCTGCCAGTCCCGCACTTGTTCTGCTAATTTACTCCAGATCCTTGCACATTTTGGTGGACCAGGGCCAGGACAGAAAACAGAAAAAGAGCAAAACAAACCCATCCCTCTTGAACCCTCTGCCCTCTCCACTTCGAACATGATCATTCTCCTCTCTTTGCTGGGAACTAATGCTCACAGTGTGACTAAGAAAATGATTCAGTCCTGAAAGCCACCATGTGATTTAGCAAAACAAAGAGCTGACCTCTTCAGCATCAGTAGCAGCACCAGCCGCTCTTGAAATATCTAAAAGGCAAATGCATTAGTATGTTCAGTCAGCATGCTGGCTAATGACTAGACATTTTTGAACATATGGGATCATTATTCCAGCATTTCATCAGTGAACTTTCCAGAAAAACTAATTAAGGGGCCCTTAAAATGCTTACCACAAAGTTGGGTTTTATCACAACTCCTCTCTTGCATTTGAAGGATTAGCAGTTTTCGTTTCCCCTACTTTCACCACCTTTCCATTTCCAGTGATCACTAAAGATGTGTAAAGCTAATGAAACTGGTCTTTAATTTTTTAATGATAACTTACCTTTACTTTTATTTCACATGCAGAAAGATTTCATTTCCCACTGACACAAAAAGAATGCTCCATGGCCAATATCTACTGATGGTTTGTTTTCTGAGCTGCCTTCCTTCATATACGTCTCTCCCATAACTACTTCTGTTCTTTAATGGTTATTACAAATGACATCAGAAGGTAAGTTATAGATTGCAGGAAAGAAAGGTCATTTTCCTCATCAATAGCTCCTAACAAGGGGTAAATTCCCTGGGCAACTCTTCCTGCTGATCAGAATAATCTCCTAGGAAATGTGTAGATGACCAAAACCTCCTGCAAGACTGAATGTAGAAACAACAGAAGCAAGACTTTTCACTTCCTCAGGAGAAAAGAGCAGAGAAAAAGTTTAACTATCTTGCAGCAAGGTTTCTCTCATTGCATTTTTAAGGGGTAATAACTTTTAATAGGTATCTTGGAATAACAACCATTAAAATATGTAAATCTAAATTTTTGAACAAAGAAGTCAGATAGTCATTTATGTAACAAAATATCTCTGATTTTTTTTATAAAAGTAATAATTTGAAAAAATCCTGATCCTCCAAACTGATATATACTTAGAGTCAGAAAAAAATCACTTGCTTCTGTAGTAATGCAATTTATATGTGGAGACCCATGCAGACACTGAAGCATTTATGGGGCTGGGAACTAAGTAACAGCTAAAAAGAAATTCAAAAGAATCTGAAACGATGGCACACTTGCACCAGAAGAGTTCGTATGTATTTCATCCTGTGGAATAAACATCCCTGTGTCGAGCTGCATTGCAGAAAGCTGTGCTGGGCAGATGGCAATTGGACTGGAACATAATTCCCCCCACTGTCACCCACACACACTGCCTGGTAAAACAATGCCAGTGTCCTGCCTACTTCCACTTCAGATGAATGTGATCACCCAGTATAAATGCCAGCAACTTTGCCCCTCAAAAGATCCAGCTGCAGATCAGAAAATGTTTTGACAGGAAGTCAAAATAGGTTTAGTTCCAGTCAGAAAGTAAACACTGGGAAACAAAATCCTTTCTTCCTTGTGTTGCTGCTTTGTCTGATTTATCTCTCTCCCATTCTCAGTCCTGTCTTCTTTGGCTTGATTTGTCTCCTCCTCCCAGGACAGGAAGAATCCAGGAGGTCTTCTCCTCTGGAGCAGGTAAGATTGCTCTGATGTTCAAGCTTGTCCAGTGCCCTTCACAGTACCACAACATCAGTCACTTGTGCATGTATGTTGCTAAAGACATATAGAAGATCAAAATGTTTTGCATCTTATAACTATAAAAGTATTGCCCATTCATGACAGTTCATCTAACGAATAAATGAGCCAGAGCAACATTATGCAATACTAATATAGATCACATGACAAAAATAAAAAATAAAAAGAAAAATACAAAATTTATCAAATCTGTACCTGAATATAGATAGGCAGTATAAACTCACAGATTGAGCAGCCAGAAAAGACGTAATCAAGGGAAATTATTTACCTTGTGGATTGTCACACATTTTTCTTACCTGTCAAATATCAAATTCCTGCTGTTTTCTGATAAGTAGTGAGTGTGCATCCTGATAGCAAGCAATGTTAAAATCTCTATTACTTTGCAATGATCTCTGTACAACATGACTTTGACTCCCAGACCAGAAGATTTGCTCCCATGTGGAAATGGAAACATGGTCATTCACAACTACCCAGCCCAACTTCAACATGCCAGTATGCCATGGTATGGGTAGCTCAGAATTTTCATAGTTTTCAGAGCAGACTTCACACAAGCTAGTAAAATGCAAAGTATCTTCAACTTTCCATACCAATAACAAGGTTCTAAAACGCAAATAAACATAAATATGAATAGAAACTAATGAATACTGCCAAATAACCTGATAGCTCAGCTTACAGGTCAGGCTGATCCCCATATGCCATCCTAGTTTCTGCCTTCATGGACCTAGCCTTATATACCATCCATTCAAAGGCAAACTCCAGACTGTAAGGAGAGTAGTTACCTCTAAGCCTGAATCCTCAATACACCTGCCATATGCCTTAAAAACCAGAAGCATTATCCTGCTGCCTACACTGCCTTTGGTGAAGGGACTACTAAAACATTCACAATAGGACTAAAGAAGAAAAAAACCCTGTTGCTTTAAGTTGTGTGTGTTTGGCAAAAATATCATCCAGTTATGAGAACTAGTAAGCTGAGTGCCCTCTTTCCCATTTGGGATTGCATTTGAGAAAGAAATAGAGAAGGTGGAAGAAAGTTCGAGGTCTTCTACCTTTTGGGAGATAGGGGTTTGTAACCAGGATACCATTTCTTAAAATATATCTGTTTAACTGAAAGAATATGAATAGATGAACTTGCAGGAAAAAAAACTAGTTCGACTCATGTCCTACTTATTTGAAGAATATTAAGGACATTGTCCTTTGTCTCTAGTAACCAGATATAATCAATAATTTCTTTTGCTTAGAAATTTTTACATGGTTGCAGGACAGAAAAGAGATAGAGGCCCTCACTAGGATTTATATGCTGATGAAAGTCTTAGATGTCTGAGACATCAACACAAACCTGGTAGATATGATACACAGCCTATGAGAGATTGCAAAATGAGGATGACATGGATGGTTAAATCATGGTTGTACTGATTTCAGTGCCAGCTCTCACTGACCACTGGTCAGAATTTCACTTCAAGAGCTTTAAATGAAGAAAATTAGCATGGTTAAGGAGCTTGACCAGTAGTAATTTCTGTCATACTTTTCCCCTTTAAAATGAAAGATCTTTCAGCTAACTTTTCCTGAGTCCTTCAGCAAGGATTCCAAGCACCTACAGACAGAAATCACAGTCAGAGGATCAAATGTTACCATCACCATCCACTGATGCCCTGGAAACTTTGCAGGGGAGAGGAGGTCACATGGGACAAAGGGTCTTGGATGTCCAGCACCTCCCAAGAACTACCAAATTACTCTGTGTATTCATATATGTAAACTCGCATACTGGTTTAAATAATACACAGTTCAGCGAGTATTTTGAGCAGAATGTTTTGTTACGCAGGGATTCCAACGTTCATTTAAGTCTGCAACATAAGAAAAAATGGATAATCAGTGAGAAAAACTTTAAATCAAATACTTTCTTCTGTCTAAGAATCTCTATGGATAAATAAAGCTCCATCTTTAGATAAGGAAGTGTGAGAGGCAGGAAACTATGTGTTAGAAGCAGATACTGTATGAAGGCCCTCATCAGCTGGCAGGAACTGAGATACTCCGTGAGTCACCTGGTGAGGACTTTTCTTCAGTTTTCATTCAGATTTCTAAGGAGTTCATTCAAAGGGAAAAATGAGGAACAATGATGCTCAGAATTACAGAATCACAGAATATGCTGAGTTGGAAGGGACCCACAAGGATCATTAAGTCCAACTCTTAGCCCTGCACAGGACCCTCCCCAAGAGTCACACCATGTGCCTGAGAGTATTGTCCAAATGCTTCTTGAACTCTGTCAGGCTTGGTGTGACCACTGCCCTGGGGAGCCTGTTCCAGCACCCAACTACCCCCTGGGTGAAGAACCTAATTAAGTACACAAAGAACACAAATGTTTTTTCAAAAGCACAGATGAAGCACTGAATGCAGTCATCTAGAAAGGATTGTGCAGCTTAGATGGAGCACAGTACCCCAACTGAGTTCTTCCACATGGATTTCAGGGAGAAATTGTGCTCATAAACACATCCAAACAACACAATGTCTCTCATTCTTCTGCCAATTTCCTTCTAGTCTATACCCAGAGTTTCCAATGAGGCTCTTTCTTTCCCATTTTGTTCAATTGTAGCCAACATAAAATCAGAGAGAGGTGAAACTTATTGTTAATGATGTGGAGGCCAAATTATTATTTAACTTTTAAATATGAACAATGCTTGGCTCTAAATCTCATTTAATCTTCATGGATATCAATTATATTTTGTCATTTCTAGACCTCTGAAAATTTCATTTCTCCAAATGAGCTCAGTAACTAACCCTCAGCCACTTTAAAAAAAAAACCTTCTATTCTCGGATTTTTTCAATATAGATTATGAAAACATTAATTCAATGGAATTTATATGGCCTATTTGACATTCTTTTTTCTTTAGTTGGATTTGAGATGATATTCAAAGCTGGAGCTCTTTCCAAATGCTAAAATATTTGTTCTCTGAATAAATCACCATATGTGCAAAAAGATCAGACATCGGTACATCTTTTATGTAGAGACCGTTAGTTTACAATTTATTAGTCCTGCGTTATATTTTTTTTTCACAGTACACATTTCATTGCTGTGGATGACACTGCAATGTTTCAACAGAAATGGACCCCTAGGAAAAGAATGCAAACGTTTCTAAAGCTTGTACATTCACCACCAAACACTTGGGAATAGGAACAGTGGAGAAGAGTGAGCAGATCAAAGTCTTTTGGGAGGGAGCTTACCTCTTGGATGAGGTGCTCCATAGGAAGCTCTTTATCAGCCAGGCTCCATTTTCAAGGTATATGAAGGAAAATGATGCTTTAGGTGTCTGTATTCCTGCTTAAAGACTGGCACAAAGTCTCACGATGGTGGTAGACAGAAGACCTATAGCATAGGGATTGCACTCTACCCTGGTGCAGCCTCTGGCCCCAACTGAAGCAGCAAAAGACCAACAGCCCTAACAAACCCAGGGCAGGTCTTATTTCTCACCAGTCCACCCTGCCTTGCTCTGAGCATTAAAAGAAATAGCCATCAAATGCTACACAAGAGCATCAGCCTCTGCAGTCTCAGTCCTTGCTGGTTCCTGGCCCTGGGTTTGCCTCCTGATGTTTGACTGGGATCTACTTCCCAGTGCAGCTGTAAAGCTGAATTCCCAGCCTTGAGTCCTGACACACACAGCCTACTTTTAGGACTTTACAGTGGCCCCAGCTGGTGCAGAGGAGTGGTGACTGGTTTTTTCCATCCATGGTCTGGTTGAGCAGTTCTGAATGAATAGCCTGTGCAGCAGCTGTGCAGCGTGGGCCATCTCTTGGGATGGATTTTAATTTCCCTAGTCCATCTTCGTTCCACCCTCTTGGGTTTTATGTGGGTGGAGTTTTATTTAAGCTTAAATATCTAAATCTGTTGCCTGAGAAATAGGTGCGATATAAGTCCCTTCCTGTATTACGTGTTCAAATTGCTGACCACAAACACAATAGGTTTCATGGTGTTAAGGGCCACCTGTCGAAAGTGTTCAAAGGCACCCCCACCCATTTGCATTCCCCACCGCCTGTTTTCCTGTCTGTGACTCAAGCATCTCTCTCCGAGCCACTCGCCAGTGTGTCAGGCTGCAATCATTGCAGCGCTGAACCAATTCAACATCTTGAAAAGCTAATTAACTTCATAAAAAATTCATATAGGCATGCAAATACTGTGGCCCAGATAAATAATTAACTGAACTCTTCCACACCAGCGCCAGCATGCTCCAAGGCTGCCCTCTCTTGCCAGGCCTGCTCAACAATTATTCAAGACATGCATTTGATGATTTTCTTCAAGGTGTAAACCTACACGGCAGCTTAATAAACAACATACATTGCACAGTCAACATTGATTTACACATCTTCTGAAGAGATGATGCATGAAATGATCAGAAAAGTCAATAATGCAAGCAAAATGTATGGGTTTGAGATAAGTAACAGAAAACAAAATCAATGCCTTCCAGCTATTATCATCATGAAGTTGAGTTCATAATAGATAACATTAAGTTTGAACAAGTTGCATCATTCCAATACCTGCAATCAATTGTGACTTCTGACAATAATTGCCAGAATTATATGCGTGTTCATATGCGTATATGCTAACTCTACCTCTGGTGGTAAATGCATTTAGCTGAACAATCAGGATAAACAGTCTGATGAGCCAGATATTTTATTCTTCTGACATTAAAAAAAGGAGACTGCAGAGCCCATTAATCATGACCTGTATTGCCACATACAAATATTGGACTGAAGAAAACCAAAAAGCTTGCTACAGGCCTTCTGGAAGAAGTACCAGAGGAAGATGATATGGTAGATGGGATCACCCTATCACTAGCTATGAGGGATAAAATTCAGCAGAAGGAGGCAGCTGACATTATTGGAGCACCTGAGTAGCAATGACTCAATCACACAGCACAGGCGACGATACACCTCAGCTTTGTATCCAGAGCTTTACATGGGACTTATCATACGGCTTTATATCAAGGATTTCTGATAGCCTCAGGATGCAATCAATATGAAAGCAACATAAGAGAAAGCTCTGACCACTGAGGGCTTGTCAACACTGGAAGCTATTGTGAAACATGGGAAGGTGTGAATGCAGAGTACAATGACTCTGGTCGTTTTGGAAGCTGGTAGTCTATCATGCAGTAAACACACACAAGGCTGTCTGAGGGTGGAAGACATTTCTATATGGAGAAATCTATATATCTGTATCCCAATAGCCCTCAAATCTCCCTTTGAAAACATCTCTCACGGTATTTAAGTAGCAGTGCGTGTAACCTATGCCACTAAGTAAAACCCGGAGGAGTTACTGTTAGAGCATAACAGAGGCTGCCAAACATGGCTTGAGTTATTTGTGGAAGCAATCACCCTGTCTGCTGCACTGAGGGCTGGTAATGACAAACAGAGTAGCTTCCCTCCAGCCAGGAGCATGAATTTGGCTTCAAGTATTCATGATCCGGCTTTGACCAATTGATAATTATTCAATAGCAATAAAAAATGCATTGGCAATTTCAATCCAGCTCCTAGCAGAGCTGTAAAATGCTCACAAAACCACAATAAACAGTGATTGTGCCCTTCTGTGAGCAGCAGAAGCACAAAGATGGAGATAGGTTCCTCCTCCTTCATTCAAGGCAGAAGCAAAGGTAGAGCCTCACCAGGAGGTGGTGGTGTGGGGAGTCTGTATCAATGTAACCATAACTATATTTCTTTCCCTAACATTGAAGGGAGAAAAGGAGAATAAGGATGAGGGGAGCTTTGGGGAAACTGTACCCTGAGTTACAGTGTCACAGCTGAATGCCTATCCCAACAAATTAATTTTATAATGCTTTTGATTTGACCCACAGATGAGAAGATGGTTTCAGATGAGTTCCGTTTTAAGGGACTCATTCATCTCCTGAAACTAAAAGCCAAGCTCATAAAGCACAAACCCACACAAGCTAAAACCAATCAGTAGCTTCCCCGAATCCCTGCAAAGCCAAAGCATTCAGTGCCACGCTGCTCTGTCAATAATAGTAACAAGTAACACTACACTCGGGCTGTAATTTTTCATATCCAGTGTGCTGTTGTCCTATGATTTACTGTGCTAGCACTGAGAGCCATTGCCCAAGCCTTGTCTCTGCCCTCCTCCTGATTTACTTAAATCTTTTTACTTTTATCAGCCACAGGGAATGGGGACACTTACATGTAACAACTGACAATTTGAACAGAAAATACAGAGAAAAGCTGTGTAAAGCAAGTGGCTGAGATTATAGCTGTTGACTTCTAATATTATTTGACAGATGAGACTGCTGCAATTATCCTCTGCTCATGGGTTCCATTACTGGAACAAGAAGCGCACAAAATAAGGGCAATTTTCCAAACAATATATGGGTCCACTTAACTTTGTCAAGAGCCATTTCTGCAAGTGAAGTCCTCCCTGGTTAAAGATACAAGAATAATGTGCTGGTAACTTCACATGAACATTTAGTGAATTCCACATTAACTGCATTTACAGTTGTTCTTTTCCTGCTCTGTTTGAACCAAATAGGATATTATTTCTAAAGATATTTGTTTAAAGAACAAGATTGTGCTTACTGCTATTCCTTCTCTCAGGAACCCTTTTTTTTTTTTTTTAAGAAGGCATTTCAGAAAGTTTGCAGCTCACAAGAGCACTCTGGATTTTTGTAGAGTCCTCCATCCTCCTTCTGCATCCTGTCCCTGTTCCCCCACCATCTCCCTGTACCAGGAAGAAAGGCACCAACCCCTCACAACGCCGTCTCCTTCTCCCTCCCTCCCTCCCTCCCTCTTTGAACAGGCTGGTCCAGAGAGTGTCCCCGAGTCCCACACACCACCCTGCAACTCTCACCCTCCCCCTGTTCTTCCCCAGCCCACTGCCACCTTTCTTCTCTGCTCCATTGGGCCCCAGTCCCAGCTGGCACAGCTGGTGAAGGGGAATACTGGCAGGGGAAAGCAACGAACATGGCCAAGTAATTCCTCAATAGCAAAAGATTGTCATTCTGGGGAAGAGGAATCTCTTTTACAAGCCCCTCTGCTTGCCCAAAAGTGAGCAAATAATATCCCACACAGACAGGTTGGTGCATAAATAGATCTCAGAGGAAGAGTGGAGGTTCAAGGTTTCCCTAAAGTAATACACAGCAAAGGCAATCATCCTCTGAAGTCTTCCTGTGCCAAATCCAACCACTGTATCTAATCACGGGAGTGTGAAAGAAGGAATATTAGTCCTGCTTTAAGTTCAAACTTCAACACAACCTTAGCAACAGAGTCACTAGTGACGTATACATAATATATTTTTAAGGTTGCCCCATCGCTTTGACTTGTGGAGCTATTTATAGATCAAAAGGAACTTCTTTCTCTAGCAGGAAAAAAAAAGAATGAATTTTCTGAAAGCAAAGGTGGGAAAAAAATGAGAATGAAAAAAGAGGGAATAACCTGTGCCCTAGGTGGTAGTTATTAATTCTTCCCTCCAATGCCATCTGTGCTGAACCATAGTGGTAGTGAATATTTTTCAGCAGCGTTCCCCAACCTCTCACACATACTTCAATATCTTCTCTCAGATGTGCCTTGGACCTAGTGCTGCAGACCCCAGTGGGAGAAACCCCACCAGGAATCACTGCAAAACCACTTCAGGTTAAGCTCAAGTTCCTGATCCAGTTCAGCTGGATCAGTGATTCCCTTCCTTGGAGGTTGAAGGTGTTCATCAGTTTGGGAGAGATATTTTTTTGTCCTAGTCCATGTCATTCAGAAAACTGTCATCCAGGAAACAGGCCTGGCTCTTCCTGAAGTACTCAACACTTGGTTTCCACAGTACCTTGTGGCAGTGAGTTTCATGGCTCAGCCAAGAGCAGAGTCAGAGATAATGTGAGGAAAACCAGACCTTGACCACAGACACTAACACACAGTTTTTCTCCATGTCCAGTAGTGTGACCATTAAAGGAAGAGATCTGGTAAGGGGGAAAATACCATCACTTTCTGAGCCCACCCTGGAGGAAGGCTCTCTAATCCACCTCCCTTCCCCTAAACGTATCTCCTGACCTAAACTAAGACACCCTACCTGAAAGCATCCTTCAGGTTGTACATATAAAATGCCCACAGATGTCTGGGAATAAGGATAGAGTAACTTTTTACACATTTCTATGAGGCAAACAAGATTTATGTCAATTCTAGAGAAGAGAAAATTTATCTCAGAAGTCAATGGGAAAGAGAAGACAAGTTGAGAGCATTCAAATGTCAAATTCACAGACCCCAATATCCTCCAGATTATACCATTTTCTTGTTGTTAGAATTACTGCCTCATGGCATCCAGAATGCAAGGAGAAAAATATGTGCTATTTATGAGATTGTTACCTTTTGCTTTCCTCCTTCATTACACTATTAGGTTTTTCCAACAGGAGAGCTGGCCCTTTTCTGGAAACTGACCTTTGCTGGAGGGCAGGCAGATGGCTGCAGCCACAGACAAGCCCAGTTCTCCTCCTTGACCATGTGTCACTCAAAACCCTTGAAGATCTCTGTGCTGGAGACCCCAGATCTCCTCCTGAATCTGGGTCACTGGCAGCACAAAGCTCTGCTAAAGGCACCCACATGTGACACAGACCCATGAAGGACCATTCCTCATCCCAGGGACACAGCGATGGCCAAATCTGAACTGTGCAATTGCAACAATTTGGGCTTCGGGGATTTTTTTTTGTTAATATTTCTTGTTCAGCCCTTGCAGTCTTGGTCTCTTTAGCACAGGTCTCCTCACAAAGACAATCCTCGTACCAGAAAGCCTCAGATTTGCCCTCAGCTCTTCCATAGGCATTGATTAGGTGTCTTTTTGCTTTTTTCCTTTTAAAAAAATCAAAAAAGAAAAGGGACATGATTTAAAACTAAAATAGAATGAAGTGCATTGTACAAAGGATTATTTCAAGTAATTCTCCTTGAAACTGTAACAAAGGAATGTTTCCCGGGGATTAAATGGACTGTCAGGTAATCAGAAAAGTTGTTTTAGGTTTTCCTCAAGAAGAAAAGAAGCATTTTGGATGGATTTTGTTTCTGGTGCTTTGTGACACTTTACAGCTTATTCCCTCATGTCACACCAGTTTATTTCATTATTCATAAACATGCTGAATGCCAAAATGATCTCAGAAGCTATGGGGTTCTTACACTCTCAACCACTAAGCCCTTTTCTCTCCGTCCCATTGCAAATGCAAGGATCCAGCCTTCTTGATGTCCTTCCACATGGATTTTCTTTTGACCACTGCTCGTCCTGCTATCTTTCTTGTTATGGGGGTGGGATTTCCGGTATTTTACACACTATGCAGGACTCTGAGATGACCCTGAAGGAGAAATCTCATTCAAGAGAGAATGCATTTGTCCCCAGCGTTGAAGTGCAGAGAGACAGCACACAGGGAACCTTGCATACAGGCTGGATGCAGTCCTTATTCCTCTGTGGAGCACTTGGGGTGCTAGCACTAAAGCCCGCTCCCATCACCAGTCCCAGAACACCTCCTGGACCTGGTCTGGAGTCTCTCACCACACTTGTACCTTGCTTGGCGCTGCAGGGGACAGGCTGCCCCTTCTCAGGGCCAAGGCACAAGCACCCATTTCCAGCAGTGGGTCTCTCCCTCCCTCAACAGCTGCACACTCCCACCTAACATGCTATCTAATGCATAGGGATGCCTTAAAATGGCACAGGTCTTTCCTCCAGGTCCAGCATCAAAAGTAGCTACCTACAAGTAGCTACTTATCAGCTGTTCCAGCCCACATCCACACCTGTGAGCTCAGCCCTCTTCTCTCACCCTTCCCAAAGCCTTCAAGGGAGCAGCTAAGACAACTTGGAGCACAGATATCCCCCACACCACATACAGCTCCACAGCTATTATATGCCAAATGGAAAGAGTCCCCCTCCCTCTGCTTGGCCAGGAGCATCCGTCAGTGAAGGCAAGCAGTTGCCACAAAGGAAGGCAGCCTGGACTGAGGGGAAGAGGTGTCAGAGATGCTCACTGCCTCTGTGAGGAGGGATCCCTATGAGCTGGGGCATCTGGCCCCAGTATCTAGGTTGGCCCACAACACATCCTTTTGGACTACTTGATACTACTGGGTGCCCAAGCAGAAAAAGACACCCACATCCATCTGTGCCTAAGCAGTCAGCTTCTGCTGTAGCAGTCAGTCTTTGCTCTCGAAAAGAGTGTGGAAAATGGGGATTTAAAACCCACTACAACTGTGTCTGGAATGGGAGCAGGGATGGTGGCTAGTCCCGCACTGGCTTTTCACCTGGTAGCATTGCCGTGTGTGACAAAGCACACACAGCCTTGTTCAGTGATGCCAACCCAAGAGTCAAGCGCTGGTCCCTACTCCACGAAGAGGCTCCACTTCCCATAGGCTCACAGAGAATGGCTCCCTCATCACATGCTTTGCTGATCCTGCTCCAATCTGGAACAATTGCTTCTTCATGTCTGACTTAATTTTATCTCTAAGTAAGAGAAAGGAAGATTTGAAACTGCTATTAGCCATGGAAAATTATGATTTTTTTTTACTTTTTTAAATCTAAGAGCAGGGTTTTCTTTTCCATGAGCTGCTTCCTTCTAAAAGAATTTTTATTCCAATTATTCAGACACCTGCTGGTGTCCCAGCAGCCCCCTGGCAGCAGGGAACCCTCTCGGGCTGAGCAGCCGAAAGAAACAAAGCCCAGAACAATGTTGTACAGGGAAACAGTACACACACCAGCAAGCCGGAGAGCACAGCAGCAAATGTGTTATTAGTCTGACATCACAAGGGTCTGCTTGTTTGTTTGCTTTACGCTTTTAAATCCCAATGCTCTCTCTTGCCATGCCACATGTTGAATTTTTCTTGATTAAGTTGAGACTTTTATTATGCGGTGTCCCCAGAAGAATTACAGAGGGGAAGGAGAAAACCCAACTGCATATGGCAAAGGCAGTGAGGTAGATACTGAATTCTTCCAGCTTGAGAAGACAGGTAGTACAAATAAAGTTCTTTTGTACCTGCTTTAAGACATAGCATGTACCAGCCCATCTCAGCAAATATACCTCGGGAAAAGCCAAAAGCAGGATCAGAGATGCACAGCAAGGAAAATTTTAGAGCTGCCAGTGCAAGTTTCTTCAGATGCAATGTGTTTGTACAATACCGAGCACCAGGAAATGTCAATTCTGACTGTTTAGTAGAAATAATAATAATAATTTCTTCATTGTTAATTATTGATATTATTACAGGCCTCTCCAAGTCTGTAGCTGTAAAAACAATACCGGCCACCAAAACCATCCAACTCCCCTCTACTCCCCTCTACTCATTGTGCAATGAATGGGACTGACCCTCTTGGCCAGATCATTTGGGCTACATCTTTCAGCCTCATTTCCCTCCTTCCAGGAAGTGCTGTGTTTTGCAAGAGATAGACCAGCATCAAAGCCACTATGGCAGGATTTCCTCACTTGGAAATAGGCTTCAAGCAGACCTGTAAACTCTGTTGAAGTTTGCTTTCTAGTGCCAGAGCAGCACAAAACAGCTCTAGCATCTGGCCTCAGGGGCTCAATCAGTTCTGTATGAATACTCATATGATGCAGTTATCACCAGCAAAGCTCAGAGCTAAGCGCCTTGCTACCAAGTCTCATGGCTTTGATTTAAGGAGCTCCCAGTAATCTGGGATGCTACAATTAACATATTTAATAGAGCGACTAATGGGAAAGAAAAAGAGGAGAAACCTGAAAACTGCAGTTTATAGTGACGGTAGGGTGAGAAAGGAACAAAAACAAAAAGTTTCAAACTATAAAAAAGGGCACATGGAAGCTGATTAGTTTCTCCCTTTTATTCTGCACAACATAAGGAAGAAAAAAAAAGAATCATGGGATTTAATTAATAGTCAGTAATCTCAGACAGATAAATTTATCTTTTCAGAGATAATGTGTGAGATTTAAACATTTACTTTAGGACACTTTGACAAATCTGCTCATCAAAAGGCAGATGATCTGTACTTTCTAGACACCAAATCTTTCCAAAATGTCTCACACAGTGGCACACAAATAATACAGACTTATTTTAAATACACACCTCTGTTCCCTCCCTGCAGGAGATTACAAACCATGCAGCTGGGTTATTAAAAGAGTTAGACAGCAACTAAGGGTTCAATAAAGGCATCTGCAGTTGTTCCAGGTAAGAAAATAGCAATGAAATTAATCTAGTTTATAAACAGGATATAAAGAAAAGTAGAAACCCCTAGTTAAGAACAGACAATGTTATTGTAATTATGATGAATAAAACAAAGCTCTTCTGGTCAGCTGGGGATTTACTGCATTGATCTAGCTTGGAAACCAAGATCAGCTTCAGCTGGCTTGGAGAAGGAGCCAACAGTTCATCTGATCAATGGCCAGGTAATAATAATGTATTACATACCATAATGCTGAGTTACAGTTATACACTGCTGTAACAATTGCCAGACCAAAACTCTAGCGAGATAGCTGTGTGACTAAATACATATTTATCTTTTACAGTGCCTTTTACATGGTTCTTTAATTATCTCCAAACCAAGTACTCTAAACCCAAGAAATAGTTTCAAATTATATTCAAATGGGTATCTAAACAACCTTAGTTCTGCCTCAGGTTTAATGTATGCAGTATACCATCTAGCACATTCATTTCATATTTTATTATAGCCAGTAAACATAAAATTATTTCAAAGTCACTGTAGCAATAATGGTGCCATATTAGATAAAATTACTCTTTGAACAAGGTCTTCCAGCTTTCCAATATCATGTCTCATTTTATCTCCCATTGGAGAGCAAAGGCAAGCTGTCCTTAGAGAAGAGGTTAAGCCACGTTCAAATG
This sequence comes from Lepidothrix coronata, assembly GCF_001604755.1. Classification (NCBI taxonomy): domain Eukaryota; kingdom Metazoa; phylum Chordata; class Aves; order Passeriformes; family Pipridae; genus Lepidothrix; species Lepidothrix coronata. The sequence continues at coordinate 23,955 of NW_016690274.1, read as the reverse complement.
ACAAAGAGAAGCAGTGGTCGTTTTTGCTTAAAGCACTCTGGAGTTTTATTCCTTCTAGAAACAATAGAGAAGGGATGTTGAGAGATGGCAAGCCTTTAAGGAATTTCCTCCAGCAGAACATGATTTTTCAGTGTTGGCAAGAAACTATATTTAGCAAATAATGACCCAAAATGGAAGATGATCATATTTCTTTAACAATGTAACCTACAGACAAGAGGTTTATTCCATCATTAAAATAGGTCCAACTTTAGGTGCTTAGAGAATCTGTTTATAATCAAAGTAGTTAATGGATTTACTTGTAAACTTGGACAATACATGAACTATTTAAAGGGTATGGGTAACACTCATCTGAGCTCACTGCAGCACTCTAAGACTTAGGCACTTGGATCAGCTGGGTATCTGGACTCCCTCATGGAGGGCAGAAAAAGCAGCTCAGCAGCAGGGAGGTGGGACTGGGTAGGGCTCTCGCTCTCCAAACATGTCCAGTGTCCATATGCACACCTGTTTTTTAGCAACATTAGATGAATCCCATCCCTATTAAGAGTGGATTATGCTGTTTCCAGTCCCTTGGCAGTAGTGTTGGCCAAGAACTTTTCAGCCCCAACCCCACCACTCTCGCTCGTCTCTGCCACCTCACTTTCCTTTGCACCAAATCAGCTACCAAAGAGCAACAAAATTATCTGGTTCTAAAGAAGCACTTTTTTCTTATTATCAACCTGTTTTTCTATTGACTTCCTGTGATACTTTTTTTTCTTAGTCATCTCATTTTCACCAGTCCTTGACACACCAGCAGTGGAACAGGCACAGCAGTGGAAGCAGAAGATCCCTGTGTAGGGGCAGAGGGAGGTGGGAGAGGGTATATTGGGTACATTGATGAAGGATTGATAACATGGAGCTGCACCCTAATTTTCAAGAGGACATTTACACAAAACAGAGGCTATATGCAGTACTCAACACTGCCTAAATTACAGACCCACAGCATTGTCTTCACAGTGGGAGTAATTTAATCAGCCTCCTTTTTCAGTGTCCCCTTATCCCTCATCTTCAACTACTATTTGCCTGAAAGGCGGAGCACAAAGATTCCTTGTCCAATTGACTAGCAGTGAGATGAGCTGCCACAATACTCTGACATCCTGTGCACAATTCGTGTCTTCCACCTGCTCTTTTTCACTTTTAAAGGCACACCATCCCTGGGCATCTCCCACAAGCCTTCATCAGATTGCCCCTAAAAGTCTAGGGGCCAGGATATCCACCTTCTTTAGCATTTCTGCATTGCTGCCTTGCTCTATTGCACATTACTCAGCTTGGATTCACGCTGTCTACCAGGCCAGAGAAGCAGACCTTCCTCCACCCCCTATCAGTCCCCTACCTGGATCAGACAGCTCTCCTGCAGCTGTGTGTGGTCTTGTCCCATACAGTTTTATCCTAAAAATTTAGTAGAAAAGCAAAATACCTCTTTGATACCCCACTGTTAACTTCAATAGAGTGACTCCAGGGATGAGCTGAGTACACTTGAAGAGGAAAAATTTAAGCAAAATAGAAAATAAATAAATAATTTCTCTACAGATATTTAGACACACACATACACATATGGTGAAATTTTACAACTTAATTTGCTTGTGAATGGCACTGAACCGATTCAGTGTGGTTGCTACAGTACAACTGTCCCCTAAGCAGTAACTCAGTGCACAGAGAATTACATTCATTTGTGCATCGACATTCCTGAGTTAAGATACTTCTTTATTCCAAAGATTGTTGATTAGCCCCCTTTCAAACTCAGTATCCGCTGTCTGTGCCTTACATGAATCATGTTCAGCACAGGACATTGCTGACACTCTATCACAAACAACCTAGGAATAAAAAGATCGGCATTTCAGTTTATTTTTCCTGCATCTTGTTAAAAAACATATTAGGAATTTTGAAGAAACCTAATGCATAAATACATATTTTGTCTGATTCAATAACATATACAATTCAAATGACACTGCATTAGAAAATCAAGGGGCTGCTGTTATTCACCAACACATTAAGTACGAGCAAATTATTTCCTTACCTTGACATTATTCAGAGGGCCAAATCAGAAAATGATGCCACATCACTTAACTGCCTGCCCCATCTTCTCCCCAACAAGCAACCAGAAAGCTACTCACCACTCAAACACAAAATGCTATTTCTTTAATCTTATCAATCATCACCTCTTCTGAGTCGTGAGGACAATTGGTATTAGCAATCTCAGCCCTTCTCAGACAGTTGGAAGTTTGCATGTCTTAACTGATGTGCCTAATTAGATACAGCAGTGATTCAGCCTTCAGCTGCGGTTCTGTGGTGTTGCTTCCAGTGAGCATCAGCATGCTTCCCATCACCCTGTGACTGAGGTCTTTACTCTTCATCACAATCGCTGTTATCTGTCAGAAGTGATACCAGACTGGTTTCCAAAGAATACCGATCCTTCCTTTATTTCTATGGAAGTACTTTTACTGGAAGAAGCAAACTGTCTTTTACTGAATGTTATTCCGGTGAAAGATAATAACCAGGAAATCTTGGCATCTTCCAGCCCCGGATAGAAAAGTCTGCTGAGCTTTCCAGGGGTGTCACAGAGAAACACTTTGGCACATCATTCAGCCTCCATGCTGGCTCACTCTGCTTAGTGAAATGGAAAGCTCTATCTCAGTGGTTGTAGGTTTGTGAATTCTTACCTGTCATGAATTGGATGATACCTTTTTTTTTTTATTAGGTGGAATGACTTTCAGTATGTAGCACTGTGAACTAGAGATGAACTGCTGTTCTGGAGGGGAAAGATCTGTATGTCATTAACCTCATCAACCTCTGTTGACATAATAGAGAACGTAAGCAAAGAAACGTATCCCAAAGAATGAAAAAAAGTCAGTGTTTTCTTAGGCTTTATCCTTAGCAGATTAGAACAGCCAGAATATCCGTCAAGGCTTCAAAAGTGTGAAAGCTATGGTAGATAACACGTATTTCCAGATTTAAAATTACAACAGTCCACAGCTAAAAATCTAGGTGCCTCGTCTTCAGCTGGGGTAAAAAAGCACAGTTCTGTTGAAATTAGATGACACCTACTTATATCAGCCAACGATATTGCTCCTAAATATCAAAGCCTATGATCACTTCTGCTTACTTGCCAATTGCTACATTTAGTGCTCTGTTTTCCATTGCAACAGTAGACCCTGAAGGGAGCTAGAAAATCCAACTCTTTATCAGTGATGTTTTCAACTCTAATAGGAGATGTACAAGGCCCTGAACTCAGCTCTTTGTGAATAAAAAGGCTTTTAATTCATCTTTAAGGAAACAATTAGAGATCATCCAGAGCATATAAATTAATCTGATTTTCCTTTTCCTCTACCAAGGCTATTATATATCTCTTTTCTTTTTCTTCCAGGTTGGCTTCTATTTTCTCTCAGGTACGACTGAAGTTTCCTAAGGCAATGAACTGAAAAAGAATCTGCAACATCTGGAGTTATCAGCACTTCTGCCAAATAAAATGAACGCATCTGAAGAGGGACATTTCTCAGAATAAAAATGGAAGTGATGACTAATAAGGAAATGCAATTTACTAAAAATATCTCATTTAGCCTTTTCTTAAATATAGCAGTCTTGTAAGTCTTCTTGACCACCTAAAAGTCTTGCTTGGATCATTCAACAGTAAAATTTGTCAAGAAAGAACACGTTTGGCAGCTCTGTATGTTGTTTGGAGGTGAATGCAAGTTTACAGATCATTTGATAGTGTCTTATAAACCAGAGGCTTTACACTTGAGTTAACTTCCATCAACTCCTTTTTACTCAACATAGAGAAACTGGCAAAATAGGATTCATCACACATTTAAACAGCTCAGCTGAACTGCACTCTAAAGGCAGCAGATGCTCTCCTTCACCTGAAAAAGAAGCTCAGGACAACTAGCTGAGCCACGACATCTATATCTGTAAATATCTTAAGTTTAAGAACTATGAGGGTCATCTCCCAAAACTGTCTTGCAGAATCATTCCCCCTTGCATTCCTCCTTATCTTAGCTTCTCCTTCTTGTAACTGTCACCCTCTGGGAAAGGAGGGGACAATCATCAATGGACAAGAGAGGTTTTGTCTTCTTTTTTAAGAACTTTTCTTAAGGGTCCTCAATGAAGAGGTGATATGAGAATAAGCATTTATCTGTTACTTAGCTTTATTCACCTTAGCGTTCTTGTCCCTTACTCTTAGTCCTTGTCCCTTACTCCAAGCCCTTACTGTTAGTCCTTCTTCCCATCCTGTTTCTTCTTGTCCCACCTTAAATCTCATTGTCTAGGAGCACTCCTTATTCAAATCCCTCCAAAAAATCATTCCTGCCCACTTGGCTACATTAATCCTGACCTAATGTGCTCACAGCTCTGCCAAATAGTTACTAGAACCAACCTAGTGCGCACCTTCCTTAAACAGCAGTTATGGAATCTTATCATGTACAAATGGTCTTGTCCAGAGTTTCACTTACAGGCTAACCATAAGTACCTGGGTGAGACACCTAGGGTAGGTTAGTAGTCACTTGAGTCAATGAAGCAATAGTCCCCTCCAGAGGGACTCTCAGATCCTATGCACTTTTACACATCCCATGAAGACACCCGTTTCTTTCACTAGTTGTATAGAAGTAGACCTGAGTGGCAATATTCCTTATTTTAGGTTATCCATGAAGTGCTAAAAGATTGGTAGGGTGAATCTGAGCTTATATCATTTCCTTTTATAGGAATACATCTTAACATTTCTTTTAATACTTGGAAATAATGAATACAAGCAACTACCAAGGCACAGAACTTTTAGTTGCCTCAGGGCACTCTATCTTCTCTGAAGCTTATTCTCACCCTAAGTTTAGTGATTCTTCAGCTGCTATTGATGTTAAGATGAGTGCTGCATCTGACAAAATAAGGCCTGTTAACACTTCTGATGGACCTCACTGATGAACAATGCAAAGAAAGAAAAAAATGTAACAATGGAAGGAAAAGGGAAATAAAAACAGGCTGCATACCTTTACTAAAAGCCTCTAATATTCTACTTCTACTACAAAGCCAAGGGATGTTGCAAATCTGGATACACTCTCTGGAGTGCAATTTTCTTCTCTTTGTTGCTGCTGATGAAAACAACAGGTCTGTCCTCTCTTGGCCTTCAATACAAACAGGAAAGGGATTCAACACAGCATGAAACTGAGAGCAGTGCCTGAGATGGTCCTCTTCTGCTAACAGGGTGCTTTGGGAAAGGTCATTCCCAGAGGCACAAGGGGTTCAGAGTGAGGTGGCAGGTCTTGGGGACAAGCCAAGGTCACTCTTTGGCAGCACAGCCCTGCATGAGCAATGCAGAGCACACATCGGGAGCTGCCCTATCCCATAGCAAATCTCTAATCAGAAAGAAGACAAGCTTGACAACTTTCCTCTTTGATTTTTTGTCATCTGAGGAATGCATGAGGAAATCACATGAGCCGTTCAGCCTTACTCGCATAAACTTAGAGAAGAATGTGGCTTGAATTCTATAGCCTTTTCTTATCATTAGTATTTTTCCTTCAAATCTCTGTATTTTATTGGGCTCACAGAACAACAGCAAGGGCTGTCCTGCAGCTAATTTGAGGCCTGCCAATTCCCTGTGACTGCAAACAAAATCTGCAGCTTACTGGATAAAGTGTCTTCTTTGTATTTCAAAAATAGTCAGCACAAATCCAATTAAAAATGTTTCTTTTCTTTCAAATATTTTATTGTTCTGAGCATTTCTGTGTAAGCAGGGAACCCTGGATTACAGTCCTCTCCAGGGGATCCTAAATGTTTATACAAATCACAGTAGGCAGCATTACAACACTTCCAACTTTTGCCACATGCACTTTGTCTAAACTTGAACTTGGTCAGAAATCTGTCACACTGCAAACTGTAAAAAAGAGAAATGAAAGGAAACTGTCTTATTTTTGTTCCTTTTGAGGATGTAATTCTATTAACAGTTCTGTACGTCTTTTCCTCATCAATTTAATTACAGATTAATTAATTCTTAGCAGTTTTCTAAAGCCCAGCAAAATATCATCTGACCCAAAACATTTCACAGCAGGGAAAAAAGCCAAGTTAGATAAAGAGAAAATCCATCCTTTGGAAAAAAAACGGTGTTTAGAAGAACAGGCAAGGGTAGAAAAAGTTCAGCTCTCCCTTTTCCGCAGCAAACACATGTCGCTGAATGTCTCACTCATTTACATTTCACTTCTTTCCATTTCTGCACATCATGCCCCTGACTGAGCTTTACTACAGACTGCTGATGCTATATCCAAGGTCTTCTTGTTTTACGCTTTCAGTGCTTGAGGATGCCCTCATCAAAATGGTTGAGATACAGCCACAGCCATGGCTTTGCTGTTGGTGTTGTCCCACAGCCATGGACCTCTTTTCAAACAGGCGCACAAAGTCTGAACGTGCTTGGAGCTGCAACCCTGATGATCTAGTTTGTCTCAGAGGCCAAGTCAATGTGGTGAGAAATAAAGGGGTCTACATTAGAAATGCTCAAGCTCTGGAAAAGGTTCCAATTATTGTTGCCTGAGATAATTCCAGGAAGGGGTTGAGTTTGCACCCTCTTCTGTGAGTTTGTGTTTTGCTTCTGCCAGAGGGTTGTGACTGCCATCTGCTTACATTTATGTTTTTATAGAGCCTTTTATCACAGGGCTCCCAAAGCACTTTACACACTTACACCTTGATTCTCTGTTGTAACAGGAGGTGAGTTTAAATTAAAATAATGTGCAGGTCGTAAGCTAGGAATTGGGCTTTAGAGCCTCCTTTTTCACCTCTCAAGTGGGGTTATTACAAAGTAAGTACAAAAAGCCAGAGACAGGCATTTCAAGCCACAGTCTGAAAATCAAGATATTTTTGAGATTGGAGAAAACAGAAAGACTTAGAAAAAAGGAAGCTATGTTTTGCATGCATAGCTGATAAATCTCACAGTGTAAAGGAGAAGCATATCTATGCCTTTGGTAATTGATGTGCTTGCCATGAAGAAAACAAAGCACAACTCAAAAAAGCACTCATCTCTTTGTCCTTAGATACAGTTATGGATGGATGACTACTGCATGTAACAGGGAAGCCCAAAGAAAGGAGAAGTCTCCTTTCTGCAAAGGAGCTGCCCCATTTCAGAGAGGGGGAGCTGATGTTCTCAGCTATTGCAGGTCCCAGTGGCAGGCCAGGAAAGGCATAAGATGTGACATGTCCCTTCTGTACATACAGCGGGGCATGAGTGACATTGCCATGATGGCCTCCCAGGGAAGGGGACAGAGGCCAAAGCAGCGCAGGAAGCTGAATGCAGGAAGCACAAGAGCAGAGGACAGGAGTTTGTCTTTGGAAGTGCTTCCACAGGGTTAGCAAGTTAATTAGTTGCACAGCACGGGCCCAGACACTGTGCCATGAAGCTTTTTTTATTAAATCTGCTTATTTCTGGACCCTCTGTTGCTAGTTCAACTGCCACTGGCCAGGCCAATCAGAGAGAGCACGTTGCTCCTCTGGGCACAGGTGGACACCCACACAGCCAACACTTGCAGCTGAGCCAGCCACCTTGGGCTCCTTTACTGATAATGCAGAGAAAGGTTTTCCTTAGGGAAACACTTCTTCTCTTCCTGAGGAAAATAGGACAAATTATTTGCACCCAAGAAGTGTTTGTTTCACTCCACTCTGAAGTCAGGAGAAAGGACATTTCTCACACCCTTTGCCCTGCAGAATAGGCCAGTGAATCCTCTCTAGCAGCGCAGTTGCAAAAAAAAACATTTTTTTCAACACAAAGTCTTAAAAACAGAAAATTAATTTAAAACCCTGTGAAAATTAGAACTGGTCACATACAACTGGGTCTTCAAGACACACAGCCTTACATGCAGATGCTCACCACTAAGAAGCATAAGTAATTGGTTTACACCATGGCACACTAACTTGACTTCCCAGATCAAAGCACTTGATCCAGAGGGAAAGACTGAGAGGTTAAAAAAGGGATGAGAATAAGGTGAGAAGGCATGGGGTAAAGGACCAGGAGAGGCAGGGAGAGCAGTGGAAAAATAGCATCAGAGACTGAAGGAAAAAAAGCAGAAGCTGCAACACTAGAGACCTGGTTCATTCATGACCCCTTCTCTTTCCTCTCCAAGTTAAATCTTTTCCCCATCCTCCCTTACCCTCACTTCTGTTCTCCCATGGCTCACTTTTTGCACCCATTGCAGCTCAGCTCACTCTTTCACCTGCACAGACTCATCACCACCCACAGAAAAATCCTCCAAATATCAACCTGGGGTGCATTCTGGAGCAAAGGGGGAGCCTGAAATAGCTCCTGCTGACACCCTGTTGTTGTAGATAAATAACTCGGCACTCACTGGAGCTGGAACTGGAGTCCAAGTCCTCTGGCAGTTTTATGAAACTCTAGCTATTCCTTGCCTCTGCTTTTCAAAAAGTACACAAAATGAAGTGGCTTGTTCTGGGGCAAATGACACAATGGTGCTAAACTGCATGATTTGTTTGTTTGTTTCATCCCAGGAGGGGAGGAGGAGGGAAGGAATGTATATTTGATCTGATCCAAACCATTTTTTGTTGTTGTTTCTGCTAAACTCTTAAAAAAAAAAAAATCAATGGTTTGAACTGCCCTACACAAAAGAATTTTGAGGGAAAAGAGAGATACTATACTCCATTTTTCTCTCAAGACTCGTTTGACCCTCTGACACCTCAGCCTGGGAGGAACTTGCTTATGAAACCCAGCGTTCAGAATAAATTTAAAAAATAGCCCAAGCTGCCCCACATTCAGGAGGAAAGCTGTTTATTTTCTGTCTTCTCCTGCAGTGCCTGTGTGCTTGTGTCAGAGCATGCTCTGAATTGCCCACTGACCTACATTCCCTGGGACATGAAGCCATGCCTCCCTGCTCCAGGGCTCACCAGCACCCCTTGCCCTGGCCCTGCACTCCCTCTCCAGTGTTGCACCAGCTCTACCAGCAACACTATGCATAAGTGGATAATGTCTCGGCCCACGGAAGCATACTTTTAAATGGATAGCCAGCCAAGTGTATATTAATTAAACTTAAAAGTTCTATTTATTGCCAAACACAGGGGGATTACACAGACAACAAGTGGTGGAAAGTACTCCAAAATGTTCTCACCCCTTTAATTACTGTGCTATAGTTAGCCCAGAGAGTTGATGTATAATCAGCGCTTCTGTACGCACTGTTTACAGCAGGCACTCAGGAGAAGCAAACTTACTTGGTGGCCTCTGACCAGCTGCCACATTTGGAGGGGCAGGAGGAACACAGAAGGCACTGAAGGTACTGAAGGGCCCTTTACTTTATCTCCTCCCCACAGAGCTGCTCGCCTCCAGCCTCTGCTGTGCTCACCAGTCCTGGGGGTGCCGCTGCCAGCCCGTGCCCTCCCCTCAGCAGTGCTTTCAGTCCACGGACCAAATCTCCCACAGCACCCAATGTGTAGCTCTCCCAAAGCTGCCATCATGGAAGTTAATTACCATTGCACCACGCTTTGCTGCTGGCAGTTTTTAGAGCTGGGCATCTTAGGAATTTGAATTTATTTTATGCCATGGTGTTCCACGTGCTTACAGCTCATGCATTTCACAGGTGAGATGAGCAGCCAAGCAAAGAAGTCAGGAAGATCTAGACTCCCAAGAGGCTGATCCTGTTCCCCTGAGTCTGTCACTGGAACCAACCTCTTGAATTCAGAGAGATTAGTGCTAGACCCAGCAATGTAATGCCACTGAGTTCCTCTCAGAGCAGCTTACAAGCCCTCACCAAAAGTATATCTTCTTTCTTGAAAATGAAGATGAAAAATCAGCAAAATATGGTAAAAAATTAATAGCCCAGTTTGAAATAGCCCTGCTCTCACTCACACATAGAACTCCACAGAGTTAATAGCACTGACCTCCGTGCTCCTCTGTTTCCCTATCTCCCAGCAGTGCCTCACAAGCAGTAGCATATTGCTGTCTGCTACTCGACTGCCTTCAGCACTGGCAGCTCATTTTGCTTTCCTGAATCCTCAAACCCCCAGTTCATTTCCAGGTGTTTTCATTGCAATAGCATGAAAAAGAAGACATATGCACTGATTAGCAAGCGAGCAAAAGGAAAACCTTTAATCCTCTTGCATTTTCACAACTGATTGCAATCCAAACAACAACATGCATTTTCCATGTGACCCTGGTCTATGTTTCAAGAGTCATATCCACACCCAAGTGAAAAAATTTCCCCATCTGGACAACCTGAACAATACAAGGAACAGTGGAAAAATAAAGTCACGGTGTATGGGAAACAGTGGAGTAAATCACATTTTAGCACCACAGAAAGAAGAGATTCAGCAGCTTTCCCATTCCACAAATAGAATAACACCAAAGCCTTTTGAAGATAATCTGGTTAGAAATTTTCTGATCAAAAAATAGCAATTCATTCCTTCCCAAATTGTTGCTGCTTTCCCAAACTCAGACGACATCTCAACTCTCTGGGAACCTCACTCAAGTTTTTGGAGGTCAGCCTTAGAATCTGGGATTCCTGTTCAGCACTTAGGGTCTCCTTCCCTGCAGAGCTGCCCTGAAGCCAGGAGTTTCAGGAGCTGCCAGCAAAGGCTCACTGTCAGGGCTTCATTCCACTGTCCTCTCTGTTCCACTGAGCAGGTGCAGAGCCTGCGGAGCTGCCAGAAATTTCTTCAGTCTTTCTTTGGATTGCTTGCTTTAAAATACATCACATTTCAAAACAATGGCATTTCTTTCAAACTGAAATCCCAAATTTTAGCCAGCTTTGCAGTTAGTGTCTGTATTGATAATCTCTGGGTCAAAAGGCAACGTTTGTAAGCATCCAAATTACTTTGGGACATATCAAAAGTTCCCTAAACTTAATAGGTGGCAGATCAGCAAACTGAACAAAACCAAATTAAACTGATGTTCATATGTATGCATGCATGTGCATGTACTGCCTCACAAACTGACAGTAAATGTTCCCTGTCATAGGACCAACATTGCATAAGTGGTATTAACATGTAGAACTACTTTGTGTCTGCATCTGGCACAGCTTTTCCTGGACAGATGACTCACATTCATTCTGCCCTTAACTGCTGAGTCTTTTGAAGCAAATTCTTGTACTAGTCTTTCTTTCTGTAATGAGCAAAAAATTATTTTCATTGTATATGGCGGTGTGCTTCTACATATCCCGCTGCCAGGTGTTGCTGTGAACCAGGTGGCAGTCCATCCTGCTCTGAGTCTTGACTATTTCACAGGCTTGCTAGGACTGTGTCATGAAGGTACTTTGAGAAGTGAAGGAAGAAAGGTATTTTGCTTTTTCCTTAGAGACCAGCAAACACAAGTGCTGGCCCAAAGAGTTGCTATATATGTGAGTGGTGATATACTAAATGTACTCACTTGTCTCAGAATTGTCTGCTGGTGGTAACAGTAGATGTTGCCAGCCTCAGGGTGTGAAGATACAGATAGCCCCAGAAGACCTTCTTCAGACACTTATCAAGATTTTCGCTCCCTGGGCTATATGCCTGGCCAATATACCAAAAACACCAGAGGGGCTCTTTATACCACATGCAAGCCTTTTCCCAGGCACAGTCCTGAGACATGTAGACCTCCATGCTGAGCTCAGCTCTTCTGTCCATCCCTGTGGTCTTGCTCAGGCATATGCACATGGCCTCTAGGTCTGCAGGCCTCCTATTTCTCCAGTAATCACTGCTCCTCCTGGTGTCTGGTTCCTACACACCCATTCCTGGACTTTTGTGTCATTTCTGTGCTACTGCATCAGCAATGGCACAGGAGCCAGCTCCTTGCAGAGCCAACCCCAAACCCTGGATGTTCATCAGGCCGTTACAGCAGTGTCACCAACTGGACGCTGAGTAGGGCAACTCATGAGTCACATAGCACCCAGAGGTGATCCAGGAGTTCCTGTGTGAGTGGTGTGCACTCTACAACCCAAATAAATAAAAATTCTTGTATAAATGTAACACACTTATGCTGACACTGATTTGCAGGTAAAATAGCAAAAGCACAGCTCTGCTTCTTTTATAAGATTGAGGGTTGGCTTGAGATACAAATAAATAGCTGTTTTATTTCTTGCTTCACCCTTAGGACCAATGCTCACTGATATTGATATTTAAAGAAGCACTTTCTTCAGCATGGCTACAATCCAGGGTATGTGGTGGTCTTTTTTTTCCCTGTGCTGGTTTCAAACGAGATGTAGGTGTCTAGGTGGGTGGGTTGAGTGACATATTAGTGAGGAAGCTTCCTCCCCATTCAGAGCTACATGGAGAAGTCAGAAAGGCATCGTTTGAAAAAGTGACAGGCAGATCATGTTGGACTATTGCTGATGAAAAAGAGTTTAAATCCATCAAGAATTTTGAATTTGGAAGTGCATTGCTACAGAGAGCGGGGTGAAGTGAACTTCACTAACCTCTATAAATATTATCTGTCTTTTAATTTCAGATTTGTTCCTCGAAAAGCCTTTCAAAATGCACGCTGTCTAATTTCAGCTCCTGGCATCCAATCAAACTAGCTATCTAACAACAAGGAGCAGAGGAACTCTGTCCTTCATCTCCATTTAGAAGTAAAAGATTCCCCCTTCTCCCCTGCCCAACCCCCCAGCCTGGCTCTGAAGGTCTTCCAATTATCTCCTTTACCTGCCACATTAAAAAGTAAAACATATGAGTTTCCAGAGATACAGAGTCTGAGGACAAGCCACTGTGGCAAAGCCATGACATTAGAACAGATGGAAAACTTCTCGGGAACAAAATGTGCACAAAAAAATGGGTTCTGGCTTTGAAGTGTATATTCACGGTGGGTGCTTTCATGTCTTTTGAAAAGCCCTAGCTCAAATATGACCTACTTAGGCAACATTCTTATTTATGTCTCCAACTAAGGAGCTGTATATTTAGCAAATGAGAGGAAATCATCCCCCTGTCATGTTTATAGATTGGAGCAAACTTTGCTGTTTAATTCTTCAACAGATTTGTCTCCATAAAAGTGGATGTAATTTAAACACTGTTAAAAAAATCAATAAATTCCAGAAACTTGGGATAAATGGAATCATAATTTTAAATATATATATATATTATATATGTACAGACATACATACAGAGAAAGAAAGAGAGAACATTTATTCAGTAGACTGCAGTTAAACCATATTTATTTAACTGGTTCCAGAGTAATGGATAAGGCTGATCAAAGGTGGAGAGAGAATCATAAGACTTTGCCATTTTAATTGATGCTAAATGCTAACTATTGTGTAAGATAATGAGGAACACAGGAAATCTTAACTCTTCATGGACTAGGTAGGTTTATCTGGACTAAAATGAAAAGAGATTAAAACAGATTCTTCTGTTCAAGAAATTGAAGCTGAAAGGCATCTCAGAAGGACATCTAGTTTGTCTCCCAAAGGCAAGATGAATGAGACCCATGTTATTCTGGACTGAAATCTGTCTAACCCCCAAGGATGGTTGTTTGGTAAGCTTCCGAGCAGGCTATTTTCTGGTTTTGCAGTTATCACTAGTAGAAGGATCTTGGCTAAGAGACATCCAAGCTATGTCTCTCACTGAGGTTACAGCCCATTACCCCCAGTCCCAGTAGACAAAGAGGACAGATTATTTCTTTCTGCTTTTCAGTAACCTTTCGAGATTTATCATGTTCCTTCTTTCTTCTTTAGATTTGGCAACCCTAGTTTGTTTAGTCTTCTCTCATGGATCATGTTCCTAGTTGATCAAAAGTGCTTCACCCTACTGAGTCACATCTCACCTATAACCTCCTCTGAGATGATCCAGTCCAGAACCCAGATCCTTCTCTTCAAGACAGCTGCTTTGCCAGTCATTTACTCTCCTTGCATTAATGTCATTGAGTGTTCCCACTACAACAGAAGAGAGTCTTGCAACTGTCCACACCACAGTCTGTACAGGCCAGTCATCCAACTTCTCCAGGTTACTTTGCATTCCGAACCTGTTTTCTACCTGGCCCACATCCCATCCCAGCCTGCAAAGCAAAGAAGAACCCTCTGTTTTCCACCTTCACACCTCACACTCTGGCCCAGCACAGATCCCAAAGAATGTCTTTCAAAATCTCCTTGCGGTTCCACAGGTAACCATTAGTAACTGCTCTCTGACTACAGCTTGCCAGGCAGCTGTAGGACAGGACAGTTCCTTCTTGTCCTGGTTTCTCCATGTCTTATGACTGTGTCTTGTAAAACAGTATCAAAAACCTTATTAAAATAAAGACTTGTGCTTTTTTCCTTTCTACAAGGTCTGTTGCTTTGTCTCACAAGGAAAAGAGATTGGTTACAGGTGATTTACTCCTGACAAACACCTGCTAGATGTCCTGCTCATACCCTCATTACCTTCAAGGTGTTTGTGATCTGTTGCTTGATTGTTCGTTCCATGTATTGGCAAGTCTCACTTGACTAGAAATCCCCAGATTCAGCTTTTTTTCCTTGTTATGGATAGACACTATCTCTGCTCTTCTTCCACCCTCCAGAACATCTCTTGTCCTTCATGACATCTGGGGATAAGCACTAAACTTTCTGGAATTGTTTCAGTCAGTTCTCTGGTTCTCTCTACCCCAGGTTGAATTTCATGAGACCCAATAAATTAAAAAAAAATTGTTTATCTCAGTATTTTCTAATCTCATTTTTCCTCACTGTAGCCTGAACTACTATCTCCTAGTCACTGGCTGTATTAAGCCTCCAATCATAGCTGAGCTTCTTAACCGAACACTGATTCAGAAGTTGATAATATGATTTATTTCAGATAACACTTTATTTTGGGGGAATATTCTAGTCTTTCACAACCTTCAAGTTATTTCTTAGCTACCTGATGCTCAATGGCCCTCTTAATCTCCTAAATGGGAAGGAGTGCTTGGCATCTTACAAAACCGAGCCCCTAGCTGAGGTTCAGACTTTGACAGAAATGAGGTATTTGAAAACAACTGTGATTTTTCCTGATCAAAGCTGATTTGAAAATACTCTAAGAATACTTATCTTCTTGATGTTCCAGCTAAATGTAGAAGGGTTGTGGTGTGCAGAAATGGAAGTACAGCTTCAAAACCCTGTCCACGTTGTCAGTGAGAGTTCCAAACCTTTATTCTGCAACTCAACAGTCTGGCCTACCTTAAACTGCTTAATTCTCCCACCTCACCTTCCCAAGTCATATTTATATGTGTCTCTTTTTTAGAGAACACCTACAAATCCACTGATGAAATTTAAAAATCCAAAAGGAACACTCTCCCTCAAAATGGATTAAAACAGTGTCAGCTCCCTTGAAGTTAATGAATGAATACTATTCCTTAGAGCTGTTTTTATTCCTTCTGATACCCTAAATGATGCTGAATCAGAAAGGGTGAAGTAACTGAAATCCAGATATGTTAGTTTCTGCTCCATTAGGAAAAGGAAAAATCAATTTGGCAAAACATAAAAAAAGAAAATCAATAGGAAAAGAAATTTTATTTTCACTTGAGAACTAAAAATATATTACAAACAATGGTGAGTGAAAATTATTCATTGATTTGTATAACACCTTTTACAAGCCCAAAAAGTGCTCCAAAGAATTATAGATTATTTAAATCTAAGGATCACTTACCACCAAAATGCACCTATCTCTAGGGTGGAATGCAGCTGCTACAAAATCGTACTAGCAAACACTACACCACAGCTTTAGGGCACAAATGCTTTATCAAAAGATGCATCAAGGGAAGTTGAAAATGCAGAACTGGAATATGAAATGCAGGCTGGAATATGACCACACTGCAACTATATTGATTTCAGTTTAAACTTAAACTCACAGAAGATAGGTCTGTCAGCCCATTAAACAAACTCTGGCTCACAAAGTCCCTAAAATGCTCTATGTCACAAGCTGGGATAACATGCCAGAGGATGGGTCAGTTTGTGTTTGCCCTATTCCTTCTGCTCTTTCCCTGGTCACTATCAGAAACCCGATGGCACCAGTCTAGATGGACCTTAGCTCTGACCTAGCATAGCTGTTCTCAGGTCCTGAGCTCACATGCGGGGCCATGAGGCACCGCTGCACTGCAGCCAGCGCACCCTCGCATCTGTTGGCTCAGCAGCAGGGCAGCCATCTCTGGCAGAAGGGCAGGTGGTGCAGCCGACAAGGCAGCCTTTTGTACTCTCCGGCATGAATCACCATACTCATCCGGAGGCACTCTAAATCCTCAATGTTAAGCACACATTAAGTTGTTTCAGGATATGGGCCGCATTTATAGCACTGTCATTAGTAGCAAGGGCTTGCACTGCATAAAATTACACAAAGTACCTTTTGTACCTCGAGATGTACTTAGCAAGCAAACTCCTAGGGGCAGGGAATGTGCAGTCTTCTGTTTCTCTAAAGCACCTTATTCAATTACGGCAATATAAAAATGATTTATAACAATCTATTAAAAATACAACTCAAGTGACTTATCACTCCTGGGGTCCTGGGAATATACTGTAGGATTTGCCCTTTAATTGTAAATCAAATCTAGTGGCCAGTACCTCATGTTTTAGAGAAAGATGAAAACTATTGATACACCTCACCACTTGCAAGTGCAGCATGTCTTAGGTGATACAATCTTGGGTCATCAGCCAAAACATGACGAGGGGGAAGCAGAAATATAGACGAAAGTGGCAGAAATTTCTGCTCCCTACAGTCTGTAACCCAATCAGTTCTTCCACTGATCAGGAAGCCTCCATCATTCCAAGGGCTGCTGCAGGGCAGGTGGGCAGGCACAATGAAAACACTTGCCATCACTGCCATGGTGTTCCTTTCTGCCCAGGGTGTTTCTTTCTCCCTCAGCTTTCTCTGGAAAAGCTTTTTGGGAAGATGAAAGTCCAAAATAGCAGCAAGACAGAGTAAACACCTTGCCTAAAAGGCCACAAGCTGGGCTGGAAAGAGATTCACAAAGCATCTTGCACCCACAGTCCTAGGCAATCTGCATTACACCAGGTGACCCAGAGCCCTGGGGACAGCTGAAGCTATGTGTGGGCTAGAAGCACAGCACCTATTTCGTCGCACCCAGTTCAATAACCCAAGTCTACCTGTTCCTGCGCTGAGGAAGACTAAGGATATGCAATAAGAAAATCTCGAATTAGAAACCTGACCCCTCTCTTCTGTCCTCCGAATAGCCAAAAGTCTATTGTGCAAAATAGTCTGCATCAACATCAAAATAGATGTCACGTGCACCAGAGGCATGTGCCACATCTGATAAAATACTTCTAATTCTGACCATTAGCAGACGTGGATGGAAACTATTTGCACTCTGGAACTGCCTATTATTGGCAAAGTGTGTTGATAAAGCTGTATTCATAGCAAAGCCCAGGCCAGGAACTGACCTATTTGGTCAATAAACTCTTTCCTCTGCTTTTTCTGACAGTGATATCTAGCAGCTCTTTTTATAAGTTGATATAGCTGTACCTTGAAAACAATATCGGAGCAGATGAGGGAGGTTTACTCTTTCCTACAAAGCCACTGGAGTTATCATGCAGCATGAGGTAGAAATCCATAATGCACAGCTAATCAGAGATGCCCTCACCTGCTAAAACTAGCCAAGAACTTGATACTTAAGAAAAAAGATTTAATTTTAATGTAATATTGAATAGAATTGATATATATATCCACATATGGAAAATGGCAGAGGCTGTAGGAATACTAAATTCTTCTTTGCTTTCACACTTTCTACCAACACAGTTCTACCAACCCTCAGCTTCTCCCTCTCCCACTGCTCCTTCCCCCACTTGGGGTTTGTCCCCATAGTTGGAAGAACTCTTAAAATCTTCCATTCTTAAGGAAGATTCAAACATAAAGGCCACTACTAGTACAGAATAATTTTCTTTTGCTGTAAAATCAATACATTGCTTCCTATTGGTTTCCTTGCCCAGTTCCCTAAGGATTAGCAGAACACCAGTGACACGTGATGCTCTTCCCCTACTTGGATTTCTCCGTAAGATTCCTTTGTAGACACTCTATCACCTAATACTGGCTCACACTATACTTTTCCCCAGTAACGTCACTCTCTCTTCCAAAAAGCTGTATTTTTTCAAAGAGCTTTGTCTCTTGGAAAAAAACTATTCTTTGGTTATATTTGGCTGAAGCCGGCCAACCAGTTCAAAAGTCACTGAAAAGACAGCTACACACCTCACCTCACCCACAGTGCAACACAGAAGCCTCATTTTCTAAGGAAATGAGGCTAAAAAACAGTGAACCCAGAATCTTCTGTTCTCTCATTCTCTCATCTAACGTTCATCTTTGTTACAACCTCCTTCTGACAGGAATTGCCTTTATCTGTATTTTGTAAAGCTTTGAGCATACTGCCAGCACTTTAGTAGTAAAATACCATAGAAAACCATATATCTGAATATTATTATGCAGAAAATATGTGCATGTTCACACAGACAGCAGATATATAAAAATATTGAATATGTAATTTAAGGCGGTATTTGTGTTTAAGTATGTAGGTCAAACATAGGGCAAAGTTTTTTCTATTACCCACAAAACCTACATGTACACTGGACCAAAAGAAAGCACATAAACTTCTTTAATTCTGGATGCTAAAAGATGCAAGTTCTAACTAGCGTTTGGATGGGTGATTTCCCCAGGGAACCCCAGGTGTTCTGGGCACGAGCCAAGCAGTTATTGCTGAGCACTGGGGTTGAGGTTCACCTCACCTAACCTTAGCCATCTGTCTCCCTGCAGAGACTCGGGCACCTCCAGAGGGTGATACCTGGGAGGATGGAATGAATCAACCTGCCTGAGTCTCACCGCTGACCTTAGAGGTGGCCCAAACTACTCACTCAGATAACCGTGTAATTTTTGAATAACTACAGTTAAGTGAGATGAATGCCAAACTTGGTGAATATTAGCCTGCAAAAAACAAGCGAGCAGGAGGATTCCATATCACAGCTGAATGGAAACAAGAAAGAGCAAACCATAAATCCTAAATTCTCAGCTTCTACACAGAAGCAAGAACTGGTTTATAATACCTGGAAACTTCCGCAACTGCATGAAGAGGTCTTCATAAGAAATAAATAAATACTTCTAAGGCAACTTACAGTAGCATTTTAAATATATTTATTGACAATGAAACTTTGAAGTATTCTCCTTATAGCTTTTAGTTACTGGAAAATGGCGATTGTTGACAGCAAATGGCAGAAGGGTAATTTCTACTTTGGTTCTGATTTGGGTAACTTCCCTTTAACCACCACAAAAATCAGAATGACGATGAAGAGGGGAAAAGAAACCAAACAGATCCGCATAACCTGAGCTGGACTCTGCAGAAGGTTCTAATTGCTCTGCTTTCCCTACATTTCAGGCACAAAGGGTAACACGCACAACCCACTGGGCAGTGGGTTTAAAAATTGCTAGTTGTCCACTCATTTCTGCAGTTGAATTTGTTGGCCTTACAGTAATTCTATTGGCTTTGAAGTTCTACTTCCCATTAGTGCTATCAACCATGAGATATTGTTAGAGGGTTTTTTCGGGCTTTTTTTTCCGCCTTCACTGGATGGAACACAGCTTATCCCCATGTCCATTAAATATACATTTGAACAGCATTTCCACCTGCACTTTGTCACCTTGGGTTCTCAAGAGGTGTACCTCCACTTGGCTCTGAGCTCAAGGGCGCCCTTGATATCAGTCTGAGAGTGCCAACAGGCATGCTAATGCCCATTTGAAATAGCTTTTCCTTTGCCTCAGATGTTTTCATGCACTCAACAAATAAAAAGTCTGCTTCACTCTGTCTGCAGTGCTGTAGGACGACCTCACCTCATTCTGTCAGTGAGCTGCAGTTGCTTTCAGGCTCCTTCTAGACTTTGCTTTCCTTCCTGGAGTGCGTTGTGTCCCCCCCCTCCACTTAAAGATCCAAGTTAGCGAAAGGCTCTGAGTGTATTGATTTAAGCTTACCTTCTTGAAGGCACTCACCCCACTGCTGTTAATACTGTATTTCTTTTCAAAATGTCCACATTCCCTGGAAAATTAGAAACACCCTGTAATTATGAGCTGCTTCTGAACACGAAAGAACACAACTGCAAAGAGGGAACAAAAAGCTGAATTTTCTGCAAATAAAACTTTGGCAGTGAAGATAATTTGTTCTTCTGCTGTCAGTAAGAGGTGTCTATATGGGTCACTGAAGAGGTTCTTTACTGGGAATAAGTTAAATTCAGCATCTACCATCTTGTCCTGTGGGTGAAGCATGCTATCTCAAATACGCAATACAGCCCAAACTGGGTGTAATCTTTTTTAAACTTTCTTTTTTTATGAATCACTTCCAAGTCTTAGGGGTAGGACATCATGACAGCCAGTTCCTCAACAAAGAACTGACATGAGAACAAAAGCTATTCCTGAAGAGTTCTCAAAATAAAAGTGAGACAGATGAGTGAGGAAAAGTTGCATGGGTGTTTCTTCAAACAAGAACATGGTCAGGAAAGAAGTAGCAGAAAATATAGATTCACTAAAGCTGAACTGCCTCACAAAATTCTCAGTTCTACAGAAATGTGCATTAGGGAAAAAACATTGTGAATATATCAGGTTTGGACACCTTGAGAGCTAACAGTCTCAGTGTTTCATCTGAAAATGACTTCGCATTTTTAATATATTTCTATATTTTACATTCTAGTACTGTATTGAATAACAAAATCAGCCCAGTTGATTCGGAGTGAATCCTTCCTAGAACCTTCCTCTTGCAGGAGGAATTTTAAACTTTGGGACTTTCATTCTAAATTGAAGCCAAAGTAAATTTCAAAATCTTGAAATTCTTTGGAAAATGGAATTTCCATTCATTGCCCAATACTGCTTTAAACCTCAAACCTTTGTCAACAGCTAAATTGAGCTTTGGGAGAAGATGCTCGCGTCTTTCTGAAAAATGGTTCCTGCCCAGCTTCCCTTTCCAGTGGCATCTGGTAAGGGCTGCCTTGTTGTAAATCTAGACAAAACCTGCTAAGCAGTTGTCCTGAAAAACTACGAATAGTTAAGTACTTGGCCACATTCTGGACCCTGGGCAATTTCTTTCCATATAATTATTTCTGCTGTTGTCATTAGCTCTGGCACTCTCACTATTTATTACCATAGGTATTTCGAGACTCATAAAAATGTGATCTTACTCAAGGCTTAAGCAACACGTGAAATAAATCAGCAGCACTGAACATTGGCTGACACTGGATGAAACCTGGCTGGGAACAGCTGGATTGCTCTCTTGACTAAATATTTACAAAAACCATGATTATATCACTGAGTGACACCAGTGTGAATATAACAATTTATCAATCATCATGTTTAACTGAAATCCCTGCAGGAGGGGATGCATTCTCACTTAACAATAAATATCTACTGTATGCTAATTAAGTGACTTATTTTGCAGCTAACATTACTTCAGGGATATTTGGGCTTTTTAACTACCCATTTCCTAAGCACTGATTACTTCAGAGGCACAGAAAACACAGAGTTCACCTGGGCTGTCCCTTGCATCAGTAACACCACTGGAATTACTCGGGGCACACATTGGAGCAAGAGCAAGGCCGAACCAACACACGGAATTTGCTTTCCATGCTCCCTCCACAGTTCACCTGCCTGCTACAGGGTACCCATGGGTAGCAAGTACCACAACAGCCACCCTGCCATGCCCTCCACTGCCACAGAACCTGCTTCCCACCAGCACCAGCCACTTTGGTCTCCTGCCCTTGCACATCCTCTCCCAAGTAGCTGGCACATGCTCACAGTGCTGGCTGGTAGCTGTGTGTTCAAGCTGAAATGCCCATGCCTCTAGGAAAGGCTTCCTGAATTTTCTCACCCCATGTTGACCAAGTTGGGCACAACTGAGGGTTTGTTCACCCTGAAACTGCCTGAAGTTTCACCTCATAATGTGGGGCTCTACAGCACCAAATCCAGCCTTCCTGACAGCATCCATGAGTCTGTCTGATCAGAGTGTGCAGGAAAACCTGCCTCCCTGCCAGCAGGGACATGGCACTGTATCCATCAGACCTGGTTAGCACTGACTGGGTAACCTCCTGAAAAGGTCACTGGCCACCGAATACAAGCCTACCTGCTACAAGGAGAGAAGGGCTGGGACATGAAGAGCTCTACCAAACTGTGGCATTGCCAGGGAACATAAGGATCAGGTTCATACAGATGGGAGCAGCAAGTAAACCTGCTCAGGGCATCAGGAGGAGAAGGTTTTTGTGAAGATAAAGCCAGCACATGTCACACTGATATGAAATGCCTGTTTGGGCACCAGAAACCACAACCACATGGCAGGAGCTTTTTATAAAATCTTCCACCTTCTGCTTCATGCCAGATTAACTCTCTTGTACCAGCAATGGCATGAGCAGTTCAGCTACCTTCCTGTCTCGTTCAGATTACAGGTTTTAGTGCAATGCAAGAGAAAATACAAATCTCCTATTTTCCAGTCCCACTGCACAGACACTTTAAAAAGTTTTTCTTCAAAATGCCTCTCAGATACATGGATAACACAGCCTGTTTGTGTGGATCTCAAGCTAACATTCAAAAGGAACAGGTAGCATCCATGGCTCACCTCTGGAAACTGCTTTTAAACCTTGTCTTTCTTTCCAGGAATCGTCGTTCGAAAAGATGAAAAAGTTTGGGATGTTGAAGTCTCTGCTCCCTTGAGAGCCTGAGAAGAAAGTTTCCCTCATATGGATCTCAGAGATAGATTTTTTAATTCCCATTTTGTACATGTTGAGAGTCTGCATAATAATTGTATTTTAGCCTTTGGAGCCCATCTGCCACTAAAAGGGAAATTTCACCTTCTTCTTTCTACCTACAGAGAGGTCTATAAATCAGTAAGCACACAGACATGGGAGCACAGGACTTGGTTGCCCTTCCAGGAGCCCTTAATGGCTCAGACAATCACAGCAAGTGCTCTTTTCAGAAACACAGGGAAGGAGGAGAGAAGTCACGATAAATTTAGTTTTCTTTTGAAGTTAATAACCTCCTACAAAGGCTTTTGGTAAAACACAGACACCTTAACATTTTTTTCCTTTCAAACCATTTTTTCTCTATTTTTCCCTCAGATGGTAAAATCTGAGGAAACCTATCTCTTCAGAAGTAACTGCTTTGTGTGAATGACATCAGCAGACCACGAGGTTACCACTGGTAAGTTGGCACCCTGAGGGGAATGAAATGAAATCTCTTATCAGCCTACTTGCTCCTCTTCTTTTTTACATTTGGTGCCTTTTGTAATATGCAAAGCAAAGGAAATGTTTTGCTCCCCTTGATTTTTTTCATCTTTTTTTTCCCCTCAGGAGAAGGAACAATATATTTAACTGGTTTCTCCAAGGTCTCAGCTGCAGCTTCAGGTCTGTTTGGTACCTCAGTCAGAGGTGAATGATTTATACTCCCTCCTCTTTCTGCCTCACATCAGACCTTCTCTCACCTACCACTGGGTTCTCCAGAGACTTGTTTCAGGCAGTTTGAAAACGCAGGGCCTTCCCGGGGGAAGGAGACTGCCATAAATGTGGCTAATGTTAACTTCTACAAACTCCTCCACCACGGCAAAGGCTCTGCTGTCTTAACTTCAAAACCACAGCAGATATAACCTCTTATCAGTTTCCCAGGGTGGCTGTCCTGTTGTAACTCTCCTCCTTTGGGGCCTCTCTCAGGTCAGAAGGTTTCAGAGGCAGAGACTGTTGGCTGAAGGGAGATGACGATGAGGAGACAATGGGTGAATGTATGGGAAAGTGGTTACAGCACAAGAGGATTCCCTTCCCTGTATAAAGGATTTCCAACAGGTGGAGCCAGTATTGCAGCTACCCACAAAAATAGGGAACTAACTCCAAAGGTGAAAGCTCCAAGGGAAGATTCCAAGAGAGAGAGGTTCATTGCAGAAGAACATCTGCAATAATAAACCTATCACAATGCGCTTGGCCACAGAGGTGTCTCCTGGTTTATCAACCATTAGCCTCAGGAAAGGAGATGGGACTTTATGCATATGTTTTGAATAAGCCTTATGCATCCAGTAAGTACACGTTCTCC